>NC_135236.1:312513107-312816137 GCF_051348905.1 Ranitomeya variabilis
CCATGCAAATTCACTGCACAATCCCCCCTGCATCACAACTCATACACATCAGCCCCGCTATATTTCCCTCTCCCATGTAAAGCTCCCATGCACTTCTTACCTGAAAAACCTCAGCTCACCTTCTCTTATGCTAGAGTCTGCCTGTGGGGGTGCTGCCTTATATTACAGAGTCTGCCTGGGAGGGGTGCTGCCTTATACTGCAGAGTCTGCCTGTGGGGGGCTCTGACTTATACTACAGAGTCTGCCTATGGGGTGCTGCATTATACAACAAAGTTTGCATATGGGGTGCTGCCTAATACTACAGAGTCTGCCTATGGGATGCTGCCTTATACTACAGAGTCTGCCTATTGGGTGCTGTCTTATACTACAGGGTCTACCTATGGGGTGCTGTCTTATACTACAGAGTCTGCCTATGGGGTGCTGCCTTATACTACAGGGTCTGCCTGTGGGGGGGGTGCTGCCTTATACTACAGGTTCTGCCTGTGAGGGGGTGCTGCCTTATACTACAGGGTCTGCCTGTGGGGGGTGCTGCCTAATATCGCCTATGGGGTGCTGTCTTATACTACAGAGTCTGCCTATGGGGTGCTGCCTTATACTACAGGGTCTGCCTATGGGGTGCTGCCTTATACTACAGTCTGCCTATGGGGGTCTGCCTTATACTACAGAGTCTGCCTATGGGGGCTGCCTTATGCTATAGGGTCTGCCTATGGGAGTGCTGCATTATACTACACTGCCTATGGGGTGCTGCCTTACACTACAGAGTCTGCCAATGGGGTACTGACTTATACTAGAGTCTGCCCATGGGATCCACCACCCTCGGATCCTTCAGACGGAACCTGAAAACCCATCTCTTCAGGAAAGCCTACAGCCTACAATAACCGAGCCGCCGCCTCACCACCGCCAGAGCCGCCGCCGCCTCACCCCTACCTTCTGTCTCTTCCCCACTATCCCATAGAATGTAAGTCCGCAAGGACAGGATCCTCTCCCCTCTGTACCAGTGTGTCACTGTAAACCTGTTTACTGTAAATGATATCTATAACTCTGTATGTAACCCCTTTCTCATGTACAGCACCATGGAATTAATGGTGCTATATAAATAAATAATAATAATAATAATGGGATGCTGCCTTATACTACAGGGTCTGCCTATGGGGTGCTGCCTTATACTATAGTCTGCCTGTGGGGGGCTGCCTTATACTACAGAGTCTGCCTATCGGGGCTGCCTTATGCTATAGAGTTGACAGTATGGGGTGCAGAATGGGTGCAGCACATGACGGAATGGGGGCACAGGATGGAAGCTGTTGTGAATTAGACTTTTTGGCTCCCTCTTGTGGTCACTAGTGATATGACTCTGGGATTGTCTTTCTTCAGTTTGGCACTCACCTGGGTCGTTAGTCCAGGGGTGTCGCTATATAAACTTCCTGGATCCTTAGTCCAGTGCCTGGCATCGTTGTAATCAGATCCTTCTGTTGCTCCTGTCTGCTGGTCCGGGTTCTTGCAAAATTAAGCTAAGTCTTGCTTCTTTGTTTTTTGGGTTATTTGCTTTGCTTCTATTTTTGTCCAGCTTGTACTAAATGTGAGTTCTGACCTTGCTGGAAGCTCTAGAGGGCTGGTGTTCTCCCCCCGGCCGTTAGTCGGTTCGGGGGTTCTTGAATATCCAGCGTGGATATTTTAATAGGGTTTTTGCTGACCATATAAGTCATCTTACTATATTCTGCTATTAGCTAGTGGGCCTCTCTTTGCTAAATACCTAGCTCATTCTTATGTTTGTCTTTTCCTCTTACCTCACCGTTATTATTTGTTGGGGGCTTGTATCCAACTTTTGGGGTCTTTTCTCTGGAGGCAAGAAAGGTCTTTCTTTTCCCTTCTAGGGTTAGTTAGTTCTCCGGCTGGCGCGAGACGTCTAGAACCAACGTAGGCACGTTCCCCGGCTACTGCTATTTGTGGTGCTAGGATTAGATATATGGTCAGCCCAGTTACCACTGCCCTATGAGCTGGTTTTTTTGTGTTTGCAGACTTGGTATTTATTCCTGAGACCCTCTGCCATTGGGGTCATAACAGGAAGCAGCACATTACAGAATGGGGGCACAGGATGGGAGCAGCACATGACAGTATGGGGTGCAGGATGGGAGTAGCATGACAGGATAGGGACGCAGGATGAGAGCACCACATGACAGGATGGGGGCGCAGAATTAGAGTAGCACATACCAGGATGGGGGCAGCACATAACAGAATTGGGGTGCAGGATGGGAGCACATGACAGGATGAGGGCACAGGAAGAGAATAGCACATGACAAGATGAAGGTGCACAAAACAGGATGAGGGTGCAGGATGGGGGTTGCACATGACAGGAAGGGGGCACAGGATGGGGGCTGTGTTGTGAATTCCGTTCTTGGGCTCCATCCTGTGGTTGCGAATGGTATTTTTGGGAGTTCTGCTCTTGGGCTCCCTCTGGTGGTTTCAAGTGGAACTTAGCAGCTGCGTTCACTAATCGGTTTCCTGGCCTTGTTATTTAACTGGGCTTTTGGCTTTAGTGGATGCCAGCTGTCAATGTATTTCCTGTGGATTCAGTCCTTTCCTGGAAGTTCTCTGTTGGCCAGTCCATTTTCAGCTTAAGATAAGTCTGCTACTTTTTGGGTGTTTCCCTGCTTATGACCTTCTGTTCAGTTCAATTTATGTCTCTTTTGTCCAGATTGTCATTATGAAATATTCCGGATAGTTGGAAGCTCTGGGGTCGCAGATTTGCCCCTCCATACCGTGAGTCGGTGTGGTGGTTATTTTTGTAAACTCTGCGTGGACTTTTAGTTTTTATACTGACCGCACAGCAACCTATCCTATATCTGTCTATTTAGATATTATTGGCCTCCTTTGCTAAAAAATCTAGTTTCATTTCTGAGTTTGTCATTTCCCTCTCCACTCACCGTCAATATTTGTGGGGGGCTATCTTCCTTTGGGGGTTTCTCTGAGGCGAGATAGCTTTCTGTTTCCATCTTTAGGGGTAGCTAGTTCTTAGGCTGTGCAGAGGCATCTAGGCAGAGTTAGGTACGCTCCACGGCTATTTCTAGTGTTGGTGTTAGGAGTAGGGATTGCGGTCAGTAAAGTTACCACCTCCTCGGAGCTAGTCCTATTTTTCTTTTACCCACCAGGTCATTTCAGTGCTGCTCCGTAATGAGTCCATGATTGGTTTTGCCCACCAGGTCATCTCAGTACCGCTCCGTACCCACCAGGTCATAACAGTACAGCTGGCCCACAATGTGTTAAATGCATCTCAAAAGAGGGAAGAGAAAGTTCTGAGTCATTTTTTTTTTTTTTGTGTTGCTTGTTTTGTCCTTTTTTTTCCCCTTGATTTTTGGATGGTGCAGGAGCTTGGTGCTGATATGGAGGTTCAGGGTCTGTCTGCGCATGTTGATCACCTCGCTGCAAGGGTACAGAGTATCCAAGACTATGTTGTTCAAACTCCTGTTTCTGAGCCTAGAATTCCTATTCCTGATTTGTTTTCTGGGGATAGATCTTGGTTTTTGAATTTTAAAAATAATTGCAGATTATTTTTTGCTCTGAGACCCCGTTCCTCTGGTGACCCCATTCAGCAGGTGAAGATTGTTATTTCTCTGTTGCGTGGCGACCCGCAGGACTGGGCATTCTCCCTTGAGCCAGGGAATCCTGCATTGCTCAATATAGATTCGTTTTTTCAAGCACTTGGACTGCTTTATGATGAACCCAATTCTGTGGATCAGGCAGAAAAAATTTTGCTGGCTCTGTGTCAGGGTCAGGAAGCAGTAGAGATATATTGTCAGAAATTTAGAAAGTGGTCTGTGCTTACAAAATGGAATGAGGATGCCCTGGCGGCTATTTTCAGAAAGGGTCTTTCTGAAGCTCTTAAAGATGTTATGGTGGGGTTTCCCACGCCTGCTGGTTTGAACGAATCAATGTCTCTGGCCATTCAGATTGATCGGCGCTTACGTGAACGTAAGGAGGTGCACCATATGGCGGTGTCCTCTGGGCAGAGTTCTGAGCTTATGCAATGCGATAGAGTTTTGACGAGAGCAGAACGGCAGGAGTTCAGACGTCAGAATGGGCTGTGTTTTTACTGTGGTGACACTATCTCTGACTGCCCGAAGCGAACTAAGAGGGTTGCTAGGTCGGTTACCATCAGTACTTTACAGCCTAAATTTCTCTTGTCTGTTACCCTGATTTGCTCATTGTCGTCCTTTTCTGTAATGGCATTTGTGGATTCTGGCACTGCCCTGAACTTAATGGACCTGGAATTTGCCAAGCGCTGTGGTTTTTCCTTGGAGCCATTGCAGAGTCCTATTCCCTTGAGGGGGATTGATGCTACGCCATTGGCCAAGAATAAACCTCAGTACTAGACACAGTTGGCCATGAACATGGCTCCAGCACATCGGGAGAATGTTCGCTTTTTGGTGTTGCATAGTTTGAATGATGTGGTTGTGCTGGGGTTTCCATGGTTACAGGTACATAATCCAGTGCTGGATTGGAAATCCATGTCCGTGACTAGTTGGGGTTGTCAGGGGATACATAGTGACATTCCTCTGATGTCAATTTCCTCGTCCCCTTCTTCTGAGGTTCCTGAGTTTTTGTCAGATTTCCAGGATATATTTGAGGAGCCTAAATCCAGTCCTCTGCCTTCTCATAGGGACTGTGATTGCGCTATTAATTTGATTCCTGGCTGTAAGTTCCCTAAGGGTCGACTTTTCAATCTGTCTGTTCCAGAGCATACCGCTTTGCGGACTTATGTAAAAGAGTCCTTGGAGAAGGGGCATATTCGCCCGTCTTCATCACCGTTGGGAGCGGGGTTCTTTTTTGTTGCCAAGAAGGATGGCTCCTTGAGGCCCTGTATAGATTATCACCTTCTCAATAAGATCACGGTCAAATTCCAGTACCCTTTGCCTTTGCTTTCTGATTTGTTTGCTCGGATTAAAGGGGCTAGCTGGTTTACCAAGATTGACCTTCGAGGGGCGTATAATCTGGTTCGCATCAAACAGGGTGATGAATGGAAAACAGCATTTAATACGCCCGAAGGCCATTTTGAATATCTTGTGATGCCTTTCGGGCTCTCTAATGCTCCATCTGTGTTTCAGTCCTTTATGCATGATATTTTCCGGGAGTATTTGGATAAATTTATGATTGTATATTTGGATGATATTTTGGTTTTTTTCCGATGATTGGGAGACTCATTTGAAGCAGGTCAGGATGGTATTTCAGATTCTTCGTGCTAATACACTGTTTGTGAAGGGGTCTAAGTGCCTTTTTGGAGTTCAGAAGGTTTCTTTTCTGGGGTTCATTTTTTCTCCCTCGGCTATTGAAATGGACCCTGTTAAGGTCCAGGCTATTTATGATTAGACTCAGCCCACATCTGTGAAGAGCCTTCAGAAATTTTTGGGCTTTGCTAATTTTTATCGCCGCTTCATTGCTAATTTTTCTACTGTGGTTAAACCTCTGACCGATTTGACCAAGAAAGGTGCAGATGTGGTGAATTGGTCCTCTGCGGCTGTGGAGGCATTTCAGGAGCTTAAGCGTCATTTTACTTCTGCTCCTGTGTTGCGTCAGCCAGATGTTTATCTCCCTTTTCAGGTTGAGGTTGACGCTTCTGAGATAGGGGCAGGAGCTGTTCTGTCTCAGAGAAGCTCTGATGGCTCTGTGTTGAAGCCGTGTGCTTTCTTCTCCAGAAAGTTTTCGCCTGCTGAGCGTAATTATGATGTCGGCAATCAGGAGTTGTTGGCTATGAAGTGGGCATTCGAGGAGTGGCGACATTGGCTTGAGGGAGCCAAGCATCGTGTTGTGGTCTTGACCGACTATAAGAATCTGATTTACCTTGAGTCGGCCAAGCACTTGAATCCTAGACAGGCTCGGTGGTCTTTGTTTTTCTCCCGTTTTGATTTTGTGGTCTCGTATCTTCCGGGATCTAAGAATGTGAAAGCTGATGCCTTGTCTAGGAGTTTTTTGCCTGATTCTCCTGGAGTCCGTGAGCCGGCTGGTATTCTCAAAGAGGGGGTGATTCTTTCTGCTATCTCCCCTGATTTGCGGCGGGTGCTTCAGGAGTTTCAAGCTGATAGACCCGATCGCTGTCCTGTGGGGAAATTGTTTGTTCCTGATAGATGGACTAATAAGGTGATTTCTGAGATCCATTGTTCGGTGTTGGCTGGTCATCCTGGGATCTTTGGAACCAGAGATTTGGTTGCCAGGTCCTTTTGGTGGCCTTCTTTGTCTCGGGATGTGCGTTCCTTCGTGCAGTCCTGTGGAATTTGTGCTCGGGCTAAGCCCTGCTGTTCTCGTGCTAGTGGGTTGCTTTTGCCCTTGCCTATCCCTGAGAGGCCCTGGACGCATATTTCCATGGATTTTATTTCCGATCTTCCTGTGTCTCAGAAGATGTCTGTCATCTGGGTGGTTTGTGACCGGTTTTCTAAAATGGTCCATTTGGTACCTTTGCCTAAGTTGCCTTCCTCCTCTGATTTGGTTCCTTTGTTTTTCCAGCATGTGGTTCGTTTGCATGGTATTCCGGAGAATATTGTGTCTGACAGAGGTACCCAGTTTGTTTCTAGGTTTTGGCGGTCCTTTTGTGGTAGAATGGGCATTAATTTGTGTTTTTCTTCGGCATTTCACCCTCAGACAAATGGACAGACTGAGCGAACCAATCAGACCTTGGAAACCTACTTGAGATGCTTTGTGTCTGCTGATCAGGATGATTGGGTTACCTTCTTGCCGTTGGCCGAGTTTGCCCTTAATAATCGGGCTAGTTCGGCTACTTTGGTTTCGCCTTTTTTTTGCAATTTCGGTTTTCATCCTCGTTTTTCTTCAGGGCAGGTTGAGTCTTCGGACTGTCCTGGGGTGGATTCTGTGGTGGACAGGTTGCAGCGGATTTGGACTCATGTGGTGGACAATTTAACATTGTCTCAGGAAAAGGCTCAACGTTTTGCTAACTGCCGTCGGTGCGTTGGTCCCCGGCTTCGGGTTGGGGATTTGGTCTGGTTGTCTTCTCGTCATGTTCCTATGAAGGTCTCTTCCCCTAAGTTCAAACCTCGTTTTATTGGTCCTTATAGGATTTCAGAAATTATCAATCCGGTGTCTTTTCGTTTGGCCCTTCCAGCTTCGTTTTCCATTCATAATGTGTTCCATAGATCTTTGTTGCGGAGATATGTGGTGCCCATGGTTCCCTCCGTTGACCCTCCTGCTCCGGTGTTGGTTGAGGGGGAGCTGGAATATGTGGTGGAGAAGATTTTGGATTCTCATCTTTCAAGGCGGAAACTTCAGTATTTGGTCAAGTGGAAGGGTTATGGCCAGGAGGATAACTCTTGGGTTTTTGCCTCCGATGTCCATGCTGCCGATTTGGTACGTGCTTTTCACTTGGCTCATCCCGATCGGCCTGGGGGCTCTGGTGAGGGTTCGGTGACCCCTCCTCAAGGGGGGGGTACTGTTGTGAATTCCGTTCTTGGGCTCCATCCTGTGGTTGCGAATGGTATTTTTGGGAGTTCTGCTCTTGGGCTCCCTCTGGTGGTTTCAAGTGGAACTTAGCAGCTGCGTTCACTAATCGGTTTCCTGGCCTTGTTATTTAACTGGGCTTTTGGCTTTAGTGGATGTCAGCTGTCAATGTATTTCCTGTGGATTCAGTCCTTTCCTGGAAGTTCTCTGTTGGCCAGTCCATTTTCAGCTTAAGATAAGTCTGCTACTTTTTGGGTGTTTCCCTGCTTATGACCTTCTGTTCAGTTCAATTTATGTCTCTTTTGTCCAGCTTGTCATTATGAAATATTCCGGCTAGTTGGAAGCTCTGGGGTCGCAGATTTGCCCCTCCACACCGTGAGTCGGTGTGGTGGTTATTTTTGTAAACTCTGCGTGGACTTTTAGTTTTTATACTAACCGCACAGCAACCTATCCTATCTCTGTCTATTTAGATAGTATTGGCCTCCTTTGCTAAAAAAATCTAGTTTCATTTCTGAGTTTGTCATTTCCCTCTCCACTCACTGTCAATATTTGTGGGGGGCTATCTTCCTTTGGGGGTTTCTCTGAGGCGAGATAGCTTTCCGTTTCCATCTTTAGGGGTAGCTAGTTCTTAGGCTGTGCAGAGGCGTCTAGGCAGAGTTAGGTACGCTCCACGGCTATTTCTAGTGTTGGTGTTAGGAGTAGGGATTGCGGTCAGTAAAGTTACCACCTCCTCAGAGCTAGTCCTATTTTTGTTTTACCCACCAGGTCATTTCAGTGCTGCTCCGTAGTGAGTCCATGATTGGTTTTGCCCACCAGGTCATCTCAGTACTGCTCCGTACCCACCAGGTCATAACAGGGCTGTACATGACAGGAAGGAGGTGCAAGATGGTAAGAGCACATGACAACATTAGGACGCAGTATGGAAGCAGCACATACCAGGATGGAGACCATATACCAATATAAATACTCACCACCCTGGTGTAGAACGGGTTCAATAGTTGGTATATATACACACACATACAGTACCGTATATCTTACTTCACATTTTTTTCATTTTCTGCACGATGCAGCCAGGCCCATCAATGCTGGTCTTGTAAACTAGGATGCCTGTTCACTTGGGGTGCAGTTATTGTGCCTTGCGAAAGTATTCGGCTCCCTGGAACTTTTCAACCTTTTCCCACATATCATGCTTCAAACATAAAGATACCAAATGTTCCTTTTTATATGAAGAATCAAGAACAAGTGGAACACAATTGTGAAGTTGAACGAAATTTATTGGTTATTTTAAATTTTTGTGGAAATTCAAAAACCGAAAAGTGGGGTGTGCAATATTTACATTTGGTATCTTTATGTTTGAAGCATGATATGTGGGAAAAGGTTGAAAAGTTCCAAGGAGCCGAATACTTTTGCAAGGCACTCTATTTACTACTAGACAGCAGGGCCAGTTTTAGACAAAGTGGGGCCCTGGGCAAAAGTTTAAAGTGGGGCCCCAAATGCTCACATTTTGTGCCATCACACAGAAACATTACTGTTGTATTAACATGCGGAGAGTTCAGGTGGTTAAACGAGCGTGATCGACAGTATTGACGCTTGTTCCCGAGTTTCTTTACAGTAGCTGAGGAAGAATGATGGGGACAGGTAGTCCTCGATATAGTATCAGGCAGTCCCATAAAGTGCATATAGTATAATGCACTGATCATGGTCCTTGATAGAGTAATCTGCAGTGCCCCTCATAGAGTATACTGCAGCCCCCTCATAGACTATACTGTAGTGCCCTCAGAGTATACTGCAGCCCCCCTCAGACTATACTGCAGCCCCCTCAGAGTATACTGCAGCCCCTCTCAGAGTATACTGCAGCCCCCTCAGAGTATACTGCAGCCCCTCTCAAAGTATACTGCAGCCCCCTCAGAGTATAATGCAGCCCCACAGTGTAATGCAGCACCCTCAGAGTATAATGTAGTGCCCTCATAGATCATAATGCAGCCCCCTAGAGTATAATGCAGACACAGTATAATGCAGCCCCCCAGATAATGCAGCCCTGCACACAGTATAATGAGCCTCCTCATAGACTATAATGTAGTGCCCTCATAGAGAATAATGCAGCACCTCAGAGTACATTGCAGCCCCCCACACACAAAGTATAATGCAGCCCCCTCATAAAGTATACTGCAGCCCCTCTCAGGGTATCATGCAGCTCCCCAGAGTATAATGCAGCCCCCACACACAGTATAATGCAGCACCCTCAGAGTATAATGCAGCCCCCCACACACACACTGTATAATGGAGCACCATCAGAGTATAATGCAACCCCCTCAACAGTATATTGCGCACACACCGTATAATTCAGCCCCCCACAAATGCACATAATATAGTGCAGCCCCACCAACACACAGTATAATGCAGCCCCCCATACACACACAGTATAATGCAACCCCCAGAGTGTAATGCAGCCCCACACGCACAGTATAATGCAGCCCCCTCATAGATTATAATGTAGTGTCCTCATACTGTTGTAATAACATGTGCAGAGTTGAGGTGGTTAAACGAGCGTGATCATCAATATTGACGCTTGTTCCCGAGTTTCTTTACAGTAGCTGAGGAAGAATGATGGGGACAGGTAGTCCTCGATATAGTATCAGGCAGTCCCATAAAGTGCATATAGTATAATGCACTGATCATGGTCCTTGATAGAGTAATCTGCAGTGCCCCTCATAGAGTATACTGCAGCCCCCTGATAGAGTATACTGCAGCCCCCTCATAGACTATACTGTAGTGCCCTCAGAGTATACTGCAGCCCCAAGACTATACCGCAGCCCCCTCAGAGTATACTGCAGCCCCTCTCAGTGTATAATGCAGCCCTCTCATAAAGTATACTGCAGCCCCTCTCAGAGTATAATGCAGCCCGAGTATAATGCAGCCCCCCACAGTAAAATGCAGGCCCCCACACACAGTATAATGCAGCCCCCTCAGAGTATAACACAGCACCCACACACAGTATAATTACAGCCCCTCAGAGTATAATGCAGCCCCCCCCGCACAGCGTCATGCAGCCCCCCACACAGAGTATAATGCAGCCCCAGAGTATAATGCAGCCCCCCAAGATAAAATAAACACACACAATATAATTCATCCCTCCACAAATGCACACAGTATAATGCAGTCCCACCAACCCACACAGTATAATGCACCCCCACAAACAGGATAATGCAGCCCCCTAGACACAGTATTATGCAGCCCCCCACACACAGTATAATGCAGCCTCCCCCCACACACAGTGTAATGCAGCCCCCACCACAGTTTAATGCAGCCCACCACCACACACTATAATACAGCCCGCCAGCACACACACAGTATAATGCAGCCCACCACCACACACATCGTATAATGCAGCCCCCACCACACACAGTATAATTACAGCCCCTCAGAGTATAATGCAGCCCCCCGCACAGCGTCATGCAGCCCCCACACAGAGTATAATGCAGCCCCAGAGTATAATGCAGCCCCCCCGCACAGCGTCATGCAGCCCCCCACACAGAGTATAATGCAGCCCCAGAGTATAATGCAGCCCCCAAGATAAAATAAACGCACACAATATAATTCATCCCTCCACAAATGCACACAGTATAATGCAGCCCCACCCCCCACACACAGCATAATGCAGCCTCCCCCCACACAGTATAATGCAGCCCCCTACACACAGTATTATGCAGCCCCACACACACAGTGTAATGCAGCCCCCACCAGTTTAATGCAGCCCACCACCACACACACTATAATCCAGCCCGCCACCACACACGCACAGTATAGTTGGAGCGCCCCCACGTTAAGGGCAATGGGGTACTCGGTACCAGGTCCTTCGGTTCGTGGAATGTCACGGTGGCCCGACCCGGTCCGTGGCCCTTTGAGGGGCGTCCAATTAAAGGAGTAGTTTATATGATGTTCATGACGCCACCTGTGGTATTCGGTCAGGATGACCGACGCTGCTTAGGGGTCCGCTGGGGTGATGTTATGGCAGCTAGATGGTATACCTTCCCACAGGTGAAGTGTATCCCCAGGGCTTCCCAGAAGTGTAGATGGTGATGGTGTAAGGCGCGGTGAATAACGAGGACACAAGGTTGCAGTCTCTTTACCTTTTACTGAAGGCTTCAGTGTCCACAGTCCTGGGCGCCGGATCACGGGGTAGGCAGAGTCCGGCCGGTCTGAAGGCAAATCCAGAGTCTCCTTATCCAGGTGGAATGCAATAGCCTTCCTATGCGCACAGTAACACAGTAGGTCCTCACTTGCTTAAGCTCTAATGAAGTCCTCACTGTTATTACTCTTCTCTCTGTTCCCCGTGGTCGGATAGAACAAAACCCGTATGACTGATGGCCTGAGGCTTGTTTATAGGGACCCTAGAGACGCCCCGACCCCCACAGTTTGCCACCTGTCTTCTTAGGTATTTTAGGTCGGGCAGCCAACTTGGAATTGACTGTCCTGCCAGTCTCTGAAGCAATGGCGTAGAGCACTTTACTCCCTCGGTATCCTGGCTACCGGAACGCGCACCAGAGGGATGCAGCTCCTCACGTCTACTATCCTCTCTGGTATGCACTTGTTGCTATGCCTTCGTTTCTCACTCACTAAAACACGCTTCCTTTTAATGTTTCTTCCTTTGGATGCTGCCGCATGGGGTGCAGGAGCAGCTCCGTGTACCCTCGTCTTCCTCAGACTGAAGTCTGGATTTGCTGGAGATCACTCCAGACAGCTTGGCCTGGAGACCTTTCTCTCCCGGTCTCCAGCCAGGATGAACCTTCTGACTTCCCAACCAACCCACCAGTTTTACCTAACTGTGAGGAGTGGCCTAATAGATAGAACCCTTTGCTCCCCCTGGTGGACTGGAGTGTGAAGTGTGTGGTGTGTCTGTGATACCTGGACAGGAGATCTCCTTTATTGCCTCCAGACGTAATATCGCTCCCCCTGGTGGAGGAACAATATTACTGCAGCAACCAGGACTCTGGGGTGCTGCATAATGCAGCCCACCACCACACACACACACATCGTATAATGCAGCCCCCACCACACACATACAGTATAATGCAGTCTCCCACTCACGCACACACACATACTACAATGCGGCCCCCCTATAAAATATAATGTAGCCTCTCCCCCCACACAGTATAATGCAGTCCCCTACACACAGTATTATGCAGCCCCCACACACAAAGTATAATGCAGCCTCCCCCCACACACAGTGTAATGCAGCCCTTCACCACAGTTTAATGCAGCCCACCACCACACACTATAATACAGCCCTCCACCACACACACACACAGTATAATGCAGCCCACCACCACACACACACACATCGTATAATGCAGCCCCCACCACACACACACAGTATAATGCAGCCTCCCAACACACGCACACACATTAATGCAAACACACACTTACTAATCTCTCCCCGTTCCCCACGCTGCTCCATGCTCTGCTCCGGTCTCATCCGCTCCACTGCTGGCATAGGGTGGTGCAAGATGAAGTGACTTCTTTGCATGCCTGCTGAGTCACAAGCAGAGGGGGAGTGATGGGAGAGGGAACATCATGTGACGCACTCTCCTCCATCACTGCTTTCAAATGTATCAGCGTCTATGATGCCAATACGTTGAATACGGGGTCAGGGCAGCACTGGGCCCAATAGCGGTCGCATGGTGTGCCGCTATTAGCGGCACGCCACTTGCTGGACCCTTGAGGGAGGGGGTCCCTAGGCAGCTGCCTGGTCTGCCTGCTCCTAACACCAGCCCTGCTGGACATCCCATCTAATCTAAGGCCTCATGGACACATTCAGTATTTGGTCAGTGTTTTACCTCAGTATTTGTAAGCCAAAAAAAGGAGTAGGTGATAAATACAGAAGTGGTGACGTTTCTATTATACTTTTCCTCTGACTGTTCAGCTCTTGGTTTTGGCTTACAAATACTGAGGTAAAAAAACTCACAAAATACTCATGGCCATGTGGCCTATGCTAGACAATGTGCACTACATCTGTGTGACTGGTGCCCTATACAATTCTTATCTGTGTGCAATTCTAATACTGTGCAACCACCCCCCTCCATTAATTGATAGTTATATACAGTTTCGTGATCTGTGTTGGTAAATACAGCTAGGCCTTCCAATTTTGCATGCTTGCAGGAGGTGCAAGGGTCTGAATTTGTGCATAACCCCTTCATGTACTTTAAAGGTTTTTGAAGTACCAATAGTACCCAGAGTCAGAGGGAACACCAGGCCACTATATTCATCTCTGCACATAATTGTGAGCTTCATGTTTGCAACGTTTAAAATGACACACCCTAATAGTGAAAGACTAAAACCACAAACCACATAGGTTGTTTCTGTAACCACCATGTTTAAGTGTCTGTGCCTGAAGTAAAGTTTTTCAATTTCTACAGTGATGACTAAGTGTCTGAAATCAGTCATTATTATGAATGATAAAATCACTAATTTATGACCAGCTTTAGTTTAGCTGTGAGGACTGCAGACCTTTCTTTTTGCATCAAATTGACTAACACATGCTTCTGTCCTATGCACCGCCTGAAAAGTTATTTGCAACAGTGATATACTGCAATTATGCTGGGGCCCACTCCAGCACAGAAGCCTACCAGGGATTCACCTGTTCTCCTGGGAATCAGTCCATGCCTGTACTTACCCATTAGATGAGATGGTGGAAGTGGATATTTAGGAAGATGAACCGGGCCAGGGATGCTTCTCTCGTGCCGGTTCCGGAACTATCGGGGCTGTCACCATTGTTGAAGGGGGGAAAGCTTTCCAACCCGGACAGACCTTTGCACTCGACTATAGGGGGCGTGTTGGGTATAAAAGGGGCGGTGCGCGGAAAAACAAGAGGCTTGGCAGGAAGACAGAGCGCACAGCAGGAGAAGGTTGACTCCCCCTCTGCGGGGCTACGCAACTCAGGCCTGCGCTGCAGTACCTCAGATCCTGTGCACACTGACCACGTGAGTCTTGAGGTGGTGTGTCCATCCATCCTTACTACCGGAGGTCTCACCCGCACCGCTCCGCTAACGGCTGTGAGTGTGCGGCCTGGAACGGACCAGGCGGATCATCGATGACCTGGTACCTACACCCCAGCGGGACTGCGACACTTAGTGGACTTTGCCCTGGTAACCAGCTACCTTGTCTGAGAGAGCCAGGATATTCCGATTCTGTCGGGAGACAGTGCTTCACCTTCCTCCAGGAACAGGCCAAATACTTCACGTGTCACCTACGGCGCCACTGTGAGATTCCAAGCTTCCACCGCCCGGAAACCATCAGACTGATAAGTTTACCAGTTTCGTAACCGTTTGTTCCCATCCTGATAACAAGCCCAAGTTTATTTCCCCTTAACCCTGTCTCTCCCTGCATGGAGTAATCCTTGTAATAAACCCGTTAACACTTGTTCTGCCTCCTGCTCGTCACTGCATCCCACGTTCCTGCTATCTTACAGGTATGCAAATTTTGATCATGTTCAATGACATTTTCTCCAATACTATCCTTCTGTTTATCATCTGCCACTTGCAAAGCTAACACTTGGTATGGCTTCTGATGATGGGATTCAGTAAGTGTTGACACCATATTTTACTAAGGTGCTGGGTGAATGGGATCATTTTTGTATGGATTTCCGTAGTTTTCATATAATCATCTCTTAAATGAGTTTTCCAAAGATGGGTTTTTAAACACGTGATCACCTATTTTAAACGTAACGGTTATGGATCCTGTGTTACGCAACTTCCACATCAAGCAGTATATACTGCTTTTTGCAAGAATAGAAAAGAAATTGTCCAGCTAAACAGCCCTGTTGAATCGAGTATGGCATGTTAGACACACAAGATTACTGCGTTGTAAAAAGTACCACTCAGTCAGCAGGGTATGGTCAGTTATAAACATCGTGGGGCCCTGGGCAAAAGTTTAAATTGGGACTCCAACTGCACCATGATGGGCACAGAACAGTCACTAATAGATCAATCTGTCCCTATACAGTATCATGTTATCAGTGGAATATCTGCATCATTCACCAGGTGATGTGCTGCTGAGAACAATGATTTTTGTTTAGGCATAAACAATCCAATCATCTGATGAATGAGAAGCATTTTGCTTGTTTTGTATAATACATCCCATAGTCTTCCACATAGTATCATGCAACTTCTAGTCTTCCATATAGTATAATGTTCCACATAGTCCTTTATATAGTATAATACACTCCCCATAGTCCTCCATATATTATAATGCATCCCATAGTCCTCCATATTGTATAATGCACACCCTATAGCCCTCCACATAGTCTAAAGCACACCATATTGCCCTCAATATAGTATAATACACTTCCCACAGTCCTCAATATAGTATAATGCAACCCCCACAGTTTTTCATATAGTATAATGCATTCCCCATAGTCTCCCATACAGTATAATACATTCCCCATAGCCCTCCATATAGTATAATGCACACCATATAGTCCTTCATACAGAATAATGCACTCCCCATAGTCCTACATATATTATAATAGACTCCCCACAGTCCTCAATATAGTATAATGCACCCCCCATAGTCCTGCCTATAGTACAATGCACTCCCATAATATAATGCACACCATAGTCATCAATATAGTGTAATGCGTTCCCCATAGTCCTCCATACAGTATAATTCATTCACTATAGTCATCCATATAGTATAATACACTCCCCATAGTCCTCCATATAGTATAATGCATCCCATAGTCCTCCATATTGTATAATGCACACCCCATATAGCATAATTCAGCCCAAATATCTAATATATAAAGCTGAATATGTGTGTGTATGTATTTATGTATGTGTGTATGTCCGGGATTAGCATCTGCACCATCGCAGCTACAGCCACAAAATTTTGCACAGTCACACGTCTGGACCCCGAGAGCGTCATAGGCTATGTTGTGAGGCGAAATGTTAACCCCGCACTTTCCAATTCACCAAACAATTTTGCCCCTATCTACGTAATGGGGAAAAAATGAAAGGAAAAGTGTTGGAGGCAAATTGACAGCTGCCAGATGTGAACAAGGGGGACTTAAAGAATGAGAGTGATGGCGCCAAAGAGTATATACCGTACAGTTGCTAAGGTGGGGCCCCGACATGGGATACTCACCACACACGGGGATATGAACGCACACACAAAATGCGCCACACACTACCACGTGCTTGAACACATATACCACCCTCAGCACACATTTCACCACACATACACCAATCTCGCCACATAAAAGTCGAAACACTAAAGTCGCCACTCAAAACTTGCCACGCGCAAAATTCGCCACATGCAAAACTAGGCTCACGCAAAACTCGCCACACGCAAAACTTGCTCAGGCGGAAAAATTGCCACATGCAATGATTGGTTAATATAGGCAACAAAGGACATTCTCAGTATAACAAAGCTTGTGTGAGGTAATAACATGTCACTTAGGGTGTGTTGGTGGAAAGGCTGATGTCAGTCACATTACCTCTATGTGAGAGGATATAGAAACTGCCAGTTACAGACTATTTTTACCACAATAATGCCTCATAAGAAAAGGAATTCCATGGCACGAATGTCAGATGATGCGAAAAGAAAAGCTGCATTACGGGACAATGAAAAATGTGCAGACCGAGAAACAAGGCTGACACAAATGAGAACAGCAGCTGCTTCCTCAAGAGCCAATGAACTTTCTGAGCAGAGGGAAGCAAGGCTCGCAGACAAGAGAACAAGAGCTGCTTCCTCAAGGGCCAATGAACTTTCTGAGCAGAGGGAAGCGAAGCTTTCAAACAAGATAACTTAGTTAAATCTGTGTGGAATATCTCTGGTGTTGAAATATATGTTTTGTGTCATGCCGCCGCCGCTCCCCGCGCCCTGTCATACTCACCTGTCTTTGGCATCCCGGCGCGCCTCCTCAGCTGCAGCGTCCTCTCCTCAGCGTTCGCTCCCGGCTTCTGCTGCTCGTCAGGTGCGCGTGCACGCCAGGTTCAGTTCTGCATGCGCGCACTTCTAACTCCCTTCTGGCGCTTCCTTCCTGTCCTATTATCTTGGAGAACTCCCACCCGGAAGTACTGTGTAGCGCTGCTATTTGAACCGACCCCTTCCTCTCCCCTGTGCCTGATGATCATTTGTGTTTGCAAGTGCTCTTGGCCGCATGTTTATCCTGTGCATACCCTGCTTCCTGACTTGGTTCTCTTCTTGCTCTCCTAGATCCAGTCCTGTGTCTCAGCAGTACCCGCCAGTCCTGTGTATCAGCAGTACCCGCCAGTCCTGTGTCTTTTCCGTTCCCGCCTGTCTTTTGTCTCTGCCCTACCCTGCCAGTCCAATGTCTCTTGCTCACCGGCTTTCCCAGGGTCTCCGTGAGTCACTCTCTACTCCACCCTGGTCTCCCAGCTGCCTGCCCCTAACTCTCCCTGCATAGGGGGCGGTCCATCTGGTCAGCTCGCCCGTGGGTGGTTCGTCGTCACGGTCTAGTGGGTCCACTTTTTATTTTTCTCCCTTGAGTCATCACAGTATCATCAGGCCATGGACCCCGCTGGAGTCTCCGCTACTCAAAAGGAATTACTTTTTTTACGGGAGAACAAGACTAGAACCATGTCCTTTCTAAAAAACATGGAGTCTCATCTCACAGCTTTATATTCCTCTGATCCTGGTAATGCCTCTCAGTTGGCTGCTCTTCAGCAGGAGCTTGGCCAACAACGGGACACTCAGTCTCATATTTTAAACTTTATGGCCTCTGTAGATAATCGCCTTCTCTCTTTTCAGAATGCCGCCTCTACTCCTATCCAGGCGTCCGCTCCGCAACCCTCGCCCCATCTAGCCAGGCCTCCCTGGTATGGTGGGGATCCAAAATTATGTTGCGGCTTTCTTAATCAGTGTCAATTACATTTCGAATTGTCACCACTACTATACCCCACCGACCGAGCTAAGGTAGCTTTTGTGGTTTCCCATTTGGAGGGGGAGGCTTTGGCCTGGGTGAACCCACTCTGGGAGCGAGATGATCCTTTGGTCACCCAACTCATTCCCTTCTTAGATACCTTTCGCAAGGTATTTGATGAGCCCGGCCGTCTGGTCTCTACCACTGAGTCCCTCTTCAACCTTCACCAGGGTACTCTTTCTGTAGCTCAGCACGCCATCCGTTTCCGGACGTTGTCCTCTGATTTAGGTTGGAACAATGAGGCTTTGGTTGGTGTGTTTTTGCGTGGTCTGTCATCCCAGATTAAGGATGAGCTGGCGGGACGGGACACACCCACTTCTTTGGATGATCTCATTTTCTTGGCGACTCGCATTGATTTGCACTTCCAGGAGCATTCTCGCGAAGTTGTCAGAGAAAGGAGACCTCTTCGTTTGTCCTCTGCTACACGTGGAGCTTCTTTCTCTCAAACCGCTTTGGTTTTCTCCACATCTTCTCCTGAGCCCATGCAGGTTGATTGCCTCAAGTCTGCTGAACAACGCCGCTAGGAGAGACTCGCACAGGGTCTTTGCTTTTATTGCGGCAGTGCCTCTCATCTTCTGCGTTCCTGTCCCCAGAAGCCGGGAAACGCCTCCGCCTAGGACAGATAAGAGAGGTCTCCCTAGGTAGCTATGATTCCTCTCCACCTCTGATTCTGTCTGTTATATTGCACTTGGGTTCCAGTCGCTTCTCTCTGGAGGCTTATGTTGATTCGGGTGTGGCTGGGAACTTTGTTCGACTTGAGGTTGTTAAGAGACTTGGGATTCCTGTTAGACCCTTTGAGATTCCTAGGCAAATAGCTTCAGTCGATGGTCAGCCTTTGCGGGAGACCATCAACTTGGTTACGGAGGAGGTTGAACGTCAGATTGGAGCTCTACACCATGAGAAGTTGGCCTTTTATGTTCTGCCTTCCCTGTCACATTCGTTTCTTTTGGGGCTTCCCTGGCTGAGAAATCACAAGCCTACTCTGGACTGGCATACTGGAGATGTTCTACGTTGGTGACAGTCTTGTCTGGATAGGTGCCTGCTTCCCGTCAAGCCTGCAAGTTCCTCTCGGTCTGCTTCGGAACCAGTGAACCTACCTTCAGCTTACACTATGTTCCAAATTATTATGCAAATGACATCGGAAATCGGATTTTCCTAAATGGTCAGTGCAAATGACAGTCAGTCTAATAAAAGTCATCACCCGTTAGAGTATACATCGAATTTTATTGAAGAAACCTCCCAATGATAACAGTATAATCTCCAAAATGAATAAAAACTCAAAATGCACTGTTCCAAATTATTAGGCACAGTAGTATTTCTAAACATTTGATATGTTTTAAAGAACTGAAAATGCTCATTTGTGGAATTTGCAGCCTTAGGAGGTCACATTCACTGAACAAAAAAGCTATTTAACTCCAAAACATCCTAACAGGCCAAGTTACATGTTAACATAGGAGCCCTTCTTTGATATCACCTTCACAATTCTTGCATCCATTGAACTTGTGAGTTTATGGAGAGTTTCTGCTTGTATTTCTTTGCATGAAGTCAGAATAGCCTCCCAGAGCTGCTGTTTTGATGTGAACTGCCTCCCACCCTCATAGATCTTTTGTTTGATGATACTCCAAAGGTTCTCTATAGGGTTGAGGTCAGGGGAAGATGGTGGCCACACCATGAGTTTATCTCCTTTTATGCCCATAGCAGCCAATTACTCAGAGGTATTCATTGTCATGTGTTGAGCGATACCTTCCGATATCGGAAAGTATCGGTATGGGAAAGTATCGGCCGATACCGGCAAAGTATCGGATCTCGCCGATTCCGATACCCGATACCAATGCAAGTCAATGGGACGAAAATATCGGAATTAAAATAAACCCTTTCTTTCCTTGTAGGTTCATTCTACATGAAGGAAAACAACTAAGAATAATGTAGGATGTATTGGGGGAGTTGCGGAGACATTAAAGGCATAGAGGTTTAGCCCAATCAAATAGAATAGCAGGAATTTTAATTTTTTTTTAAGACGTTCGGAGTTACAAAGATATTGACTATGTTAAGATTTTTTTTACTTTGTCAGATATTGATGTGTCACTACTTCCACGCCCTTCACCCTCTTTTTTACTTCTCCCACACTTTGTTCTTCATCATCATCAGCATCTTTGACATCAAGTTCTTCTTCACCTTATTCATCTTCTTCTTCATCTTCTACCTATAATTTTTTTTGTTACATTCTTTTTATTTAACTATTATTCTTCTTCATATTCAAGTTCTTCATCAAATTCTTATTTGTGACAGGCATTCCCGAAGTTGTTATCTATAAAAGTTTGAAGATTACACCTTCCATTCTGCCTGTCACAAAAGAGTTACATTTGTCCGCGTTCAGTTTGGCCTGCAGCATCAGGCTTTATCCAGGGGCACCACGAGGAGGAACGGACTCACCCCCATACACTGCTTAGTCTTCTTCTGCTTATAATTTAGATAATATCTTTTGCTCTGATATTTTGTGTTATGCTTAATGTTCTTCTGCTCTTTGTTCTGCAGCCTCTTGTTCTTCTGCTTCTCGGTCTCCCATGTCG
This sequence comes from Ranitomeya variabilis, assembly GCF_051348905.1. Classification (NCBI taxonomy): domain Eukaryota; kingdom Metazoa; phylum Chordata; class Amphibia; order Anura; family Dendrobatidae; genus Ranitomeya; species Ranitomeya variabilis. Next base: position 312,534,057 of record NC_135236.1, read on the forward strand.
TCGTCGTCTCCAGGGTCGTCGTCATCTCAGTGGTTGTCGTCTCTGGTGTCGTCGTCATCTTAGGGGTGATCTTCCGGGTCATCGTCTTTAGGGTCTTAAACTTGGAAATGTAGCAGAAGGTACAAGAAGGCTGAGAAAATGCAGTAAAACAGCTGATGTAACTGGAACTCGGATGGCTACCCGAAGGTCCAAGAGCCAATGGAACTACCGAGGACCAGTTGACGTTACTGGAACCCGGTTACTAAGCAGGAGGTACCCGTGCCTGAAAGCACTACCAAGGACCACCTGACGTTGGTGGAACTCGGATACCCAGAGGGAGGCACCTAAGCCAAAGGCTCTGCCCGGAACCAGCTGACGGTACTGGAACCAGGATGGGGAGCAGAAGGTACAAGAGCAAAAGACACTGCCGAGAACCAGCTGACGGTACTGGAACCCGGATGGGTAGCCGAAGGTCCAAGAGCAAATGGAACTACCGAGGACCAGCTGACGTTACTGGAACCCGGTTACTAAGCAGGAGGTACCCGTGCCTGAAAGCACTACCAAGGACCACCTGACGTTGGTGGAACTCGGATACCCAGAGGGAGGCACCTAAGCCAAAGGCTCTGCCCGGAACCAGCTGACTGTACTGGAACCAGGATGGGGAGCAGAAGGTACAAGAGCAAAAGACACTGCCGAGAACCAGCTGACGGTACTGGAACCCGGATGGGTAGCCGAAGGTCCAAGAGCCAATGGAACTACCAAGGACCAGCTGACGTTACTGGAACCCGGTTACTAAGCAGGAGGTACCCGTGCCTGAAAGCACTACCAAGGACCACCCGATGTTGGTGGAACTCGGATACCCAGAAGGAGGCACCTAAGCCAAAGGCTCTACCCGGAACCAGCTGACGGTACTGGAACCAGGATGGGGACCTATTCAAGCTTGTCTTCTTAGAGCCCCAACTAGTGGTGTTGGAGCAAAGGGTCAGCAGGGGGAGCAGAGTGTAGGCCGAAGCCTGCACTGGAGGCATTTGGAGGTCTGTTGTGTCTGCATGGCATTTGCAGGACACGATGCCGGCAACACAGCAGGGTAACAGCTGGCGATGCTGAACCCCACTGACAGAGTGGCGGGTGTTTTGCTCTGTGCAGCCAGCACTTCCGGGCCCCAACTGGCGGTGTTAGAGCCCAGGCTCTGAGGGAGGAGCAGAGTGTAGGCCGAAGCCTAATTGAACCAATTTTAAAGGTAACCTTTAACCCCCCCTCAGGGTTTACAAACTAGAAGAGCCACACCTTGGCCAGCAGTAATGCTGCACAAGTCAAAGGTTGCTCTTTTAAATTTTGTTCCTTGCACACGCTGAATGAAACACGTATGACATTTAGCCCCTTATACAGTCAAAACTGTCTTGGAGGCGGGAGTTTCCTTCGTAATGCGACGCAGCACAGTTGTCAAGAATCCCACCTTGGTGCTGGGTGCGGCCTCCTGGGCGTCGGTATTTGCTGCACAGGAGTCTGCGCTGTCGTGTTATCCCTTGGCCTTGCGCTGTTTACGCTGCCCGTCTTCTGACTTCATTTAATGTCTGCCGTTGTGGTTCGCGATGCCCATGAATACCAGCCCCGCAGTGTCTTCTCATTTATTCACACTGCGGGGCTGGGATTCATGGCCTTGCACAGTCAATATGTTCGCCTCTCACACTCGTGTCCTTACACCTGCTTCAGACTGTGCGGCGTCAGCTGATCCCTTATCGCATGCCACGGCCATGAGGCCGCACAGTCTGAAGAAGGCGGAAGGAGATGAGGGACTGGCGAAGATATGCACTGCTCATGCCCATCAATCACACCCTCGCAGTCAAAATAAATAAGACACCGAGGGGCGTTGTGTCGGGCAGGGTGGCAGCAGAGGCGCAGCCAGCCAACCAAGGATGCCAGAAGACGGGCAGCGCTACCAAGGGGGTTGCAGCGTGTCATTACAAAGGAAAGTCACACCTCAGGGATGGTTTAATGGTCTCAGAGGACACATTTTAGACGTGTTGCGTTCGGCGTGTGCAAAGAGAGTAACTTAATGAGCCACTTTGTACAAATGCAGCATTACTGCTGTACAAGGTGGCTGTTATGCATACAAACGCCTGGGGGGGGGACAGGTTCCCTTAAATTTCAGTTCTTGTGTCTGCGTGGCTGTTGCAGGACACGATGCCGGCTACACAGCAGGGGAACAGCTGGTGTTGCTGAACCCCACTGACACATTGGCGGGTGTTTTTCTCTGTGCAGCTAGCACTTCCGGGCGCCAACTGGCGGTGTTAGAGCCCAGGGTCAGCAGGAGGAGCAGAGGGAGCAGAGTGTAGGCCGAAGCCTGCACTGGAGGCAGCTTTGTGTCTGCGTGGCTTTTGCAGGACACGATGCCGGCTACACAGCAGGGGAACAGCTGGCGTTGCTGAACCCCACTGACACATTGGCGGGTGTTTTTCTCTGTGCAGCTAGCACTTTCGGGTGCCAACTGGCGGTGTTAGAGCCCAGGGTCAGCAGGAGGAGCAGAGGGAGCAGAGTGTAGGCCGAAGCCTGCACTGGAGGCAGCTTTGTGTCTGTGTGGCTTTTGAAGGACACGATGCCGGCTACACAGCAGGGGAACAGCTGGCGTTGCTGAACCCCACTGACACATTGGCGGGTGTTTTTCTCTGTGCAGCTAGCACTTCCGGGCGCCAACTGGCGGTGTTAGAGCCCAGGGTCAGCAGGAGGAGCAAAGTGTAGGCCGAAGCCTGCACTGGAGCAAGTTGAAAGGGAACCTTTAACCCCCCCCCCCCCAAGGCGTTTGTAGCTGAAAGAGCCATCTTGTACAGCACTAATGCTGAAAAAGGTAAGCTTAGCTCTTTTAATTATGGTCCTTGCAAACGCTGAACTTGACACTTATGAAATGGGTCCCCTCACACCGTTAAACCGTCCGGTAGGTGGAACTTTCATTTGTCATGTGACGCAGCACAGCCGTCATTCTTACCCCCTGTGCCGCCTCCTCAGCGTTGTTTGAATCTGTCCCGGAGCCTGCGCTGTTATTTTAGCCCTTGGCCATGCACACATTTTGCGCTGCCCGTCTTCTGACATCATTTGGTGTCAGGCTGGCTGTGCCTGTGCGGCCGCGCTGGCCAAGATCCCGCCTCGCTGTGTCATCTAATGTAATCACTCTGCGGACCTGTGATCCATGGGCATGAGCAGTGCATATCCTCGCCTCTCACTCCCCTCTCTACAGCTTCTTCAGACTGTGCGGCGTCACGGCCGTGGCATGCTATTAGGGATCAGCTGACGTTGCACAGTCTGAAGAAGGCGTAGGGAGATGAGTGAGAGGCGAAGGTTAAGATATGCACTGCGCATGTCCATGGATCACAGGCCCGCAGTGGGATTAAATCAGAAGACACTACGAGGCGGGATCTCGTCCAGCGCGGCCGCACAGGCGCAGCCAGCCTGACACCAAATAATGTCAGAAGACGGTCAGCGCTAAGTGTGCATGGCCAAGGGCTAACATAACAGCGCAGGCTCTGGGACAGATTCAAACAACGCTGAGGAGGCGGCGCACGGCGCCAAGGGGGTAAGAATGACGGCTATGCTGCGTCACATGACAAATGAAAGTTCCACCTACCGGACAGTTTAACGGTGTGAGGGGACACATTTCATAAGTGTTAGGTTCAGCATGTGCAAGGAGCACCACGAAAAGAGGCACTTTTTCCTTTTGCATCATTACTGCTGCACAAGGTGGCTCTTTCAGTAAGAAACGCCTGGGGGGGGGGGACAGGTTCCCTTAAATTTAAGTTGTTGTGCCTGCGTGGCGGTCGCATGACACATTGCCGTATACACAGCAGGGGAGCAGCAGGCATTACTGAACCCCACTAACACATTGGCGAGGTGTTTGGCTCTGTGCGGACAGCACTTCCGGACAACAACTAGCGGTGTTGGAGCCCAGGGACAGCAGGAGGAGCAGATAGGAGGTATTGCAGCACACACAGCAGGGGAGCAGCTGACGTTACTGAACCCCAATAACAGAGGAGCGACTGTTGACTGTGAGGACAGCACTTCCAGGCAACAACTAGCGGTGTTGGAGCCCAGGGACAGCAGGAGGAGCAGATAGGAGGTATTGCAGGACACACAGCAGGGGAGCAGCTGACGTTACTGAACCCCAATAACACGGCAGCAAGTGTTGACTGTGCGGACAGCACTTCCAGGAAACAACTAGCGGTGTTGGAGCCCAGGGACAGCAGGAGGAGGAGGTGGAGGAGATGGGAGGGATTGCCACACACACAGCTGGGGAACAGCTGACGTTACTGAACCCCAATAACAGAGGAGCGACTGTTGACTGTGCGGACAGCACTTCCAGGCAACAACTAGCGGTGTTGGAGCCCAGGGACAGCAGGAGGAGCAGATAGGAGGTATTGCAGGACACACAGCAGGGGAGCAGCTGACGTTACTGAACCCCAATAAAATGGCAGCAAGTGTTGACTGTGCGGACAGCACTTCCAGGCAACAACTAGCGGTGTTGGAGCCCAGGGACAGCAGGAGGAGCAGAGGAACACAGTGTAGGCCGAAGCCTGATTGGAGAAAGTCGAAAGGGAACCTTTAACCCCCCCCCCCAAGGCGTTTGTAGCTGAAAGAGCCAGCTTGTGCAGCACAAAGGATGCAAAAGGAAAAGGTGGCTCTTTTCATTATGCTCCTTGCAAACACAGAACTAAACACTTATAAAATGTGTCCCCTGATACCGTGAGACCGTCCCGGAGGTGGGACTTTCCTTCATAATATGACGCAGCACAGCCGTCATTCCTACCCCGTTGGCGCCGTGCCCCGGCTCCTCAGCGTTGTTTGATTCCGTCCCGGAGCCTGCGCTGTTATGTTATCCCTTGGCCAGGCACACTTAGCGCTGCCCATCTTCTGACATCATTTGGTGTCAGTCTGGCTGCGCCTGTGCGGCCGCGCTGGCCGAGAGCCCGCCTCGCAGTGTCATCTAATGTAATCCCACCGCGGGCCTGGGATCCGTGGCCATGCGCAGTGCATATCCTCGCCTCTCACTCCCCTCCCTCCGGCTTCTTCAGACTGTGCGGTGTCACGGGCGTGGCATGCTATTAGGGATCAGCTGACGGCGCACAGTCTGAAGAAGGCGAAGGGAGATGAGTGAGAGGCGGAGGTGAAGATATGCACTGCGCATGCCCATGGATCCCAGGCCCGCAGTGTGATTAAATCAGAAGACACTGCGAGGCGGGATCTCGGCCAGCGCGGACGCACAGGCGCAGTCAGCCTGACAGCAAATGATGTCAGAAGAGGGGCAGCGCTAAGTGTGCCTGGCCAAGGGATAACATAACAGCGCAGGCTTCGGGACAGAATCAAACAACGCTGAGGAGCCGGCGCACGGCGCCAAGGGGGTAAGAATGACGGCTGTGCTGTGTCACATTACGAAGGAAAGTCCCACCTCCGGGACGGTTTTACGGTATCAGTGGACACATCTTATATGTGTTAAGTTCTGCGTGTGCAAGGAGCTAAACAAAAATAGCTACCTTTTCCTTGTGCAGCATTACTGCTGCACAAGGTGGCTCTTTCAGTAACAAACGCCTGGGGGGGACAGGTTCCCTTACATTTCAGTTGTTGTGTCAGCATGGCGGTCGCAGGACACATTGCCGGCTACACAGCTGGGGATCAGCTGACATTACTGACACCCAATAACACTGGGTCGTATGTTTTCACTGTGCAGACGGCACTTCTGAGCCTCAACTGGCGGTATTGGAGCCCAGGAATTAAAGTTCAGGTGGTAGAAAGATGAACACAACAGGAGACCTGGATACTGTAGACAGTCACCTAATTATTTAATCAGGAAGAGGAGTGGCAAATTCCTGCGAGATCCAGGCCTGGTTCATTTTCAGGAAGGTAAGCCGGTCAACGTTATCGGAGGATAGTCGCATGCGACGGTCAGTTAGTACACCACCTGCAGCACTAAAGACGCGTTCCGATAATACACTAGCCGCAGGGCAAGCCAGCACCTCCAATGCATACTGGCTTAGCTCTGGCCATGTATCCAGCTTTGAGACCCAAAACTTGAAAGGGGAAGAGCCGTCTGGGAGTACAGCAAGAGGGCAAGACATGTAGTCTGTCACCATCTGATGGAACCGTTGCCTCCTGCTGACTGGAGCCGTCTGTGATGGTGTAGACTTTTGTGGCGGGCACACAAAACTGTGCCACAGTTGGACCATACTGGTCTTGCCTTGGGCAGAGGCACTGCTTCTGCTCCCTCTTTGTGCGGAGCCTCCTCCACTGCCTGGACGCACTGAGCTGCTTTGTAATGCACTAGCAGCACTTCTCTCAGTTGGACTGGAGAAGATGATGGAATTCACCAGTGTGTCTTGGTACTCCCGCATTTTTCGTTCCCAGTTCAACGGTGTGATGAGGCTTTCTACGTTGTCCCGGTAGCGAGGATCGAGGAGGGTGAACACCCAATAATCAGACATGTTGAGAATGTGGGCGATGCGGCGGTCGTTTCTCAGGCACTGCAGCATGTAATCCACCATGTGCTGCAGACTGCCAACTGGCCAAGAAACGTTGTCCCCTGCTTGAGGCGTGATCTCTGCCCGCTCGTCATCACCCCACCCTCGCTGTACACACTGACTACTGGACAATTGTGTAACTCCCTCCTCTGGACGGATGTCTTCCTCCTCCATTGACTCCTCCTCATCCTCCTCACAAAGTGTCCCCTGCCTACGCGTTTGTGAGGAACCACGTGGCGCTGACTGTCCAGAAGATGATGGAAATGGTGAATCCTCATCCTCCACCTCTTCCACAACATCATCCCTTAGCTCTTGCAGTGATTTTTCAAGCAGGCAGATAAGGGGGACAGTCATGCTGACTAGTGCATCATCTGCACTCGCGTGGAATAATCGAAGGGACGCAAAACCTGGCAGACGTCTTTCATAGTGGCCCACTCTGTGGTTGTGAAGTCTGAACGGCGCGGAGTGCGACTTCTTTGCGCCTGATGCAGCTGGTACTCCATTACTGCTGCTCACACAACTGCTCCAACATATGTAACGTGGAATTCCACCTGGTAGGTAGGTCACATATGATGCGATGTTCCGGAAGGCGGAATCGGCGCTGCAGAGCCGCAATGCACGATTTTGCCGTGCTGGAACGCTGCAAGTGAGCACACTCTAGGCGGACCTTGTGCAGCAGTGCATCAAGATCCGGATAGTCCCTCAAAAAACTCTGCACGACCAAATTGAGCACATGTGCCAGACATGGGATGTGAGTGAGGTTGCCGAGGCCCAGAGCTGCACCAGATTTCGGCCATTATCACACACTACCATGCCTGGCTGGAGATTCGCTGCCACAAACCACACATCGCTCTCCTGCTTGATGGCATTCCAGAGCTCCTGCGCTGTGTGGCTTCGATTCCCCAAAGAAATTAACTTCAAGACGGCCTGTTGACGTTTGGCCACGGCTGTGCTCATGTCGGTCGTAACAGGTAAATGTTCACGGGTCCATGTGGAGGTGGACTGTGACGGCTCCTGCAGCGATGATTCTGAGGAACTTGTGTAAGAGGAGGGGTCAATGCGTACAGACTGGATTCCTGCAATCCTTGGAGTGGGTAGGACACGTCCTGCTCCACTCGCACGATCTGTACCCGGCTCAACAACATTAACCCAATGGGCAGTGAGGGAAAGGTATCGCCCCTGTCCATGTTGACTGGTCCACGCATCGGTGGTGAGGTGGACCTTGCTACTGACGGCGTTCTGTAGCGCGTGTTTTATGTGTCCCTCCACATGCTTGTGCAGGGCAGGGATGGCTTGCCTGCTGAAATAAAAGCGGCTGGGCACATTGTACTGTGGGACTGCCAATGACATCAAGTCACGGAAGCTGTCAGTCTCCACCAGCCTGAATGACAGCATTTCCAGTGACAGAAGTTTGGCAATGCCTGCAGTCAGAGCCTGTGCTCGTGGGTGGTTTGCCGAGAAAGGCCGCCTTTTCTCCCATGCCTGTACTACTGATGGCAGTAGACTGGCCTGGGAGTGTGAGGATAACTGGGAACGTGGTGCTGCGGGTGGAATTACAGTGGGTCTCTGGACAACAGTGCCAGAGGTTCTTCCACGTCGATCCTGGGAGGAAGCCGAACCAGCTGCGTGTGAGCTGGAGGAAGAGGCAACACGAGCTGAAGAGGTGGTAGCTGCCGCTGTTGGTTGGCCTAGCTTTTCAGTGTGTTTTTGTAACTCCGCCACGTGCCTGGTCCGCACATGTTTCCACATGTTGGAGGTATTGAGGTTGCTGACATTTTTCCCTCTTTTGACTTTGTGATGACACACCTTGCATTTGACATAGCAAATGTCATCTGCAACTGTGTCAAAAAAGGACCAGGCACTGCAAGTCTTGGGAGCGCCCTTTTTGGCTTTTGGAAGAGACATGCTCCTAACGGGTGCCAAAGTGGAGGCTACAGGATCCGCAGTTTTCCCCCTCCCTCTTTGGCCCGTTCGGGGAATCTCTTCCTCAGAGCTGCTCCCACCACCTTCCTGTCCCTCACGCCAAGATGGGTCAAGGACCTCATCATCTACACTACCCTCTGCCACCAACTGCTCCTCCTGGGTAGTCTCAGCAGCAGAGCATGCACCAGAAAGTGGCACCTGAGTGTCATCAGCGGATGCGTCCTGCGATGTGGTGACCGGAGGCACTGGCCCACCCGCCTCTTCAGACTCAGAGAGAAAAAGCTGTTGAGCATCACTGCACACTGCCTCTTCTTCCATTTCTCCAATGCTGCTTGGCTGGCCCCCTGTTTCCAAGCCAAGAGATTCAGAGAACAGAAGTAGAGACGGCTCCTGTCCTGGGCTCTCTGTCTGCCTGGGCAATTTGGCAGGTGGTGAAGAGACAGATGGGTGCTCTCCAGTGCTCTGTGTCTGAGAGGATGTGGCACTAATTGAAGTCGATGCGTTAGCTGCCATCCATCTGACAACGGCTTCAATTTGGTCTTCACGCAGCAGCGGTGTACAGCGCTCTACGACAAAGCTGCGCATGAAGGACTGTTCCCTGCTGAAACTGGGTGATGATGAGTCACCGGTGCCCGCAGCAGGCACAGAATCCCCACGTCCTCTCCCTGCTCCGCGCCCACGTGCCTTACTCCCTGCCTTCTTCATCTTGGTTGACTGATAAAGATAAGCAGAAAAGTACTAACGGCTTTGTGTGCTTATTCCTGAACAGCTCCTAACAGGTATAAGAAACAATAATTTTCTAAAGTGTGGACTAGACTTTAATATGAGCTAATGTGGCCTACACAACTGTAAAGTGGTGTGTTTGGTGAACTTTATTATTTATTTATTTTGTGGGGGCTGAACTGACAACAGGGAGAGCTGCACTCACACGGAGACCGTGCAGACAGACGTAAACGGCGCTGCAAGGCCCCAAAAACCTCCTCTGCGTTATCCTATGTAGTGTTTTTCCACAATTTAGGTGGATACGGGTGGAAAGACACTAATAGGAATTTTTTGAAAAAATGTGCAGCAGCCTGCACTACTTAAAAAAAAGGAAAATGGATTTTACGGTATGACGCAGTGACGCACCCTGAGCTGGATACAACGGGCTATGGCTGCACACAGACTACAGGGCGAGCTGCAGTCACACGGAGACCGTGCAGACAGCCGTAAACGGCGCTGCAAGGCCCCAAAAACACTCCTCTATGTTATCCTATGTAGTGTTTTTCCACAATTTAGCTGGATACGGGTGGACACTAATAGGAATTTTTTGAAAAAATGTGCAGCAGCCTGCACTACTTAAAAAAAAGGAAAATGGATTTTACGGTATGACGCAGTGACGCACCCTGAGCTGGATACAACCGGCTATGGCTGCACACAGACTACAGGGCGAGCTGCAGTCACACGGAGACCGTGCAGACAGCCGTAAACGGCGCTGCAAGGCCCAAAAACACTCCTCTACGTTATCCTATGTAGTGTTTTTCCACAATTTAGCTGGATACGGGTGGAAAGACACTAATAGGAATTTTTTGAAAAAATGTGCAGCAGCCTGCACTACTTAAAAAAAAGGAAAATGGATTTTACGGTATGACGCAGTGACGCACCCTGAGCTGGATACAACGGGCTATGGCTGCACACAGACTACAGGGCGAGCTGCAGTCACACGGAGACCGTGCAGACAGCCGTAAACGGCGCTGCAAGGCCCCAAAAACACTCCTCTACGTTATCCTATGTAGTGTTTTTCCACAATTTAGCTGGATACGGGTGGACACTAATAGGAATTTTTTGAAAAAATGTGCAGCAGCCTGCACTACTTAAAAAAAAGGAAAATGGATTTTACGGTATGACGCAGTGACGCACCCTGAGCTGGATACAACCGGCTATGGCTGCACACAGACTACAGGGCGAGCTGCAGTCACACGGAGACCGTGCAGACAGCCGTAAACGGCGCTGCAAGGCCCAAAAACACTCCTCTACGTTATCCTATGTAGTGTTTTTCCACAATTTAGCTGGATACGGGTGGAAAGACACTAATAGGAATTTTTTGAAAAAATGTGCAGCAGCCTGCACTACTTAAAAAAAAGGAAAATGGATTTTACGGTATGACGCAGTGACGCACCCTGAGCTGGATACAACCGGCTATGGCTGCACAGACTACAGGGCGAGCTGCAGTCACACGGAGACCGTGCAGACAGCCATAAACGGCGCTGCAAGGCCCAAAAACACTCCTCTACGTTATCCTATCTAGTGTTTTTCCACAATTTAGCTGGATACGGGTGGAAAGTCACTAATAGGAATTATTAGAAAAAATGTGCAGCAGCCTGCACTACTTGAAAAAAAAAAGAAAAGAAAATAGAACAGTATGAGGCAGTGAACCACCCTCCCTGAACTGAATACAACCAGCTATGGCTGCACACAGACTAGAGAGTGGGCTGCACACACACACACACAGACCTTGCAGATCGCTGTGAAAACAGCGCTGCAAGGCAAAAGCAAGGTGATTAGTAGGTGAACACAGCGGTTGCTAAATTAGCCTTGGAAAAGAACAATGAAGCAAATCGCTATCTCAACTGGCCCTCAGTCAGCACACAGCGTCCTGTCACTAACTGAATTCACAGCAGAGTGAGCGCAAAATGGCGCCAGCGACTATTAAACTGCAGCATGACATCATTTCAGCAGCCAATCACAGCCTTGCCAGTAGTTACATGCCCACCATGCTGAACAGGATGTGCCCACACTCAGAATCATTCCTCATTGGCTGAATTCGTGCAGTTTGAATCCTGGGAACTTCCGATTCCGGTATCCGATATGCGGCAAGTATCGGATCTCAGTATCGGAATTCCGATACTGCAAGTATCGGCTGATACCCGATACTTGCGGTATCGGAATGCTCAACACTAATTGTCATGCATGAAGATGATTTTGTTCCTGAAGGCACGTTTCTGCTTTTTAGACCATGGAAGAAAGTTGTCAGTCAGAAACTCTATTTACTTTGCTGAGGTCATTTTCACACCTTCAGGAACCTTAAAGGGCCCTACCAGCTGGTTCCCCATGATTCCAGCCCAAAACATGACTCCTCCACCTCCTTGCTGACGTCGCAGCCTTGTTGGGACATGGTGGCCATCCACCAACCATCCACTACTCCATCCATCTGGACCGTCCAGAGTTGCTCGACACTCATCAGTAAACAAGACTGTTTGAAAATTAGTCTTCATGTATGTCTGGGCCCACTGCAACCGTTTCTGCTTGTGAACACTGTTTAGGAGTGGCCGAATAGTAGGTTTATGCACCACAGCAAGCCTTTGAAGGATCCTACACCTTGAGGTTCGAGGGACTCCAGACGCACCAGCAGCTTCAAATAACCGTTTGCTGCTTTGTAATGGTATTTTGGCAGCTGCTCTCTTAATCCAATGAATTTGTCTGCCAGAAAACTTCTTCATTATGCCTTTATTTGCATGAACTCTATCTGTGCTCTGTTTCAGTCACAAATCTCATCAGAGTATGATGATCACTTAAGTTTTCATGAAATATCTAATTTTTTCATACCTTGTCCAAGGCATTGCGCTATTTAACGCTTTTCAGCAGCAGAGAGATCCTTTTTATTTCCCCTATTGCTTGAAACCTGTGACCTGCATAATAATGTGGAACATCATTTTTGAGTAGTTTTCCTTTAATTAGAATCACCTGGAAAACTAATTATCACATGTGTTTAAGATTGATTTCAGTGATTCATTGAGCCCTGAGACACAATACCATCCACGAGTTTATTTGAAAAACAAAACAATTAAATCTTTAAGACACTTAAATTCAATTTGCATAATAATTTGGAACACAGTGTATTGCTCATTTTTGGACGTCTTTAACAAGAGGGAGGCGGAGATTCTACCACCGCATCGCCCATATGACTGTCCGATAGATCTTGTTCCTGGATCTACTCCCCCTAGAGGTCGTATTTACCCTCTGTCTCCCTCCGAGACTCAAGCCATATCTGAATATGTCCAAGAGAATCTGGCCAGAGGCTTTATTCAGAAGTCCTCCTCACCTGCAGGAGCTGGTTTTTTCTTCGTCAAGAAGAGGGATGGTTCTCTTCGTCCCTGCATTGATTACCGTGGCCTCAATAATATCGCGATTAAAAACAAGTACCCTCTTCCTCTCATTCCGGAACTCTTCGATCGTCTGTGGGGAGCACGAATCTTCACTAAACTGGATCTCAGGGGAGCTTATAGTTTGATCCGTATCCGCTCCAGAGACGAATGGAAGACTGCGTTTAACATCAGAGACAGTCATTACGAGTATTTGGTTATGCCCTTTTGTTTATGCAATGCACCCGCAGTCTTCCAAGAGTTAGTGAATGATGTTTTTCGGGATCTACTTTACACCTGTGTAGTGGTGTACTTGGACGATATTCTTGTGTTTTCACCAGACCTGCCTTCTCATAGAAGAGATGTTCGGCAAGTACTTCTGCGCCTGAGAGAGAATCGTCTGTACGCAAAACTTGAAAAGTGCGCCTTTGAACAGTCGTCTCTGCCCTTCTTGGGTTTCATCATCTCCGATGCTGGTCTGTGTATGGATCCGGGAAAGATTTCTGCCATGCTCAACTGGCCACGTCCGCTTGGAGTAAAGGCAATTCAGTGATTTCTAGGATTCGCGAATTACTATCGGCAGTTTATTCCTCACTTTTCTTCCTTGTCTGCTCCCATCTCCTCTCTGATACGAAAGGATGCTAACCCTCACCATTAGCCAGCAGAGGCCGAGGAAGCTTTCCAGTCTCTCAAACAAGCATTTGCTTCTGCTCCTATACTCCAACGCCCTGAAGATAATAAACTCTTCGTCCTTGAAGTTGATGCCTCTGCTATCGGAGCTGGAGCTGTACTTTCTCAGAGATCCTCTTCTGGTCATCTTGTGCCCTGTGGCTTCTTCTCCAAGATCTTCTCCTCTTCTGAAAGGAACTATTCTATCGGTGACAGAGAACTTTTGGCCATCAGATTGGCACTGGAGGAGTGGAGGTATGTGTTGGAGTGAGCCTTACATCGTTTTGTAATCTATACGGATCATAAGAATTTGGCATACATTCGTTCTGTGCACAGACTGAATCCCCGGCAGGCCAGGTGGGCCTTGTTCGTTGCCCGGTTCGACTTTGAGCTTCGCTTCAAGCCTGGTAATAAAAACCTCAAGGCCGACGCTCTGTCCAGATCATTCCTGTTGGAGGATATTGAGGAGGAGGCCACGCACATCATCGATCCTGCCAGAGACATCACAGTTGCTCCGGTCTCTCTAACCTCTTTACCGCCGGGTAAGACTTTTGTGTCTGAGAGGAATAGGAGACGTGTTTTAATTTGGGGTCATGCCTCCAAACTGGCGGGACATGTCGTCTCAAAAAGACTCTCAGTCTGATTTCTCGCTACTACTGGTGGTCGACTCTTTCGAAGGATGTCCAAAGTTTTGTCACCTCTTGCCCTTCCTGTGCAAAGAATAATGTTCCTAGGCAGTTACCTTCTGGGCTTCTACATCCTCTTCCGGTGCCTTCTGCTCCGTGGCAACATATTGCAATGGATTTCATTACTGACCTGCCTCGTTCTTCAGGTTGCACCGTTATTCTTGTGGTCGTGGACCGTTTTTCCAAAATGGCTCATTCCATTGCTCTTCCTGGTTTACCTTCAGCTTTTGAATTGGCGAAGATTTTTGTCCACCATAATTTTCGTATTCATGGTCTACCTCAACATATTGTTTCTGACCGAGGAGTCCAGTTTACCGCCCGGTTCAGGAGATCTCTCTGTAAATCGATGAATATCTCGCTTGACTTCTCTTCGGCCTACCATCCGCAGACCAACGGCCAAGTGGAGCGTACTAATCAGATTTTGGTGACCTATCTCCGTCATTTTACCAATGCCCATCAGAATGATTGGTCTGACTTACTACCGTGGGCCGAATTTGCCTATAATAACCATACCAGTGAAGCTTCTACCAGGTCTCCATTTTTTATCGTCTTTGGTCAGCATCCTGGCCTTCCTCTACCGATTCCTCCTGTCTCTACTGTACCAGCGGCTGATCTTCTGTCTAGAGAAATCTCCAGGGTCTGGCAGGAGACCAAGTCCGCTCTGGAACTAGCTCAACATAGGATGAAAAGACATGCGGATAAAAGGCGCCTCGATTCTCCTGTATTTCATCCTGGGGATAAGGTCTGGGTTTCTTCTAAATTTATCCGCCTTAAGATCCCTTCGTATAAGCTGGGTCCTCGCTACATTGGTCCTTTCGAGGTTTTGGCTCGCATTAATGATGTTTCTTACAAGCTTAAGTTACCTGCCTCTCTTCGTATTCACAATTCCTTTCACGTGTCTCTCCTTAAGCCTGTGGTTTTTAATCAGTTTCATACCTCGACTTTCGTTTCACCTTCGCCTATTTCCATGGATGATGTCTTTGAGGTTAAGGACATTCTGGCCATGAAAAAAACTTAGAGGTAGAGCTTTGTTTTTGGTTGACTGGAAGGGTTTCGGTCCTGAGGAGAGGTCCTGGGAGCCCCTGGAGAACATTCAGGCTCCTCGAATTTTGGCTAGGTTTCTTTCTAGCCTTAAAAAAGGGGGGTGTAAAGACGGGGTACTGTCATGCCACTGCCGCTTCCCGCACCCTATCATACTCACCTGTGTTCGGCGTCCTGGCACGCCTCCTCAGCTGCAGTGTCCGCTCCTCAGCGCTCGCTCCCGACTTCTGCTGCTCGTCGGGTGCGCGCGCACACCAGGTTCAGTTCTGCGCGTGCAGAACTCCCTTCTGGCGCTTCCTTCTTGTCCTCTCTATTACTTTGGAGGACTCCCACCCGGAAATACTGCACAGCACTGCTATTTGAATCGGCCCCCTTCCTCTCCCTTGTGCCTGATGATCATTTGTGTTTGCAAGTGCTCTTGGCTGCACGTTTATCCTGTGCATACCCTGCTTCCTGACTTGGTTCTCTTCTTGCTCTCCTAGATCCAGTCCTGTGTCTCAGCAGTACCCGCCAGACCTGTGTCACAGCAGTACCCGCCAGATCTGTGTCTCAGCAGTACCTGCCAGTCCTGTCTTTTCCATTCCCGCCTGTCTTTTGTCTCTGCCCTACCCCACCAGTCCAGTGTCTCTTGCTCACCGGCTTTCCCAGGGTCTCCATGAGTCACTCTCTATTCCACCCTGGTCTCCCAGCTGCCGAGGCGATAGTCCCCCATTGCCTGCCCCTAACTCTCCCTGTATAGGGGGCGGTCCATCTGGTCAGCTCGCCCGTGGGTGGTTCGTCGTCACGGTCTAGTGGGTCCACTTTTCATTTTTTCTCTCTTGAGTCATCACATTGTGAAATGCTTCTATTAGCTTAGTTTTTGCCTTTCAATAATTACATTTTCATCTATTTGTTTTGTGGTTTTTGTGTGCAGAATAAATTTTTGTTAACACATTCTATTTTGCTAACAGCAGTTATTAACCCGGGCGAAGCCAGGTAGTACAGCTAGTAGTACATATAGTATAATGCACTTCCCATAGTCCTTAATAGAGTATAATGCAGTCCCCACAGAGTACATATAGTATAATGCACTTCCCATAGTAGTCAATAGCGTATAATGCAGCCCCCATGTAATACATAAAGTATAATGCACTCCCCATAGTCCTCAAGAGTATAATGCAGCCCCCACAAAGTACATATAGTATAATGCACTTCCCATAGTTCTCAATAGAGTATAATGCAGCCCCCACAGAGTACATATAGTGTAATGCAGCCCCACAGTCCTCCAGTATCATGGGCACCACATACTCACTGGTTTTAAAATATATATGTATGTATGTATATATATATATATATATACCGCTCTCCGTTGCTCCGGTCTCTGCAGTGCGTCTAGTCAGCAGCTCCACTGCTGAAGCTCTCTCTTTCACCATTGCTTTCAACTGTATTGGCATCTATGATGCCGATACACTTGAATGCGCTATGCGGTGTGGGGGCCCTGACTGATGGGTTCCATAGCGGCTTCTGTCTGGGGGTCACTGGGGAAGTAGGGGCCTAGAAAAATGCCTAGTTTGCCTGCCCTTAATGCCACACCTGTGCCCCTAATGCCACCCCTGCAGCAGGGAAGTATCTCGTACAGTGCTGGTAAAATGATCTGAGCTCTGATTGGTTGTTCGGGGTAGCAAAGATAGTTTTCCATTAAGACAGTTTTAATGATTGAGAGCTAATAACCAATATCCCGTACAAACCACACAAGGAAACGGGCCTATATGTTATTTATCATATTCCATTAAATTGGCTGGTACATAGAGCAGTTTTCAATGAAATCATGAGGATGGAATGCAACTCTAAAATCATTATGGTATTCCTTATAATTGCACTTCTACAAAGTGTGTAAAAGCATTTAGGGGTGGAGACAAGCTTTACAATTCTGTTCTGACTTGCTTTCAGTTTTGGCTGTGTATCAGCAATTCTTCATATAGGTATGTTAATGAATATGTTACTGCCTATGGTGCTTTTGTGTCGTCATTCTAAGAGTGCCAGGTATGAGCATGTACATTGCAATAATCATAACTGCAGAATGCGTTTTATGTGTGACTTCTATGAATCAACCTGTAACCTGGATGTAATCAAGTGATTGTTACATTCCTGATGCAATGTAATACTAATGAATGTTTCTAAAGATGTCTCTTTTTTATGCACCAAGCAAAATAATATGCATTTAAAGCTGAGAGCATTTCTCTTCATTGACTTTGCTGCATAATCTTCATTCCTACAATTTACTAAATTAGATCTATGCCATCTGGATGCGCCTAGCAGTGCGCCCTGTACAAAATACTCTCCTCTCTTGAGAATAAGTCGTTAAAGTAAACCTGGCAGCTGATCCATGCTGCCCAATCTGTAGGAAGCATGTGTCAGGCATTGCCTGTATGATCTCAGCCAGGTATATTTGACTCTGTCCGAGCTGTCACGTACACAAGTCAGACAGGAGGGTCCCCAGTGTCTTCTCCCCACCCACTGCCTTGGATTCACAAGTCTGTGCTTATACACGCATATAGGCAGAGATCAGTCAGTCACTTGCAGAGGGCGAGAAGAAGGCAACGGGGACCCGCCTGTCCAACTAGTTTACAGCACGGCTTGCTCCCAGACCGCTAATACAGTATGTTTTTCTCTGAAACACCGCAATGTTTCAGAGTTAACCTCTTAGTGACAGAGCCAAATTTTACAAATCTGACCAGTCACTTTATGTGGTAATAACTCTGTGACGCTTCAACAAATTACAGTGATTTTGAGATTGTTTTTTGTGACACATTATACTTTATGATAATGGTAAATTTAGGTTGATATGTTTTGTGTTTATAAAAAAAATCAGCAATTTGATAAAAATGTAAAAAAATTAGCAATTTTCCAACTTTGAATGATTATCCCTTTAAGGGCTCTTTTCCACTTGAGAGAAAAAAAACGGTCCGATTTACGGACCGAAAAAACGGAGGTAAATCATGCGTGTCATGCGATTTTTTTATCGCAACATCCGTACTACATCCGTACGCAAACCGTATGCAATGCGATTTTAACATGAGCTTTTACATACAGCAGTTCCCTGACATTTACACATCGTTTTACAACGAAATATTCTTCAAAATACACACACATATATATATATATATATATATATATATATATATATATATACACTAGATGGTGCAGAGAGTAAGGAGCGGCCATTTTTTTCCGGACTGTGCGCGTCGCTGATTGGTCGTGGCAATGGTCGTGGGCGTTTTGCCACGACCAATCAGCGACTTGGATTCATGACATATATACGAGTAGCACACGGCACTCAAGGTTCCTTGGTGGTGCACAAGTAAGGTTTCCAACCCGTCAGTAAATAATAAAGCACTCGGCACTCAAAGATTCATTTGCAAGATGAACGTAACAGTTTTGTTTATTTGTGCGACCAGTTCAAAAGATTTTAAACGTTTTCGGTCACAAGACCTTCATCAGAAACATCTCTTATGAAGCTGGAAGCAAGACAGCGCGATGCATAGGCCCAAAAGACCTGCACACAAATATAACCTGGCAAAAACAGCTCGGGGGTCCTGGAGGGTGTATCAGAAGCGGCTTCTGGCAACACCGGCTCCCCAGCACCTCGGCATCCCGGATCTGGACACGCTAGCGCCAGCTCCCTCCAGCGATTTTTCGCTGTTTCCGTGCGCCCTACCTCTGATACAACCTCCAGGACCGCCGAGGTGTTTTTGCCAGGTTATATTTGTGCGCAGGTCTTTTGGGCCTATGCATCGCGCTGTCTTGCTTCCAGTTTCATAAGAGATGTTTCTGATGAAGGTCTTGTGACCGAAAACGTTTAAAATCTTTTGAACTGGTCGCACAAATAAACAAAACTGTTACGTTCATCTTGCAAATGAATCTTTGAGTGCCAAGTGCTTTATTATTTATTTGGATTCCATGACAGACAGAGGCCGCGACCAATGAATATCCGTGACAGACAGAAGGACAGACAGACAGACAAACAGACAGAAAGACGGAAGTGACCCTTAGACAATTATATAGTAGATATATATATATATTTAATACAGAGATAGATAGCAGAAAAGTCGGTAATTCAATTGCCGGCTTTTGCTATCTCCTTCCCAAACCCGACAGGATATGAGACATGGATTACATACAGAAAACCATTTCATATCCATTATTTTTTTACATATTCCTGACTACTAATGTAAGAAGTGTCTGTGTGTAACATTTTGTGGCTCTATCTGTGAAAATAAAGGGTTAAATCACGGAAAAAATTGGCGTGGGCTCCCCCGCAATTTTCTCTGCCAGAGTGGTAAAGCCAGTGACTGGGGGCAGATATTAATAGCCTAGAGAGGGACCATGGTTATTGCCCCCCTGGCTAAAAACATCTGCCCCCAGCCACCCCAGAAAAGGCACATCTGTAAGAGGCGCCTATCCTGGCACTTGGCCACTCTCTTCCCACTCCCCTGTAGCTGTGGGATATGGGGTAATAAAGGGTTAATGCCACCTTGCTATTGTAAGGTGACATTAAGCCAGGTTAATAATGGAGAGGTGTCAATAAGACACCTATCCATTATTAATCCAATACTAGTAAATGGTTACTAAAACACACACACTTTAGGAAAAAAGTATTTTAATGAAATAAAGACACATGGTGTTGTAATAGTTTATTATACTTTACTCGGACTCCCATGACAGCACGACGAGAGAGGGGATCCGCCCATTAGGAACAGGAAACCTACAGATACAAAAGGGCGGCACCTCTCCCCTGCATCAGTTGGTTTCCTGTTCCTAAAGGGACAGGTGCCTACAGATGAACTAAAGGAGCCCAGGCCGGACCGAATCTGGTAGCGGGGGGGTCTCCTACCTCGGCCGGTGCGGAGAACCCTGGAGACGCCACGGTGGTCCTGGCTGGACTGCACGCGGTGGCGTTCGCAGCAGGGAGCGGAGTCCGGAGGATTTCCTGCCTCCATCAGCGTCGGCGCCGGTAAGTATACCCATTGGTGGTGCAGCGGTGCGGTGAATGTGGGGTGCCGGCGTCAGGGCTGTCTGGGTGAACTCCTGGAGCGCTGCGGTCCGTCCCCGGCGTCCTGCACCGCTCTCAGCGTGTGCTGGAGCGTTTCCAGGTGCGGTGATGTGAGGGGGCGGAGTTAGCAGCCGCTTCCGGGTCACCGGGTGTCTGCGCATGCGCAGTCGATCCAAGATGGCGGCGCCCATAGCATCCTGATGCCGGTTTTCTCCCACATGGTTTCCTACCTCCCTGCTGTATCCTGAGCCAATGGGGCAGTGCTGACCTATCTGCTGACCGGATCCAAGGGGGATTTAAGCAGGTGACAACTGCAGAACCCTGCTTTTGGTCGCAAGTCATCATGGAGAGTGGTGGTGAGCAGCAGCAGCAGCAGCTGGATGAGGTGCGTCAGAAGCCCAAGGACAAGGACAGAAGCGACCAGTCCAGTCGAAGAAGCTCATCCGCAAAAGGATCCAGAGCTTCGGCTAGGAAAGAACCCCCTCGTATTCCGGTACTTACTTTGGCGCACGGGTAAGTGATCTACGTGAAAGTTCACTCTGTGACGCAGGCCCCCTATACTTTATCATTCTAGGGGAAGAAAAGCACGGACAAGTCAAAGCATAAGGAATGTGCCCTCTGTGGGGTCCCCTTACCTGATTCTTGTCCCAAAAAATTATGTGCCCCCTGTATACAACAGACGGTGAGGTTTACAGGAGTGGTTGGGTGGAAGTGACATTAGGTCAGATAGTAGTTATCACCTATATTGTCCTCCCCTAGGCTAGGTAGCGGAAGAATCTGTGAGTGCGGCTAACCTGAAAGAAATGATCCGTTTAGAAGTAAGGGAATCCCTACGGTCCCTGTCCCAAGCGGGAGGTTCAAAACATAGGACCCCCCTGGACTCTAATTCTTCGGAGGAAGAAAGAGAAGAGGGTGCCTATCACTCAAGTCCTTCCTCCTCTTCTTCAGATGAGGAGTCTGGACGATTCTGTCTACCCCTGGATAGAATTGACAAAGTCGTCAAGTCTGTTAGAGGCACAATGGGGATAGAAGAGCCCAAGCCGCAGCCCTCAAAGCAGGATATGATGTTCAGCGGATTGGATCGTAAAAAACATAGATCTTTCCCGGTGAACGAAAAAATCCAAGACTTGATTCTCCGAGAATGGAAGAAACCCGAGAAAAAGGGTTCCTTACCGCCAGCGTTGAAACGCAGGTACCCTTTCGATGATCCGGTTGTGGAAACATGGGATAAAGCCCCTAAGCTGGATGCGGCGGTGGCAAAAGCATCAAAGAAAGCCTCATTGCCATTTGAGGATATGGGGACCCTCAGGGACCCCCTTGACAGAAAGGCAGATACTTTCCTTAAAGGAACCTGGGAGACGGCGGCGGGATCTCTAAGACCAGCAGTTGCCGCGACATGTACAGCCAGGTCTTTAATGGTCTGGCTGGATCAGTTAGAGTCCCAGCTCAAGGACGGCGCTTCCAGAGATTCCATTCTGAAGGCTTTACCAACAATGCAGAATGCTGCGGCCTTTCTGTCAGACGCATCTGTGGACTCAGTCAGGATGGCAGCTAGAGCGGCAGGACTCTCCAACGCGGCTCGTAGAGCTTTATGGTTGAAGTGCTGGTCTGGCAACATTCAATCCAGAACTAAGCGCTGCGCCATCCCGTGTAAAGGAGAATATCTCTTTGGACCAACTCTGGATGAGTTGCTGGAGAAAGCGGGGGATGATAAGAAGAAATTTCCTAATCCGTCTTCAGCATCCTACCGCAGGCCCTTCATTAAGAGGAGATTTGGTCGCGGGAAAAAACGCGGATCCTCACCCTCTAGAGAGAGTTTTAGATGGGAGGATAGACGCGGAAGAGGTACGGGCTATATGTTCCGCCGTTCCTCGAAAGAACAGAAAAAAACGGACCAATGACTAGCAATCCCTGTGGGGGGTAGACTGTCAGCATTCTCCTCAGCTTGGTTTGACATTACGAACAGTAAATGGGTCCGAGGCATCATAGCGAAAGGTCTAAGACTTGACTTTGATCACTGGCCTCGAGTTAAATTTAAATTAACCCCTTTACGTTCCTCCCCCTTTGAGCAAGCAGCCTTGGAAGCAGAGGTCACGAACTTATGCTTCAAGAATGTTTTGGTTGAAATCCCAGTATCAGAAAGAGGGAGGGGATTTTACTCTCCTCTCTTTCTGATCAAGAAGCCGGACGGATCGTTTAGAACGATCATAAATCTTAAAGGCCTTAATAATTTTCTGACCAATGAATCGTTCAAAATGGAATCAATTGGTTCAGCAATAAAAATGTTGTTTAAACACTGCTTCATGGTAGTTGTAGATCTAAAGGACGCGTACTATCATGTCCCAATACATGAAGACTTCCAGAGATTCCTGAGGGTAGCTGTGTCAATGGGGGGGACAAATTCGTCATTTCCAGTTTAGAGCTCTTCCCTTTGGCTTATCAGCGGCTCCTAGGGTGTTTACCAAGTTAGTGGCCGAAGTCATGGCGCACTTACGAGAGTCTGACATCTTAATTGTCCCCTATTTGGATGATTTCCTTATAGTTGGGAATTCAGCAGACCATTGCCTCTCTCAGCTAAAAACAACCACAACCAAACTTGAGCATCTGGGGTGGATTGTGAATTATGAAAAATCCCGATTCCAGCCCCAGAAAATACAGAGATTCTTAGGACTATTGTTAAATTCAGAGACCCAACAGTGTTGTCTTCCGCCCGACAAGTTGTTACACATCCAACAACAGGTGTCTAGAGCAACCGATAATCCATCCATGACACTTAGACAGGCTATGTCACTGTTAGGATCTCTAACCTCGTGCATTCCCGCTGTCCGTTGGGCCCAATTTCACACCAGACCTTTACAATCCAAGGTACTGGTTAATGACAGAATCTTACAAGGGTCCTTGCAAAGTCAGATTACTTTGGGTCCAGAAGCACTGACATCTCTTAGATGGTGGCTAATCAATGACAATTTATCGGCAGGAGTTCCCTGGGTGACACAGGCGACACGTATTGTAACGACAGACGCTAGCCCTTCAGGTCGTGGAGCACACATGGATGACATGATAGTTCAGGGTCTATGGGACCCCCTAACATCAGCCTCCTCCAACCAAAAAGAATTAATGGCGGTTGAACTTTCAGTTAAAAAATTACTCTCATATCTGCAGGGTCACCACGTCAAGATCCTCTCGGACAACCAGGTGGCGGTCGCATACATAAATCACCAGGGTGGAACTCATTCCGAATCACTGATGAGAGTGACAGATCATCTATTCCAGACTGCGGAAGACCATTTTCTATCTTTGACCGCACTGCACATAAGAGGAAAAGAAAATGTAAAAGCGGACTTTCTAAGCCGCAACACCCTGAGACAAGGGGAGTGGTCTCTAAACGGTCTTGTGTTCGACCAGATTGTCCACAAATGGGGACATCCAGAGGTGGATTTATTTGCCACCAGGGACAATCGAAAGACAGTAAAATTCTGTTCCCTAAATCCCAGGGAGAATCCTCTAGCGGTAGACGCCTTTCTGATCAGTTGGAACTTTCGGCTGGCTTATGCGTTCCCCCCGCTGGCCTTGATACCTCTGGTAATCAGGAAGATAAGAGAGGATTGGGCAAGAGTTATTTTGATTGCCCCATTTTGGCCCAGAAGAGCCTGGTTCACCTGGCTCAGGATCATGTCAGTGGAGGACCCCTGGGTGCTTCCGGACATTCCAGATTTACTCTACCAGGGTCCAATCAGCCATCCTCAAGTAAAGAATCTCCATTTAACGGCATGGAGTTTGAGAGGGCGTTACTGAAGGACAAAGGGTTCTCCCCAAATTTGATTGAAACCCTTATGAAAAGTAGAAAGCAGATTACAACAACAATCTATGCTAGAACCTGGCGGAAATTCCTAGCCTCTTCTGACTTTAATTTAGAAGAGGGAATTCCTATAAAACAGATCTTAGAATTCCTGCAAAGGGGCTTAGAGCTAGATCTATCCACTAGTACCCTAAAGGTACAAGTCTCGGCCCTAGGGGCCTTGTTTTCCTGTAACATTGCCAATAATTATTGGATCTCAAGGTTCATTAAAGCTTCTAGTAGGGCTAGACCCATACATAAGGATAGATCTATGCCTTGGGATCTTAATCTAGTCCTGTCAGCATTGACTAGAGAGCCGTTTGAACCATTACAATCAGCTTCAATTAACCCCTTCCCAACCTTTGACGCATACGCTGCATCATGAAAGTCGGTGCCAATCCGACCTGTGACGCAGCGTATGCGTCATGGAGGGATCGCGCTCCTGCAGATCGGGTGAAAGGGTTAACTCCAATTTCACCCGATCTCCAGGAACAGGGGGAGTGGTGCTTCAGCCCAGGGGAGGGTGGCTTCACCCCCTCGTGGCTACGATCGCTCTGATTGGCTGTTGAAAGTGAAACTGCCAATCAGAGCGATTTGTAATATTTCACCCCAAAAAACGGTGAAATATTACAATCCAGCCATGGCCGATGCTGCAATATCATCGGCCATGGCTGGAAAACCTAATCTGTCCCCCCCCACACCCACCGATCTCCTCCCCAGTGCTCCGTTACGTGGTCCGCCCCCCTAAGTCGTCCTGTCCGCTCCTCCGTCCTCCTGTCCGCTCCCCCCGTGCTCCGGTCCCCCCTCCCTGTGCTCCGGTCCCCCCCCCGTGATCCGATCACCCCCCTTTCATACTTACCGGGCCTCCCGGTGTCCGTCCGGCTTCTCCATGGGCGCCGCCATCTTCCAAAATGGCGGGCGCATGCGCACTGCGCCCGCCGAATCTGCCGGCTGGCAGATTCGTTTCAGATGTATTTTGATCACTGCGATATAGCCTATTCACAGTGATCAAAATAAAAAAAATAGTAAATGACCCCCCCCCCTTTATCACCCCCATGGGGACAATAATAAAAATAAATAAAATATATATATATTTTTTTTCTACTAGGGTTAGGGTTAGAACTAGGGTTAGAATTAGGGTTAGAATTAGGGGTAGGGTTAGGGTTAGGGGTAGGGTTAGGGCATGTGCACACAGTGCGGATTTGGCTGCGAATCCGCAGCGGATTGCCGCGGATCCGCAGCGGATTGGCCGCGGATCCGCAGCGGATTGGCCGCGGATCCGCAGCGGATTGGCCGCGGATCCGCAGCGGATTGGCCGCTGCGAATTCGTAGCAGTTTTCCATCAGGTTTACAGTACCATGTACACCTATGGAAAACCAAATCCGCTGTGCCCATGGTGCAGAAAATACCGTGCAGAAACGCTGTGTTGTATTTTCCGCAGCATGTCAATTTTGTGCGGATTCCGCAGCGTTTTACACCTGTTCCTCAATAGGAATCCGCAGGTGAAATCCGCACAAAAAAACACTGGAAATCCGCTGTAAATCCGTAGGTAAAACGCAGTGCCTTTTACCTGCGGATTTTTCAAAAATGGTGCGGAAAAATCTCACATGAATCCGCAAAGTGGGCACATAGCCTTAGGGTTAGGGTTGGAATTAGAGTTAGGGTACCGTCTCACAGTGGCACTTTGATCGCTACGACGGTACGATCCGTGACGTTCCAGCGATATCCATACGATATCGCTGTGTCTGACACGCAGCAGCGATCAGGGACCCTGCTGAGAATCGTACGTCGTAGCAGATCGTTTGGAACTTTCTTTCGTCGCTGGATCTCCCGCTGTCATCGCTGGATCGTTGTGACAGCGATCCAGCGATGCGTTCGCTTGTAACCAGGGTAAACATCGGGTTACTAAGCGCAAGGCCGCGCTTAGTAACCCGATGTTTACCGTGGTTACCAGCTTAAAAGTAAAAAAAAAAACCGTACATACTCACATTTCGGAGTCCTTCAGGTCCGTTCCCATCTGCTTCCCGCTCTGACTGTCTGCCGGCCGGAAAGTGAGAGCACAGCACAGCAGTGACGTCACCGATGCGCTCTGCTCTCACTGTACGGCGGCACTCACTCAGAGCGGGAAGCAGACGGCAAGGGACCTGAAGGACACCGAAATGTGAGTATGTACGGTTTTTTTTTTTTTACTTTTACGCCGGTAACCACGGTAAACATCAGGTTACTAAGCGCGGCCCTGCGCTTAGTAACCCGATGTTTACCCTGGTTACCCGGGACCTTGGCATCGTTGGTCGCTGGAGAGCGGTCTGTGTGACAGCTCCCCAGCGACCACACAACGACTTTCCAACAATCACGGCCAGGTCGTATCGCTGGTCGTGATCGTTGGTAAATCGTTATGTGAGACGGTACCCTTAGGGTTGGAATTAGGGCTAGGGTTGGAAATAGGGTTAAGATTAGGCTTGTGGTTAGGGTTAAGGATAGGGTTAGGGTTGTGTTGGGGTTACAGTTGTGGGTAGGGTTGGGATTAGGGTTAGGAATAGGGTTAGGGTTGGATTTAGGTTACGGGTGTGTTGGGGTTAGGGTTGTGGTTAGGGGTGTGTTGGGGTTAGGGTTGTGATTAGGGTTATGGCTACAGTTGGGATTAGGGTTAGGGGTGTGTTGGGGTTAGTGTTGAAGTTAGAATTGAGGGGTTTCCACTGTTTAGGCACATCAGGGGTCTCCAAACGCAACATGGCGCCACCATTGATTCCAGCCAATCTTGCGTTCAAAAAGTCAAATGGTGCGCCCTCCCTTCCAAGCCCCGACGTGCGCCCAAACAGTGGTTTACCCCCACATATGGGATACCAGCGTACTCAGGACAAACTGGGCAACAACTATTGGGGTCCAATTTCTCCTGTTACCCTTGCAAAAATAAAAAATTACTTGCTAAAACATAATTTTTGAGGAAAGAACAATTATTTTTTATTTTCACGGCTCTACGTTATAAACTTATGTGAAGCACTTGGGGGTTGAAAGTGCTCACCACACATCTAGATAAGATCCTTTTGGGGTCTAGTTTCCAAAATGGGGTCACTTGTGGGGTGTTTCTACTGTTTAGGCACATCAGGGGCTCTGCAAATGCAACGTGACGCCCGCAGACCATTCCATCAAAGTCTGCATTTCAAATGTCACTACTTCCCTTCCAAGCCCTGACGTGCGCACAAACAGTGGTTTACCCCCACATATGGGGTACCAGCATACTCACAACAAACTGGGCAACAAATATTGGGGTCCAATTTCTCCTGCTACCCTTGTGAAAAAAAAACTGCTTGCTAAAACATCTTTTTTGAGGACAGAAAAATGATTTTTAATTTTCACGGCTCTGCGTTGTAAACTTCTGTGAAGCACTTGGGGGTTGAACGTGCTCACCACACATCTAGATAAGTTCTTTGGGGGGTCTAGTTTCCAAAATGGGGTCACTTATGGGGTGTTTCTACTGTTTAGGCACATCAGGGGCTCTGCAAATGCAATGTGACGCCCGAAGACCATTCCATCAAAGTCTGCATTTCAAATGTCACTACTTCCCTTCCGAGCCCTGACGTGCGCCCAAACAGTGGTTTACCCCCACATATGAGGTATCAGCGTACTCACAACAAACTGGGCAACAACTTTTGGGGTCCAATTTCTCCTGTTACCCTTGTGAAAATAAACAATTGCTTGCTAAAATCTTTTTTGAGGAAAGAAAAATGATTTTTTATTTTCATGGCTCTGCGTTGTAAACTTCTGTGAAGCACTTGGGGGTTGAACGTGCTCACCACACATCTAGATAAGTTCCTTGGGGGGTCTAGTTTCCAAAATGGGGTCACTTGTGGGGGGTTTCTACTGTTTAGGCACATCAGGGGCTCTGCAAACGTAACATGATTCCCGCAGACCATTCCATCAAAGTCTGCATTCCAAATCGTCACTACTTCCCTTCCAAGCCCTGACGTGCGCCCAAACAGTGGTTTACCCCCACATATGGGGTACCAGCATACTCACAACAAACTGGGCAACAATTATTGGGGTCCAATTTCTCCTGCTACCCTTGTGAAAAAAAAACTGCTTGCTAAAACATCTTTTTTGAGGACAGAAAAATGATTTTTAATTTTCACGGCTCTGCGTTGTAAACTTCTGTGAAGCACTTGGGGGTTGAACGTGCTCACCACACATCTAGATAAGTTCTTTGGGGGGTCTAGTTTCCAAAATGGGGTCACTTATGGGGTGTTTCTACTGTTTAGGCACATCAGGGGCTCTGCAAATGCAATGTGACGCCCGAAGACCATTCCATCAAAGTCTGCATTTCAAATGTCACTACTTCCCTTCCGAGCCCTGACGTGCGCCCAAACAGTGGTTTACCCCCACATATGAGGTATCAGCGTACTCACAACAAACTGGGCAACAACTTTTGGGGTCCAATTTCTCCTGTTACCCTTGTGAAAATAAACAATTGCTTGCTAAAACATCTTTTTTGAGGAAAGAAAAATGATTTTTTATTTTCACGGCTCTGCGTTGTAAGCTTCTGTGAAGCACTTGGGGGTTGAACGTGCTCACCACACATCTAGATAAGTTCCTTGGGGGGTCTAGTTTCCAAAATGGGGTCACTTGTGGGGGGTTTCTACTGTTTATGCACATCAGGGGCTCTGCAAACGTAACATGATTCCCGCAGACCATTCCATCAAAGTCTGCATTCCAAATCGTCACTACTTCCCTTCCGAGCCCCGGCATGTGCCCAAACAGTGGTTTACCCCCACATATGGGGTATCAGCGTACTCAGGAGAAACTGATCAACAACTTTTGGGGTCAAATTTTTCCTGTTACCCTTGGGAAAATTAAAAAATTCTGGGCTAAAAAAATATTTTTGAGGAAAGAAAACACATTTATTATTTTCACGGCTCTGCGTTATAAACTTCTGTGAAGCACTTGGGGGTTCAAAGTGCTCACCACACATCTAGATAAGTTCCCTTGGGGGTCTAGTTTCCAAAGTGGGGTCACTTGTGGGGAGTTCCTACTGTTTAGGCACATCAGGGGCTCTGCAAACGCAACGTGACGCCCGCAGAGCATTCCATTAAAGTCTGCATTTCAAAACGTCACTACTTCCCTTCCGATCCCCAACGTGTGCCAAAACAGTGGTTTACCCCCACATATGGGGTATCAGCGTACTCAGGAGAAACTGCACAACAACTTTTGGGGTCCAATTTCTCCTGTTACCCTTGGGAAAATAAAAAATTGTGGGTTAAAAAATCATTTTTGAGGAAAGAAAAATAATTTTTTATTTTCATGGCTCTGCGTTATAAACTTCTGTGAAGCACCTGGGGGTTTTAAGTGCTCACTATGCATCTAGATTAGTTCCTTGGGGGATCTAGTTTCCAAAATGGGGTCACTTGTAGGGGAGCTCCAATGTTTAGGCACACAGGGGCTCTCCAAACGCGACATGGTGTCCACTAACGATTGGAGCTAATTTTCCATTAAAAAAGTCAAATGGCGCTCCTTCCCTTCCGAGCCTTGCCGTGCACCCAAACAGTGGTTTACCCCCACATATGAGGTATCGGCGTACTCAGGAGAAATTGCCCAACAAATTTTAGGATCCATTTTATCCTGTTGCCTATGTGAAAATGAAAAAATTGAGGCTAAAAGAAATTTTGTGTGAAAAAAAAGTACTTTTTCATTTTTATGGATCAATTTGTGAAGCACCTGAGGGTTTAAAGTGCTCACTATGCATCTAGATAAGTTCCTTGGGGGGTCTAGTTTCCAAAATGGGGTCACTTGTGGGGGAGCTCCAATGTTTAGGCACACAGGGGCTCTCCAAACCTGACATGGTGTCCGCTAACGATGGAGATAATTTTTCATTCAAAAAGTCAAATGGCGCTCCTTACCTTCCGAGCCTTACCATGTGCCCAAACAGGAGTTTACCCCCACATATGAGGTATTGGCGTACTCAAGAGAAATTGCCCAACAAATTTTAGGATCCATTTTATCCTGTTGCCCATGTGAAAATGAAAAAATTGAGGCTAAAAGAAATTTTGTGTGAAAAAAAAGTACTTTTTCATTTTTATGGATCAATTTGTGAAGCACCTGAGGGTTTAAAGTGCTCACTATGCATCTAGATAAGTTCCTTGGGGGGTCTAGTTTCCAAAATGGGGTCACTTGTGGGGGAGCTCTAATGTTTATGCACACGGGAGCTCTCCAAACGCGACATGGTGTCCGCTAAAGATTGGAGCCAATTTTTCATTCAAAAAGTCAAATGGCGCTCCTTCCCTTCCGAGCCCTGCCGTGCGCCCAAACAGTGGTTTACCCCCACATATGAGGTATCAGCGTACTCAGGACAAATTGGACAACAACATTCGTGGTCGAGTTTCTCCTTTTACCCTTGGGAAAATAAAAAAATTGTTGCGAAAAGATCATTTTTGTGACTAAAAAGTTAAATGTTAATTTTTCCCCTCCATGTTGCTTCTGCTGCTGTGAAACACCTGAAGGGTTAATAAACTTCTTGAATGTGGTTTTGAGCACCTTGAGGGGTGCAGTTTTTAGAATGGTGTCACTTTTGGGTATTTTCAGCCATATAGAACCCTCAAACTGACTTCAAATGTGAGGTGGTCCCTAAAAAAAATGGTTTTGTAAATTTTGTTGTAAAAATGAGAAATCACTGGTCAAATTTTAACCCTTATAACTTCCTAGTAAAAAAAAAATTTGTTTCCAAAATTGTGCTGATGTAAAGTAGACATGTGGGAAATGTTATTTATTAACTATTTTGTGTCACATAACTCTCTGGTTTAACAGAATAAAAATTCAAAATGTGAAAATTGCAAAATTTTCAAATTTTTCACCAAATTTCCGTTTTTTTCACAAATAAACTCAGAAATTATCGACTTAAATTTACCACTAACATGAAGCCCAATATGTCACGAAAAAAAAGTCTCAGAACCGCAAGGATCCGTTGAAGCGTTCCTGAGTTATTACCTCATAAAGGGACACACTCATACACTAGACGTTAGGAGATGCCTGTTAGAATACATCTCTGTTACTGATACATGGAAGAAAGATAATGCGTTATTTTTATCTTTCCAAAATCCTAGAAAGGGACTCAGGGTATTAAAGTACACACTAGCGAAGTGGGTTAGGGAGGCTATCTCTTTGGCTTATACTGCAGGTGGGGGTCCGACTCCGCAGAATCTGAGGGCGCATTCCACCAGAGCCCTGGCTACATCCTGGGCGGAAAAATCTGGAGTATCAATCGACCAGATATGTAAGGCGGCCACATGGTCATCCCCGTCCACCTTCTTTAAACACTATAGGTTGGATTTAGGGGCCTCCTCTGATCTCACCTTCGGGTTAAGGGTGCTGCAAGCTATAGTCCCTCCCTAAGGTAGTGTTACATCTCTGTAAATCTCTCGTCGTGCTGTCATGGGAGTCCGAGTAAAGCATTAAGCTACTTACGGGTAGCGGCATTTCTCGGAGGCCCATGACAGCACCCTTAGTTCCCTCCCTATTTCACGTGGGGGTTGCACCTCCTATAATGTATATATCTCACGTATGATACCCAGTTCCAGTATATGGGTTATAATATTGTATATAAACTGTATATAATGTATATTTTTGTGTGCCACTAACCGCGGTAGTCCTCTCAAGGCTCTGAAATACAACTGATGCAGGGGAGAGGTGCCGCCCTTTTGTATCTGTAGGTTTCCTGTTCCTAATGGGCGGATCCCCTCTCTCGTCGTGCTGTCATGGGCCTCCGAGAAATGCCACTACCCGTAAGTAGCTTAATGCTTTCAATCCAATTGAAGACCATTGTCACCTGAAGCAATGTTAAAATAAAAAATCAACAATATCCCATACCTTCCGTTGTTCAGTCTTGTCCCACGCTGTAAATCCATCTGAAGGCGTTAACTAATTTTACAGCCAGGAGCCTGCTAATGCAGCTGCTCCTGCCTGTAAAATCTGGGGAATGAATGGAAAGCAGGGGAACGTAGCATCGTAGACTTGCGGTGCTGCGCCCCCTGCTGGCATAACCTCATATGAACTCCAGCATGGGAATTTTTCTGAATATTTTCTCACGCTAGAGTTCATATGAGTTTATACCAGCAGGGGGCGCAGCACCGCATGTCTAGGTAGCTACATTCCCCTGCTTTCCATTCATTCCCCAGATTTTACAGGCAGGGGCAGCTGCATTAGCAGGCTCCTGGCTGTAAAATTATTTAACCCCTTCAGATGGATTTACAGCATGGGACATGACTGAGCATCGAAGAGGTATGGGATATTGTTGATTTTTTATTTTAACTTTGTTTCAGGTGACAAGGGTCTTCAATTGGATTGAGAGTATAATAATCTATTACAACACCCTGTGTCTTTATTTCATTAAAATACTTTTTTCCTAATGTGTGTGTGTTTTATTAACCATTTACTAGTATTGGATTGATAATGGATAGGTGTCTTATTAACACCTCTCCATTATTAACCTGGCTTAATGTCACCTTACAATAGCAAGGTGACATTAATCCTTTATTACCCCATATCCCACCGCTACAGGGGAGTGGGAAGAGAGTGGCCAAGTGCCAGAATAGGCGCATCTTATAGATGTGGCTTTTCTGGGGTGGCTGGGGGCAGATGTTTTTAGCCAGGGGGGGTAATAACCATGGTCTCTCTCTAGGCTATTAATATCTGCCCTCAGTCACTGGCTTTCCCACTCTGGCGGAGAAAATTGTGCGAGAGCTCACGCCAATTTGTTCCGTGATTTAACCCTTTATTTTAACACCTAGAGCCACAAAATTTTACACACAGACACTTGGAACATTAGTAGTCAGGAATATGTAATAAAATAAGGGATATGAAATGGTTTACTGTATGTAAACCATGTCTCATATCATGTCGGGTTTGATAAGGAGATAGCAAAAGCTGGCAATTGAATTACCGGCTTTTCTGCTATCTAGCGCTGTATTAAATATAATTATATATATATATATATATATATATATATATATATATATATATATATGTGTCCCACTGATAGATAGATATATATATATATATATATATATATATATATATATATATATATATATATAGTAAGATTGCACTTACTGAGTGTATTGGGGAACACTTATTTGGCAGCGGATTAACGTAGTCAGGCATGGGTTTTCACTTTAACAGTCCATTTGGTTTATTATGGAGTCATAAGCCACAGAAATATGAACGACAAGCAAACAGTCTTTACATCAATCTTCACATCATAGTATATGGCTTTGAAACGCGGTCACTAAACACGCCGAACCTCTGTGTCCAGTTATCATGGGTGACCGCACGCCATACAGTTCATTAATGTCCATGGAGCACAACAGGCACCAACATACGACAATACGATTGCAGTCTCTAATCATGCTGGACTTTACTCCGTCCAGTTACCGTGGGTGACTGCACAGCACCCCATACGCTGGGTTACCTTCCAGGAGCTCCTGCTCCATACGCTGACTCCTGTGTCAGTACTCTCTCAGGGAAGCTGCCAAACTGGGATCACCGTCCCGGGCAATGCCTTGCTCACCAGGCCACCTGACAGTCCAGATCCTCAGACGGGCTGTAGCCTCCCCAAACGCAGTGCCATCACGGACTCTGCACAAGTGTCCTCTCTGTGTGCTATTCAGGACATGCATCCCCATCTGGGACCGTCCAACACACAGGCCCCCAGGTCCAAGGCCTCCCCCATGTGCTCTTCAGGGATCTAGTCCTACTCCCAGGACCTCCCAACACAGAGGCCCTCCAGGACCTGGCACACAGACCACTCAGGTCCATCCATCTTTCTTCCATGTGACCCACATGGTCACATTATATACTTGTAGCCACTCCCATAGGTGGGAGGTGGCTAGTTCAACCATTACAACTACAGATATGCCTCCATGCATATCCTGAGGAGCACATGCAGTGCCACCTAGCTGTAACAGGTGTCACTGCATCACATATCCCCCCTCTGTTCAAACTTGTGGGGTTGAACACCTGTCACACACCAGGGGTCTCCACACCTGGTACCCAAGTCACCTTTTGGGACTCCACCCTTGTTTATGTCACCGCCCCCATTTTGGGACTCCACCCCTTTTGGGCAATCTGTTTGGGTTACCACCCCTTTTGGGATTCCACCCCTTTTTGGGCCACTATCCCTATTCGGGTTACCGCCCCCTTTTTGGGATTCCACCCCTTTATGAACACTACCCTTTTTAGGGACACCACCCCTTCACTGCGGCACACCTCGTGGACTCCCACGGTACTCTCAACCACTAGTTCGCACAGTACACACAAAACGTCTCTTTAGGTCGCACTGGCCCTTTAAGAGTCTGCACGATCTGGTCCACCAGTAATGTCTCTTTTTTTTCTCTTTCTTTGCTGCAAATGCAGCTACACTGCACAAAGCTCTGCACGGCTCTGCACCAGAGACTTCGTGGACCCGCCGATCCACAGCAAAACTTCATAACCCCGCCGAGTTACAGCCAGATGCTTGTTAGCTTCGTGGACCCACCGATCCACAGCAAACTTCACGACCCCACTGAGCCACAGTAAGCTGACTTGAGAAAAAAAACTTTGTGACCCCGCCGAGCCACAGCAAACACCTCACACGTGCTTCCTGGATCGTTGCCCGCATTCTCCACCATATGTAAGATTGCACTTACTGAGTGTATTGGGGGACACTCATTTGGCAGTGGATTAACGTAGTCAGGCATGGGTTTTCACTTTAACAGTCCATGTGGTTTATTATGGAGTCATAAGCCACAGAAATATGAACGACAAGCAAACAGTCTTTACATCAATCTTCACATCATAGTATATGGCTTTGAAACGCGGTCACTAAACATGCCGAACCTCTGTGTCCAGTTATCGTGGGTGACCGCACGCCATACAGTTCATTAATGTCCATGGAGCACAACAGGCACCAACATACGACAATACGGTTGCAGTCTCTAATCATGCTGGACTTTACTCCGTCCAGTTACCATGGGTGACTGCACAACACCCCATATGCTGGGTTACCTTCCAGGAGCTCCTGCTCCATACGCTGACTCCTGTGTTAGTACTCTCTCAGGGAAGCTGCCAAACTGGGATCACCGTCCCGGGCAATGCCTTGCTCACCAGGCCACCTGACAGTCCAGATCCTCAGATGGGCTTTAGCTTCCCCAAACGCAGTGCCATCACGGACTCTGCACATGCGTCCTCTCTGTGTGCTATTCAGGACGTCCATCCCCATCTGGGACCGTCCAACACACAGGCCCCCAGGTCCAAGGCCTCCCCCATGTGATCTTCAGGGATCTAGTCCTACTCCCAGGACCTCCCAACACAGATGCCATCCAGGACCTGGCACACAGACCACTCAGGTCCATCCATCTTTCTTCCATGTGACCCACATGGTCACATTACATACTTGTAGCCATGCCCATAGGTGGGAGGTGGCTAGTTCAACCATTACAACTACAGATATGCCTCCATGCATATCCTGAGAAGCACATGCATCGTCCCCTAGCTGTAACAGGGGTCACTGCATCACATGTGTGTGTATATATATATATATATATATCTACCTATACTATGTGTAGACATTTATTTTATCTATTCTATTCTAACCTGTCAGTGTGATTTTACTGTACACCTCACTGAATTGCTGGCTTTTCAAAGGACACCGGTGCGTAAAAATCGGACAGCACTCGCATGGTCCGAGTGCTGTGCGATTTTTTTCCTCGCACCCGTTGACTTACATTGGCGAGTCTCGTCTGAGAATCGCAGCAATACGCAGCATGCTGCAATTTTTTTCTCAGTCCGATTTCAGCTGAGAAAAAAAATCACAGATGAGATGTCACCCATTGAATAACATTGGTGCAATCCGATTTTTTATCGGATTGCACTCGTCCGTTTTTCTCTCAAGTGGAAATGAGCCCTATTTCAGATAGCCATATCATAGCAAAACATTAATAAATAATATTTCCCTCATGTCTGCTTTACATGAACCCACAGGACCGCGACAGCGAACCTTCCCTGGGCGAGTAGACCAGGTAGACCACCGTCTATACAGGGAGAGTTAGGAGCAGGACCAGGGGAGACTACTGCTACGGCAGCTGGTACCCAAGAAAGGAAAAAGGTAAAGAGGAGAGACAAACCGGAATGCGAGGTGAGGATGCTGGAAACCGGACTAGGATGAGAGAGCAGACTGGAACGGCAGGGACTCAGGTACACAGGAGGGACGAAGATAATGGGAAACCCGGACGGAGCGCAGGGCAAAGATACAGGAGCACTGACGTGGAAGAGACAGACAACAGGAACGGCAGGAACTCAGGAACACAGGAGGGACGGAGGTAACGGATGACCAGAACTAAAGGAATAACCAGAAGAGAGACAAAGGTCAGGCACAAGATATACCAAAAGGTAAAACGGAGGGTACTCAGGAGAGTACGCAGGGAGACAAGAGGGCCAGAGACACTTGCAAAATACAAATGATAATCAGGCAATGCCAGGAGGAAGAGGCGGCCTGATAAGCAGAGCGGCAGCATACCTTCCGGGTCAGAGTCCTCCAGGGGAGTAGAGCAGAGCGGAAGGAACGGAAGGAGCGACGAGAATCAAAGAGATGTGAAACCCAGTGCGCGCGCGCACCCGACCAGAAGCAGAGGCCGGCTGCGCGAGCAGAAGAGAAGACGCCGAAGAAGAAGCGGGACCGCGTCGGGACGCCGTGGAGCGGTGAGTATGAAAAGGCACCCGGGGAAGGCAGCGATGACGGCGTAACAATACCTCATTAGGAAAATCAGTTTCTGTCATCAGTGAATGATGAGTCCAGATGTTCCTGAGCTCCGGGCTTTCTCTACATCCGGCCCCTGATTTACAGGTTTGCTTTTTTTTGTTTTTTAAACCGAATTAGCAGCGGAGGGCAGAGAAAGTCAGGAACTCATGAATATTCATGACTCATCATTACATGCTGGAGCTCCCAATGCAAGATTGTGGTACAACTGAGTGACGTGGCCTTCTGCTATGGGGGTCTGTCACTAGTTTGTTTTCCTTTAGTTATGACACCATGAAATCAGTGACAGATTCCCTGTAAGGGTATGTGCACACGTTGCAGATTTGCCTGCGGATTTTTCTGCACTAAATCCGCAGCTCTTGGCAGAAAACGCAGGTGCGTTTTTTGTGTTTTTTGCGTGGTTTTGATGCGGTTTTGTATGCGTTTTTGAAAGCTAAATAAAGATGTATTATTGAACAAAAAAAAAAAAGATTTGTGATGTCATGTCTTTTCCAACCTCCTCTTTTACATTTGTCCAACCCACACTCCATTACACACATAGATAGACAGACAGACACATAGATGGAATGAGATAGATGTAGATAGATATATGGATAGTTAAGCTACTTTCACACATCAGGTTTTTGCCGTCAGGTACAATCCGGCGAGTTTTGAAAAAAACGGATCCGTTTTTTTTCACCAGATCAGTTTTTTTTCTCATAGAGTTGTATTAGCACCGGATTGCGCCTGATGGCCTCACGTTTCATCCTTTTTTTGCCGGATCCATAAAAAAAAAGCTTTCCAGCGGACGGAGAAAACGTACAGAGGAAAGTTTTTTTTCTGTCCGGCGAAAAAACTCACAGCGACGGATCCGGCGAAAAACGTAACGTATGAAACTGAGATGTGAAATGATGAATCAGGCCTCCAAATCCAGTTTTTCATGCATTTTTCCATTGAAATCATGTACATTTTCCGTTCTCTCTCTCTCTAAAAAAAAAACCCGGATCAGTTGCATCATTTTTTCACTATTTGCAATGGATCTTTTTTTTCAAAAATTTGCCCGATCCTGCCTGACGGAAACAAACTGATGTGTGAAAGTAGCCTAACTATCCATATATCTATCTACATCTATCCATCAGGCAGGATCCGGCGAATTTTTGAAAAAACGGATCCGTTGCAAATAGTGAAAAACTGAGGTAACTGATTCGTTTTTTTTTTTAGAGAGAGAGAACGGAAAATATGCATGATTTCAATGGAAAAATGCATGAAAAAACGGATCGGAGGCCGGATTCATCATTTCACATCTCAGTTTCATACGTTTTTCCCCGGATCTGTCGCTTCTGTACATTTTCTCCGTCCGCTGGAAAGTTTTTTTTTTACGGATCCGGCAAAAAACGGATGAAACGTGAGGCCATCAGGCGCAATCCGATGCTAATACAACTCTATGAGAAAAAAACGGATCCAGCGGAAAAAAACCCCACGGATCAGTTTTTTTCAAAACTCGCCGGATTGTGCCTGACGGCAAAAACCTGATGTGTGAAAGTAGCCAGATAGATATATGGAAAAAGAAAACAAAAAGCAGCACCAAAAGAAAACAAAAGGTGCAAAAAACCCTTCCAGGTATATACCAAACCTCGTGCTATTATCCAGAAAAATGAAGGCAGCACTCCAATAGAAAAAATAAAGGTGGTTTATTGGCCCATGTGCGACGTTTCAGTCCAGGATGTGGACCTTTCTCAAGCAGGTGATGCTTGAGAAAGGTCCACATCCTGGACTGAAACGTCGCACATGGGCCAATAAACCACTTTTATTTTTTCTATTAGAGTGCTGCCTTCATTTTTCCAGATAGATATATGGATAGATATATCTATGTATCTATAGATGTAACTATCTATCTATAAATCAATATAGCCATAGTTATCCATCCATAGATATATCTATGTATATCTATATAGTTATATCTATAGATATATTTAGTGAAAAAATTGGAACAGCATCAAATTACTACCTTACAAGGCATGCAGAGCTCTTCCGACCAGCAATCCAATGGTCAAAAAGTAATAAACTCAAAAAAAGGAAAAGCAGCACAAAATAATTGAAAAAAAGTGGACTTTAATGCCTGAACGGCGTTCCAACGTTTCGGATGTGTTATCCTTTGTCAAGCTTGACAAAGGATAACACATCCGAAACGTTGCCACGCCGTTCAGGCATTAAAGTCCACTTTTTTTCAATTATTTTGTGCTGCTTTTCCTTTTTTTGAGTTTATAGATATATTTATACATATATCCATAGATATCCATGTATAGATACAGTATATTGATTCATCTATGGATATATCCATAGATATATAATAGCGAGGCCTGTGTTTAATGTTTAATAAAATGTTTAATGTTTAATGTTTAATAAAAAAAAAATGAAAAAAATGGCGTGGGCTCCCGCGCAATTTTCTGTGCCAGAGGGGGAAAGCTGACAGCCGGGGGCCAATATTTGTAGCCTGGGAAGGGGGTAATACCCATGGCCCCTTCCCAGGCTATGAATATCAGCCTTTACTGGCTATTAAAATAGGGGGACCGCCCAAAAAAAATGACGTGGGGTCCCCCTATATTTTATAGCCAGAAAGGCTACGCAGACAGCTGTGGGCTGATATTCATAGCCTAGAGAGGGGCCGTGGATATTGCCCCCCCCCCCTGGCTACAAATACCAGCCCGCAGCTGCCCCAAAAATGGCGCATCTGTGAGATGTGCCAAAACTGGCACTTAGCCCCTCTCTTCCCACTCCCGAGTAGCGGGATATGGGGTAATAAGGGGTTAATGTCAACTTGCTATTGTAAGGTGACATTAAGCCGGGTTAATAATGGATAGGCGTCTTATTAATCCTAGAGTAGTGAAAGAGTTAAAAAAAAAATAAAGACACAGCCAGAAAAAAGTATTTTAACCACTTAAGCCCCAAGGGTGGTTTGCACGTTAATGACCGGGCCAATTTTTACAATTCTGACCACTGTCCCTTTATGAGGTTATAACTCTGGAAAGCTTCAACGGATCCTGGTGACTCTGACACTGTTTTCTCATGACATATTGGGCTTCATGAGAGTGGTAACATTTCTTTGATATTACCTGCGTTTATTTGTGAAAAAAACGGAAATTTGGCGAAAATTTCACAATATTTTTTTTTTTACATTATCACATTGTCCCAGGGGGGACATCACAATAGAGTGACAGATCGCTGATCTGACACTTTGCAGAGCACTGTGTCAGATCAGCGATCTGATGTGCACTGCTCCAGGCTTACAGGCACCTACTCTAAAAAGGTGCTTGTAAGCCACCTCCCTGCAGGACCCGGAAGTAGCCCTGCGGCCATTTTGGATCAGGGGCCTGAAGGGAGGAGACGCTCGGTACAAGGTGAGCACATTGCCTTGTACCGAGGGTCTCAGGGAAGCCCGCAGGGAGCCCCCTCCCTGCGCGATGCTTCCCTATGCCCCAGTACGCTGCGATCATGTTTGATCGCAGTGTTCTGGAGGTTAATATGCAAGGAGCGGTCCGTGACCGCTCCAGGCACATAGTGCCGGTTGTCAGCTGCGATAGTCAGCTGTCACCCGGCCGTGATCGGCCGCGCTCCCCCTGTGAGCGCTTCCGATTGCATATGACGTACTATCCTGTCACTGGGAATTAAGTCCAAGGTCACCTCGATGGGATAGTACGTCATATGGGATTAAGGGGTTAATATTCTTAATTTAACCATACTTACCATACTCGATCGCCTGTAAAAAATTAAAAATAATAAACCGTATACTCCCTGTCCGACGCAGTCCAATTAATAACGAGTGTCCCACGACAATCTCCCCTATAGAACAGTGACATCGGGTGATGTCACTGCTCTATAGGACCTCCAGTGACACACTGACAGGAGACAATGGCTCCTGCTGTGTATCACTGAGGTTACCTTAGTTCAGGGTCTCACTTTATGGTATTGCTGCGTGGGAACTTTCTCACACAGCAGTGCCACAAGTAAGAATAGGCACTATTTTTTACAGTGGCGGAGGAATACAGTGCGGAAGGATACCTTCCGTCATTGTATTCCTGGAGCCCATGGAGAGCAGTCGCATTAGCTGATGCTGCTGCTCTCCACGGGAGATCGTCGTGGGACACTCGTTTTAATTGGATTTCTGCGGATCAGGGAGTATATTGGTTGTTTATTATTTTAATATTTTTTACAGGTGACACTGGCTTCGGGTATCAAAGTGACAAGGTGATGGTGAGTATGTACTCTATGTACATATATATGTAATGTATGAATGTACTGTATGTATGTATTGTATGTTAAATGTTGTATGTTCTGTTATATGTTGTATGTTCTGTTATATGTTGTATGTTATATGTTGTATGTTCTGTTATACTGTATGCTGTACGTTATATGTTCTGTTATATGTTATATGTTGTGTTATGTTGTATGTTATATGTTGTATGTTCTGTTATATGTTGTATGTTCTGTTATATGTTGTATGTTATATGTTGTATGTTCTGTTATATGTTGTATGTTTGTGTTTTTTTACACTCAACACCTTAACCGGATGGTGGGATTACCACTGTCTCATCATTGGTTAATGTGTCAATCACTGTCATTGTAGCAGGAATAGCCCGATGGGACTTGTAGTCCCATGGGACGATACCTGCACACACGCACACACAAAGACCCCCGAGAGCCCTGCACAGACCCCCTACAGCCCCGCACAGACCCCCGGCAGCCCCGCACAGACCCCCGCGAGGCCCGCACAGACCCCAGACATTCCCGCACAGACCCCGCCCACACACACAGACACGCACAGTCTCCGCCCACACACTTCCCTCCTCACGATCTGCAGCGTTTTCACCCGCAGCTAAACCGCAGATTTTTCTTAGGCTACTTTCACACTAGCGTTAACTGCAATACGTCGCAAATGCGTCGCTTTGCCGAAAATACGCATCCAGCAAAAGTTCTTGCTGGATACGTTTTTTCGTCATAGACTAACATTAGCGACGCATTAGCGACGCATTTGCGACGCATTGCCAAACGTCGCGTCCGTTTTGCGACGCTTGGGCGTGTGTTAGCGGACCGTCGGGAGAAAAAAACCTTACATGTAACGTTTTTTGCTCACGACGGTCCGCTTTTTCCGACCGCGCATGCGCGGCCGGAACTCCGCCCCCACCTCCCCGCACTTCACAATGGGGCAGCGGATGCGTTGGAAAAATACATCCGCTGCCCCCGTTGTGTGGCGGAGACCACGCTAGCGTCGGGAACGTTGGCCCGACGCACAGCGACGGGCCATTCCCGACGCTAGTGTGAAAGTAGCCTTACATCTGTGGTTTTGCTGCAGATGTGCCCGACTCAATGCAAGTCAATGGGTGCAGAAACGCTGCAGATCTGCACAAAGAATTGACATGCTGCGGAAAAAACAACGCTGCGTTTCTGTGCAGTTTTTTCCGCAGCATGTGCACTGCGGATTTGGTTTTCCATAGGTTTACATGGTACTGTAAACCGCATGGGAAACTGCTGCAGATCCGCAGCATCAAAAACGCCGCGGATCCGCGGTAAAAACTGCAACGTGTGAACATGGCCTAACAGAACCCCTGGATACTACCTTTATAGCAATTTCATACTAGCGAGTCCACTGTGGTATGCCCACTGCTTGTATCCCACAGTGGATCTGCTCTGGAGGAGGATCATGCCGACATTATACGGATATATTCTCATATATATATACATTCTCCTGCTCTGTGGCTTCCCCTCTAACACTCTCGCACCCCTCCAATCTATTCTAAACTTTGCTGCCCGACTAATCCACCTGTCCCCCCGCTATTCCCCGGCCTCTCCCCTCTGTCAATCCCTTCACTGGCTCCCCATTGCCCAGAGACTCCAGTACAAAACCCTAACCATGACGTACAAAGCCATCCACAACCTGTCTCCTCCTTACATCTGTGACCTCATCTCCCGGTACTTTCCTACACGCAACCTCCGATCCTCACAAGATCTCCTTCTCTACTCCCCTCTTATCTCCTCTTCCCACAATCGTATACAAGATTTCTCTCACGTATTACCCCTACTCTGGAACCCTCTACCACAACATATCAGACTCTCGCCTACCAAACCTTCAAAAAGAGCCTGAAGACCCACCTCTTCTGACACTCCTACAACCTGCAGTAACCACCGATCAACCAAACTGCTGCATGACCAGCTCTATCCTCACCTACTGTATCCTCACCCATCCCTTGTAGATCCCTGTACCAGTTGTGACTTGTATTTTTTAAGATTATTGCACTTGTTTTTATTATGTATACCCCTCCTTACATGTAAAGCGCCATGGAATAAATGGCGCTATAACAATAAATAATAATAATATATAATGCTGGGTGCATTATATACAATGTTTTGAGTCACAGTGAAACCCTTCAGGTGTATCGGACCCCTCTTTAAAGGCTCTCTGTCAGAATGACTATTGAAACCAAGCACAGGAGCTCAGATCATCATGATGGCCAATCATTTATATACACCTTCCCACCTGCTTGTTTCCCATCCATTTCCATCCTTCTCTGACTATGAAGCCAGACCTGTCAATCACATTAGAGGGGGTGGAGAATGATGGAATACAAACAGATGGGAAGGTGAATTTTCATGATTGGTCCCGCCGTGAAGCATCGAGTGGCAGGACTTAGTCTGAACAGTCATTCTGCACTGACAGAGTCCCTTTAAGGGTAACTTGTCATCTTCAGAAACATTATTTATCTGCAGATATAGGGTTAATCTGCAGGTAAATGGGGTTTAAAGCCTGGTTAGCCGACATAATAGGAAAGCGTTGGCTGCAGGGAGGAATTTAAGCTTTATTCTCACTTCCGCCAGTCGCTTCCTGTGATGGGGCCGGTGCAAGGAGGGAGACATTACAGTCACCGCTAACTACAAAGTGAGCGTGCTGTAATAACATCCCAGCACTGTGACTGTGACATCGTCCAGGGAGCCCAACCTCAGGCTGGGCATCACTGAACAACTAACATGGCAGCAGCACGTGACACCCATCAGCAACCTGCAAGTGCATCACAGGAGGCTGATGGGTGCAGATTAGTGCAGGCACCGGCCATTGTGCTATCTTAATGCCACTGATTGACAAGGGCATTTAAATACATAAAACAGCAGCAATCAAGGCGAGCTCTGATCACTGCTGTTACAGGCAGACGCCGGCTGTGTATCACATCTGACATCTTCCTGGTATGGAGCAGGCTCAGCTCCTGAACCGGCTCCATACAAGCACATCCCTAAGGTGACAGCTATGACAAGGTTAGAAAATTTCACATGTCTGTTCCTAACCATGGAAAGACAAATGGAATTCCCTAACACGTGAAAGAACCCTTATAGATTTAGTAAATGTGCCCAAACATACAAATATTTTTACACTCCAGAATACACATCCTACAAAGATACATATAATTCCAAATACATAGACAGGCACAAACACGCAGACAGGCACAAACAAGCAAGTACATGAATACATCACCTGAACCACCATCAGTACATGGTACATCAACTGTAGTGTCAACTCAACCCCATATACCTTTGTATCAAATGAACCTACAACTCCCAGTATGTCCTTAACAATCAAGATACTGGGAGTTGCTGTTATCAGTCATCATTAGCCTGTGGACCATACAGGAACCACAGCACTGATGAGACGCAGACTGTATCACAAATAAACATTTACATCCAGGTATCTTACCTGTGACCTCTTCTCTGCTTGGAGTCTTTCCCTTTGTTTTCATCTTCATCTTGTCCAAAGTCCATGATGACTCTTCTCATGCACAGCTGTTCTCCGCCGACCTCCATCTTCTCCAGTCTTCTGCAGCACATCCCCACACAACGCCCCTAAAAATAGCAGAGTCATTACAATGCTCCTGAATAAAAATATCTGCCCGACGCGGAGACTACTAACTCTCACAATGCTCCCTGCGCTAAATATGACCCACACACTCTAAAATTCTTATGGTACATGCCCTCCTCACTGAGCTCTCTTTTCTATACTGGGCCTCCTCTTCGCACTGTCCTCTCACATTGTGTCCCCCCTATACTGCCCATTTGTATAATGTGCCCCCTCATCACACTACTGCTCTACAGCATA
The DNA here is from genome assembly GCF_051348905.1 of Ranitomeya variabilis. Taxonomy (NCBI): domain Eukaryota; kingdom Metazoa; phylum Chordata; class Amphibia; order Anura; family Dendrobatidae; genus Ranitomeya; species Ranitomeya variabilis. The sequence goes on from NC_135236.1 coordinate 312,578,740, forward strand.
CTATTCCCTCCTTGCTGTGCCCTGACACTGTCCCATCTATATACCTCTCACCACACTACCTAGTTCTGTGTCCCCTCACTCTTTTCTCCCCCATGCTGTCTCCTCTCACTCTCCATATTGCCTCCTCATACATCTCCCATCTGTTCCCGCACCCATTCCCCCCTCCCCTCATTCACCACACTGTTTCTTCCCACATTCTCTGCATACTGTATCCTAAAATTTCTCCCCCCCATCTCTCACCAATTAAAATATTTGGAAGAGCACAAAGACACACAAAGAAATACAGAAGCACACACACACACACACACACACACACACACGAAGGCATGCATTAGTAGACACACACATACACTTGCAGATTGCACACACACAGAAATGGGGACACACACACATATATATATACAGGCAAGCGCAATTATGCACGCAAAAATGCATACGTAAACTCGCAGACAGTCATGCTCATACACAGATACGCACACAGAAATTCATGCTCAGACAAACACACACACACACACACACACACACGTGAAGACACATAGACAGAAATGCACACAGACTAGACACATACAAGCACACGCAGGAAGACACACACACACACACACATGCAGATACTCAATGACATACACACACAAAAATGCATATGTAAACACAGACACGTGCATGCAGACACACATACGTAGACATACGCGTGCACACACATATACAGGCATATACATACAAGTATATATACACATATACCATGCATACATACACATACAGGCATATATATACAAGCATATATATACATACCATGCATACACACATAAAAGCATATATACACACATATGCCATGCATACATACACATACAGGCATATACATACAAGCATATATACACACATATACCATGCATACATACACAAAAAAGAATATACACGCATACCATGCATACATACACATGCAAGCATATATACACATACTATGCATACATGCACATACAGGCATACATACACACATATACCATGCATACATACACATACAGGCATATATACACACACATATACCATGCATACATACACATATATACCATGCATGCATACAGGCATACATATATAAGTATATATACACATGCAAGCATATATACACACACATATACCATGCATACATACAGGCATACATATACAAGCAGATATACACATGCAAGCATATATACACATACAGGCATACATATACAAGCATATATATACACACACATATACCATGCAGACATACACATACAGGCATATACATACACATATACCATGCATACATACACGCATACAGCATATATACACGCATATACCATGCATACATACACATACAGGCATATACATACAATCCATATATAACTATACACACACATTCGGGGGTGTTAGTACCCTACCTTGGCTTGTCTCCAGCCCAGCACAGCAAATAGATAATGGCTGCACTCAAGTTTATTGTGCTAAAGCAAGGAAATGTGCAATACATGAAATGTGAACAGCATAATGGCTTGTGAAATTTATGAAAAAACACATGAGATTTTTAGCACAAAATTTGGCCAAATATTGTGAGCCCATTCACCAAACGTCAAAGTAATCTCAGATCGAATGGGTAACTAACCTGTCTGCCTAGTGTGAACACTTACCTATGGCTAATAAAATGGTAAAGCCTGTATTTATAGAGGAGGTTAGAACCAACTGTGTTTGGATGTAGTTAAAATCACAGCATGGTGAAGGGCGGGGCGTTCAAGTCAGAAAAAGCAATACATAGTAAATATAGAAAAACTGACTGAACAGCCATCTAGTCTGAACTGGTGCATAACCAAAAAGTCTTACATAGCAAATAGATAATGGCTGCACTCAAGTTTATTGTGCTAAAGCAAGGAAATGTGCAATACATGAAATGTGAACAGCATAATGGCTTGTGAAATTTATGAAAAAACACATGAGATTTTTAGCACAAAATTTGGCCAAATATTGTGAGCCCATTCACCAAACGTCAAGGTAATCTCAGATCGAATGGGTAACTAACCTGTCTGCTTAGTGTGAACACTTACCTATGGCTAATAAAATGGTAAAGCCTGTATTTATAGAGGAGGTTAGAACCAACTGTGTTTGGATGTAGTTTAAAATCACAGCATGGTGAAGGGCGGGGCATAATTTTCATAAATTTCACAAGCCATTATGCTGTTCACACTTCATGTATTGCACATTTCCTTGCTTTAGCACAATAAACTTGAGTGCAGCCATTATCTATTTGCTATGTAAGACTTTTTGGTTATGCACCAGTTCAGACTAGATGGCTGTTCAGTCAGTTTTTCTATATTTACTATGTATTGCTTTTTCTGACTTGAACGCCCCGCCCTTCACCATGCTGTGATTTTAACTACATCCAAACACAGTTGGTTCTAACCTCCTCTATAAATACAGGCTTTACCATTTTATTAGCCATAGGTAAGTGTTCACACTAGGCAGACAGGTTAGTTACCCATTCGATCTGAGATTACCTTGACGTTTGGTGAATGGGCTCACAATATTTGGCCAAATTTTGTGCTAAAAATCTCATGTGTTTTTTCATAAATTTCACAAGCCATTATGCTGTTCACATTTCATCTATTGCACATTTCCTTGCTTTAGCACAATAAACTTGAGTGCAGCCATTATCTATTTGCTATGTAAGACTTTTTGGTTATGCACCAGTTCAGACTAGATGGCTGTTCAGTCAGTTTTTCCAGCCCAGCACAGGCATTATTGAAGCACTGCACTCCTATATTGGAAGCAGCAGTGCAGGATGCGCGGAATGATGTCACTTTAAGCAGATGTGGCTGTGGCCGAGTCTGCTAGCTGTGACGCTGTTGATTGTGCGACCCCCTGTTGCTCTCCTGCTCCCTGGCCCAGCTCTCCACTGTCTGTGCGTCCAGCCACGCTCACATTTAAAGGGCCCTCAACCTTTTTTTTTCCTTCCTCCCCTCTCCTGCTCTTCTCCAGGGGCCCACCGGGGAATTCCCCGGCACCACGCCAGGCCAGTCCGACCCTGTTTGTGAGAGAGGTGGAAGAACCCCAAGATCTCTGTGGCTGAGCTCCAGAGATGCAGTAGGGAGATGGGAGAAAGTTCCACAAAGTCAACTATCACTGCAGCCATCCACCAGTCAGGCCTTAATGGCAAAGTGGCCAGACAGAAGCCTCTCCTCAGTGCAAAACATATGAAAGCCCTCATAGAGTTTGCTAAAAAACACATGAAGGACTCCCAGACTATGAGGAATAAGATTTTCTGGTCTGATGAGACAAAGATAGAGCTTTTTGGTGATAATTATAAATGGTATGTGTGGAGAAAACCAGGCACTGCTCATCACCTGCCCAATACAATCCCAACAGTGAAACATGGTGGTGGCAGCAGCATGCTATGGGGCTGTTTTTCAGCTGCAAGGACAGGATGACTGGTTGCCATTGAAGGAAACATGAATGTGGCCAAGTACAGAGATATCCTGAATGAAAACCCCTTCCAGAGTGCTCTGGACCTCAGACTTGACCGAAGGTTCACCTTCCAACAAGATAATGACCCTATGCACACAGCTAAAATAACAAAGGAGTGGCTTCAGAACAACTCTGTGACCATTCTTGACTGGCCCAGCCAGAGTCCTGACTTAAACCCAATTTACCATCTCTGGAGAGACCTCACAATGGCTGTCCACCAACGTTCACCATCCCACCTGATGGAACTGGAGAGGATCTGCAAGGAAGAATGGCAGAGGGTCCCCAAATCCAGGTGTGAAAAACTTGTTACATCATTCCCAAGAAGACACATGGCTGTAGTAGCTCAAAAGGGTGCTTCTACTCAATACTGAGCAAAGAGTCTGAATGCCTATGACCATGTGATATTTCAGTTTTTCTTTTTTAATAAATTTGCGAAAATTTCTACATTTCTGTTTTTTTCAGTCAAGATGGGGTGCAGAGTGTTAGGGCTGGCGGAACGCTCTAAATAAATATAAAGATAGCAATAAGGTGCCCTCGCAGCCCGGGGTCCACCGTGCAGAGACGGAACCTGCTGCTAAGTAATTGCAGAATAAGATGGCGGATGAACACTGAACACACGTGGGTTAAATGTCACCCGGTGTGAATAGAAGCAAACTCTGTTCTGTTACGCCACAGAGTTGCAATAGAAACGCTGTGCCCTGTTAGCAGTCACAGGGTGCAGTAGGTGGATGCTAGTGGCATCCCTAGAATACACTCCCACTACGCTGGTGGTTGGACTCACTATGACTCTCGGTGGCTTTTGAGCCCGCGCCTGAGGACGTCCTGAGCAGATGCTGAGTCTAAGCGGGAATTCCCACCCTACGCTGACAGAAGTGTGAACGCAGCTGTGAAGCCACTATTGGGCACTGACTTGTTTGCTCCACTCACCCAAACAACAACCAGAGGGAAGGGGATCATTCAGGAGCATTCACCAGAGTCAATCTCACAGCACACACATACATTGTCAGGTCTATACTAGCGCATGGCCGAGCGGCCATGCAAGCCTTTTATAGATGAGCCTTCTGGGACCTTCATAGTGGTCCAACCAGAGCCGCTACAGGACCTGAACATGTGACCTCCGACCTCCAGTGAGACGTCGTCCCACGGGCATGCTCAGTAGACGAAAAGCAGGACTTAGTCCCTGTAATGTCTGCTCCCCGCTGATCAATGCTGGTTACAAAGGCTGAACCTGGAAAGGCAGCTGTAACCAGATGCACAGTATCAGCTTGAGCCAGACGCTGGGACTGATGTCTCGGCTAAGCCGACTTCACTGCGGCCGGGGAAGAATGGGAGACCACAGAGGACATGGTTTTTGATTCCCCCCTGTGCAGCAGCAGGAATTCGACACCTAACACAGAGTATACATTAATGAGAAAAAAAAAAAACTTCTTTGAGTTTACCAAATGGCTGCAATGAAACAAAGAGTGAAAAATGTAAAGGGGTCTGAATACCTTCCATATCCACTCCACTGTAGATCATGAGCTCTTTGTAAGTAATCAATTTCCAAATATTCCCATAACACTGTAAGAGGAATAGAAAATGAACCTGACAAGAGTCTTTTTTTTGTTTTAAGGGATTCCCTAAAACCCAAAAAAGTGTTGAAAATGTTATGACCGCCATCTGTGCATAGACACAGCTCCAGCATGACCATGAATATTGCTGAAGTGACATAAATTTGGAATAATGTGGTTCCTTATTTCTTGGCTCAGGACCCCAGGAAATCATTTCAGTCCAAGAAAGGATGCGGTCACAATATGAAGTAATGCTATTATTATTGCGTGTAGTTTTTAGGCAAAAACTAAGAAAGGATTTAGCAAAGTGAAGATTCATAAATATTTCAAGCATACATCTACCGTCTGTAGGCTCCATTTCCCCCTTTTGCTGCAAAACGTTCAAAAGAAAAAACACTGTTTATATCATTTTTATTTTGTGCTGACAGAATGAATAATGAATACAAATACATACAAATAAATTGTACAATTTCATTCTGTCAGGTAATTACTCTTAATATCTTAAATTAAATCACATTGAGCTACAACGCCCAAAATAGATTGAAAATGAGTTTTTCATACAACTATAAACCAAACAAGAGAGATCTCAAAGCAAAATATACATTCTCTTTGTGCTTAAATGCACGGCCCCACTAGTGGTAATAATAGGGGATTGTGCCCCATAACAAAACACATGAGAAGTGTTTTAGCTGATTGAGCTCACACTGGCTTGGGTCAGTGACATGGAGGAGGGTGGAGGTGGGGAAGATCAGTACAGAGAAGAATGTAGCTGTGTAAATGTTACAAGAAGGGGTAGGGATACCGGCAGGGCCGGACTTGGAATAAAATTTAGTAGGGATACCGGCAGGGCCGGACTGGGACTAAAATTCAGCCCTGGCATTTGAAGTTACTCAGATGTATAATATCTTTGTACACTTGTGGGCAGGGACGGTTTTAGGCAAAGTGGGGCCCTAGGCAAAGTTTAAAATGGGGCCCCAAATGCTAACATATTGCACATCACACAAAAGCATTTCGGTTGTATTTACAAGCGCTGAGTTCAGGCCGCTAAATGAGTGTGATCGACAGTACTGAAGTTGTTCAACGCTTGTTTCCCGGCCTCTTTTCACCAGCTGAGGAATAATGATGGGACAGAACGATCACTAACAGATCACCATACAGTATCATGTTATTAGTAGCACATCTACAGTTTACACCGGCGATGTGCTGCTGAGAACAATGATTTTTGTTCCAGCAAAAACAATCTGAATATGCAGCATTTTGCTTGTTTAGTAAAATACACCCCATAGTCCTCTATATATTATAATGTGCACCACAGTCCTCCATATAGTATAATAATACACTCCCTATAGTCCTCCATATATTAAAATACACTGCTCAGTCCTCCACATAGCATAATACACTCCTCATAGTGCTCCATATAGTATAATGCACCGCCATAGTCATCCATGTAGTACAATTCACTTCCCATAGTATAATGCACCCCATAGTTCTTCATATAGTATAACGTATTCCCCATAGTCCTCAATACAGTATAATGCAGCCCATATATAGTATAATGCAGCCACCACCCTACAGAATATAATGCAGCCACCCCAGAGTATAATGCAGCTACCCCAGAGTATAATGCAGCCACCCCATAGAATATAATGCAGCCCCCCTCATAGAGTATGATGCAATCACCCCTCAAAGAATATAAATATAATACAGCCCCCCATAGAATATAATGTAGCCCCGAATAGAATATAATATAGCCCACCTCCCCACAGAATATAATGCAGCCCCATCAAAGAGTATGATGCAATCATCCCTCATAAAATCTAATACAGCCCCCATAGAATATAATACAGCCCACCTCCCCATAATATATAATGTAGCCCCGATAGAATATAATGCAGCCCCCATAGTATATAACACAGCCTCCCCCATAGAATATAATATACCCCCTATAGTATATAACACAGCCTCCCCCATAGAATATAATATACCCCCATAGAATGTAACACGGCCTCCCCCATAGAATTTAACACGGCCTCCCCATAGAATATAATATACCCCCCATAGTATATAGCAAAGCCCGCATAGTATATAGCACAACCCGCATAGTATATAGCACAACCCGCATAGCAGATAACACAGCCCACGTAGTAGTATACAGCACAGCCCACACAGTAGTATACAGCACAGCCCACACAGTAGTATACAGCACAGCCCACACAGTATACAGCACAGCTCACATAGCAGTATACAGCACAGCCCACGTAGCAGTATACAGCACAGCCCACGTAGCAGTATACAGCACTGCCCACGTAGCAGTATACAGCACGCCCACGTAGCAGTATACAGCACGCCCACGTAGCAGTATACAGCACAGCCCACGTAGCAGTATACAGCACAGCCCACGTAGCAGTATACAGCACAGCCCACATAGCAGTATACAGCACAGCCCACGTAGCAGTATACAGCACAGCCCACTTAGCAGTATACAGCACAGCCCACATAGTAGTATACAGCACAGCCCACATAGTAGTATACAGCACATCCCGCATCTCTCCTCCCCCGAGAATGGCCCCACAGTCCAGTAAAAAAAAACAAAAAAAACACACTCCTCACCTCTCCTCATGCCCGCGTTGCTCCCTGCTCCAGTCTTGGCGGCTGCCGCTGCACTGCCTGGCACACAGTGCGTGCGCACACACCCGAAGTGTCAGAGGCAGAGCGGGGAATGATGGGAGAGGGGACATCAGCAGACACTCTCTCCTCCATCATTGCATTCAACTATACCGGCGTCTATGACGAATAGTTGAATGCGGCGACGGAGGCACTGGTCAGGGGGTGAGTCGGCATGCAGCAGCCCACTACTGGCACCGGCTCTTCTGGCATTTGCCAGAAGTGCCCGATGGCCAGTCCGGCCCTGAATACCGGGAAAAGTGCCAGGGAAGCTCAGTCCTGATCTGGTAGTAAATATGCCTGTTTGGCTGATATTAGGAATGCCAAAAAGAAAAAATAGATGGTATCGGCCCCTTAAAAGACGACAATTACAAGATAATTCTAGAGGACAAAGAAAAGGCAGAGATGTTAAACAGGTACTTTCATACATGTTCACCAATGATTTGTATGTTACAAAGGCAAAAATCAAAGTTCACAACCTGATATATCTTAACTTAGTTTAACACAAAAAGAAGTACACCTGCATCTGAGCAATTTCAACACTGACAAATCCCCCAGCCCAGATGGCATTCATCCACGGATACTGAGGGAATTGAGCTCAATAATTGGCAGACCACTGTATCTTATATCCTTAGACTCTCTTGTAACAGGGGTGGTGCCACAGGATTGGAGGATGGCTCATGTGGTACCGATATTTAAGAAAGGTAAGAAGGTGGATCCAGGCAACTACCGTCCAATAAGCCTGTCAACCGTAGTGTGCAAAATTTTTAAGGGCATTATAAGAGATGACCAGCAGAAATATATTGTAAATAATATAATAACTGAGAACCAGCTTGGATTCATGAAGAATATATCGTGTCTAACTAACATGTTGGGTATCTATGAGGAGGTAAGTGCAAATCTGGATGTTGGTAATGTGGCTGATGTGATTTATCTGGACTTTTCAAAGGCATTTGATAATGTACCACATAACAGCCTAATACTGAAGCTACAGGGGCAAGGACTGGGGGAAACTATATGCACATGGGAAGGGAATTGGCTAAATGACTGGAAACAAAGAGTCGTCATAAATGGCACATTCTCCAAATGGGATATAGTCAGCAGTGGGGACCACAGGGATCTGTGCTAGGACCGATTTTTAACCTCTTTATTAATGATCTTTTGGATGGCATTGAGAGTAAAGTTTCAGGCATTGCATATGACACCAAATTATTTAGGTTATTAAAATCTGACCTCAACATTACAATATTGCAAAATGATCTGAATAAGATGACTGAATGGGCAAACACTTGGCAAATGGGGTTTAAAATAGATAAATGTGAAGTAATGCACGTAGAACAGAGTAATCCCATTGCTCTATATACATTACATGGGAGTATACTCGGGTCTACAGAACAGGAGAAGGACTTGGGTATTCTGGTTACAAGTAAGCTGAGCAGCAGTACTCAATATCAAGCAGCAGCCGCAAAAGCAAACAAGATTTCAGGATGTATAAAAAGAAAAAACATCCAGCAATCCCAACGTATTGTTACCCCTTTATAAATCACTGGTAAGGCTAGAAAATGGGATCCAGTTTTGGGCTCCACAATTTAAAAAGGATATTCAGAAGTTAGAGTCAGTTCAACGACGGACAACTAGATAATTACAAGAAATGGAAGGCCTCTCATATGATGAAAGGTTGTAAAAGTTGGGCTTGTTTAGCTTAGAAAAAAAACGCTTCAGAGGAGATCTCATTTATATGTAAAAATATATGTGTGGTCAGTACAAGGGGCAGGCGCATAACTTATTCCTTCCAAAGGCGGTACTGAGGACCAGGGGGCACTCATTAGTGGTGAGTTAAAGGCGATTCTGGCAGCTAAATATGAAAGGATTCTTTACAGTTTGAACAGTCAGACTGTGGAATGCCCTACCATAAGAGGTAGTAATGGCAGGCACTATAAGGGTATGTGCACAGGTTGCGGATTGGCCTGCGGAATTTTCCGCACAGAACCTGCATCTCTTGGCAGAAAACGCAGGCCAAAATACTTGCAGATTAAATGTGGAATTGATGCTGATTTCTTGCCGATTACTTGAGGATTTGTTGCGGATTGTCATGCGTTTTTTGATGTGCGGATTTGCCTTAGGCCGGAGTCACACTAGACTAGATAGGACAGCTCCTATCATCAGATGTTTTCTCGACCGTATTATACGTGCAAGAGAAATCGCAGCATGCTGCAATTGTCATTGTATATCGGCTGAGAATCTCCAATGAAAGTCTATGGGTGCGAGAAAAACTCTCACACCACACGGATCATCAGTGTGACTTGCGAGAAATATGCACATGTGTCCTATAGAAAAGCCGGCAATTCAGTGCTGTGTACAGTAAAAATCACACTGACGGGTTAAACTAGAATAGAAAAAAATAAATGTCTACACATAGCATAGGTAGATATATATATATACACACATGTCAGTGAGACACATATATACATATATATATTTATATTTAATATAAAGCTAGATAGCAGAAAAGCCGGTAATTCCATTGTCGGCTTTTGCTAAATCATTATCGAACCTGACAGGATATGAGACATGGTTTACATACAGTAAACCATTTCATATCCATTAGATTTTTACATGTCCCTCACTAATAATGTTAGAAGTGTTTGTGTGTAAAATTTGGGAGCTGTAAGTTTTAAATTAAAGGGTTAATTCACGGAAAAACTGGCGTGGACTCCGTGCAGAGAGGGAAAGACAGTGACAGGGCAGATATTAATAGCCTGGAGAGGGACCATGGTTATTGACCCCCCGGCTAAAAAAAATCTGCCCCCAGTCACCCCAGAAAAGGCACATCTGTAAGATGCGCCTATTCTGGGACTAAGGCCGGAGTCACACTAGACCGTAATACGGACGAGCGCTATGCATGCTGTGATTGTCAGCGTATCTCGGCCGAGAATCGCCAATGAAAGTCTATGGGGGTGAGAAAAAATCGGATTACACACGGACCATGCGTGTGCATTGCGAGAAATATGGAAGTCTTTCCCAGGTGACAGGAAATTGAATCATCCATTATCAGGAAGCTTTGGCATGCTAATTTCTGGGCCACGCTGGATTGAAAAGCAAGAAGCACGCCTCCACGGAGTGTACTGTGTAGCAGCATGGCCAGGCATATAAATGTGGAGATGCTGATTGCTCTGGTCCATGATAGACCAGAATTATGGGACCAACGCGACGCACATTATGCGGACCATGCACATAAAGATGCAGCATGGAGGGCAATCTGTCGCCACATGTTCCCCGATTTTGATGAGCGACCTCATGAGGTTCAGTAAGAAATTTGTAAGTGCCATCCTTTAACAAAATTGTGTTTAAAATTGGGTTCCTGATAAAACTAACCATGAACACATCATATGTGGTGTGTTTATGAGTGATGTAAATGTTCAAAGCTCTTGGTTGCGGATGCAAAATCATCAACATGACACACAAATATGGTTGAAATGTACTAGCTATAGTCCTTTAATATAGGACAAAGGGAGTTTTACGTCCCCCTAGGCTCCAGGGCCCGTGTGTGATTGCAAACCCTGTACCTGTTGGAGTTATGTGCTTGATATTAATAAAAATCTTGCTTTTCTTTGCAGTGAATGATGTCAATAGACGCTGGCCGAGTTGCCGGGACCAATACCGGCGTGAACGTCAACTTTCTGGGTGGAGTGGTGATGCAGCAACCAAAAAAAGAAAATATATTTATTTTGATCGGCTTAATTTTCTTGCGCCGGTGATGGAGCTCAGACCGTAAGTGCATGCATGTCACACAATTTTTAACACATCTTAGAACGTCAATATGTTTTTAATTTTTTTTTCAAAATCTATTTTGAAATACAGAACAGAGTCTAATCTGACAGAAAGGGAGACTGCATCTGACTCTGAGGTGGTGATTGACCCCGTTGGTGAAGGTGCCGAAATGGCTGGACCATCTGGCCAACCAACAAGCAGCAACCAACCACCAACACCAGCAGCAGCGTCTTCTGCCACACAGGAGGCCAATCCAGAGGTGGAGGAAGGAGCCCAGAGCAGCAGTCCAACCTTGGCTCTGGATACATCACCACAGCCTAATACAAGACCACACCGTGGGCGGCGCAGAAGGGTGCCTTCTACCACTGCCACCAGGAGGCAAGTGGATACAGGGGTGTACAGGGACTATTTGGCCAGGGCTGCCCATGACGATGGGGAGGAAGCGTACTTCCGCAGTCTTGCCCGCTATTTACGGCCCATTCCGCGCTCGCTCAGGCTGCGAACCAGAGGTTGTCTCCAAATTGTGATAGATGCGGCCACACCCCCAAACAACCCAACTCATGTGTTTAACTACCTCGAACGGTGGCAAATGTCATCTACAAACCTTCTGGCAGTGCAAGACCTTCCACCGGAACAAACACAAACAGTCGCAGCACCACCCCCGCCACATATAGCTCCACAACAACAACCTGGCCAAAGCAACCAACAACCACAACTTAGGCCAATTTATGATTATCCAGCAACTGCCCAATCTGACCACTTGAACAGACACACGTTTCGAGGCTGGTCCCAACATGTGTCTGCTCGACATGGCCATATTGGGGGGTATGACCAAATGGGACAATCCAGTACACAGGACTTGATGCACTTCTACCCTCAACATCAAGTTTTACCTCAGACACAGGATAGATCCTTGCAACAACACCCTCCATATATATCAGGCATACCACAGGTTGACAGTCTGGTTGGTCATCCACCTAGGCCAAGTTCCGCACATGCTGGACACCCGCCATCACCATCACCACCCCCAACCTACCAGAACCTGTAATTTCGCCAAACCAGTTTTTGGACTGTCATTTATGCTGTTTTATGTGTTAAGTTGTTTGCGCCCTTGGCGTGTTATGCTTTCTTGTTTGCTCAGGTTTATATGCCTATGTGACGCCCGGGAGACCGAGGTACCCAGCACCAGATCAATGAGGTCCGTCTCTTGAGGAGGATGTCACTAGTGGCTTGACCTGGTGCTGTGGCCTCAGGCGATGCACAATGTAAGGGATATCATGAAGGAACAGGCACTTACTTGATCAGCAGCAGGTCCTCTCAGCTGTGATGACCCCGATCCTGGATCGATGGCTATTGTCCAAATGAAAGACTGAGGCGCTGAAACGTTTAACCAGTTTACTTTAACAAAAAGGGATTTGCAACCAATACTGTCACCGGAGTCTGTTTAAGAGCTCTGAATTACTTTGACCCTGTCAGGATTTCCACCTCTTATTATGCGCAGTTTCTGTATGGCCCTGCTGCTGTTTGTGAACTGGCTGCCGACCCAATCTGTCTCTTCTGTGCTCTGGTTCGACGGACAACCCGAGTCCTTTTTTTGTCGGCTTACCCCCTCTGGGAGTACCGCTGAACTCTGTGTCTGTTGCTGCGTCTTACCCTGGTGAAGCTGATATCACCTCACTTCCTTCCGGTTGCTGTATTATATATAATGAATATAGCCACGGATCCGGTATCCGTCTCTGCGCCTATTCTGGGTAGAGGTTATTGCTACCCAGTTCTCACAATGTCCTTTTTCTCTATTCCTCTTTTCCTACTATGGGTATCACGGGCCTATAATCCGTCATAGGGCTGTTAAGAGTTCAGCTATGCGACCTCTCACTTTCAACTCCTCAACCCAACTGCCAGTCCTTTTCTCAGACCAGAATAGATCAAGGGGAGTCTCTGGAGCTCCCCCTTCTGGCCAGAGATGGTAGTGCAGTCTTGCTATTTTAATATTTGTATTTGGTGTCAATAACTATTTTTGTGGCAAATACCCCTAGGGGCGCCACACCTACAATTACATATGATGTGAATATGTTTTTGGCTACAAGATATATGCTTTGAGCAGTAAAAATGGTTTAACAAATATGACTGTTATATATTGTTCTGACTACATACATGATGTGACAACTTAAAATAAGTATTTTTTAAGGACAAACATACTACACAATTCCAACAGGAACATTATGCTATTTATGTAGTTACACTATAACTAAAGATTAAAGCAAAACAGCATTGTCTTGCCAGACAGTCGATCCCTCTGGTGACACAAAATAATTTGTTAACACATCACGAACTTTTAGGCCTGAGGGCTGACGACGTGAAGGAAGAACACGTGTAGTAGACAAGACAGTATTTGCATAATCAACTTCATCATCAGCAGATGATGGGCAATCATGGCATCTTGTAAAGTTGTGAAGAACAACACATGCTTTTATCACGCCATTGACATTGCCTTCACTCAGTTGGATTGCGGACTGAAGTATCCGCCATTTTGCAGTGAGAATGCCGAATGAACACTCTACCAGACGCACGGGAAAGACGCAAATTAAAAATTCGCCGCCAGTAGTCCAGGCCTCTCTGTGGATAGGGCCTCATGACGTTCCTTGATAATTGAAACGCCTCATCTGCTACCATCATGTAAGGCACCACATCCAAATTAGCCCCTGGTATGTGACTTGGGGGTGGGAGATCCAAATCATTGTTGCGCAGCCGCCGACCCATAATGGAAGAACTGAAGACTCTAGAGTCTCCAGTTCTCCCATAGGCCCCAATATCTACAATTATAAACCTGTAGTTGCTGTCAACCAGGGCCAACAGCACTACAGAGAAAAACTGTTTATAATTATAGAATTGGGTCCCTGAGCCCGGCGGCTTATGCACACGGATGTGCTTTCCGTCCAGAGCTCCAATACAGTGCGGAAACTGGCAGGTGTCCTGAAATCCTTGTGCAATACGTAACCAGTCTGCCATTTTAGGCTTAGGCATCACCTCTTGATGGAGTCTTCTCCAGATTTCCATGCATGTATCCCGCACAATTCCAGAAATTGTTGATTTGCCCAGTAAAAACTCTAAATGCAGTGCCGCATATGAAAGGCCAGTGGCAAGGAAGCTAAAAGAAAACAGAGCATGTTTAAAACAAAAAACACAAAATGAACACATTACAGTGTTATATGGACAAAAACTAAGATTAGATAACTAAGATGCCATGTTTAATCAAACATTAAGGACATGCGATGGCTTTGATGTTCTATAAACTAAAATATTATAAAAGATGCTCAAATGATGTTGAATTTACAGAACAATTTAATGATCGAATTATAAAAAGGGGTAAGACCATGAAAGTCAAAACATTATTTTGAAAAAGAGGATTTAGACATACCGTAACGTAAGGATAAGGCGCTCCTCTGCAGAAATAGATTTGCGCATCCTGGTGTCCTTCTTGGTGATCCCTGGTCGCAAAATCTCCAACAAAATATCAAACGTTTGTATCCTCATCCGACAATAGTTGAAGAACTTGTCTGGATTTGTCCTCAGAGCAGCATACAGACGGTTGAAATGTCCTTTATTGATCCGTTGCTTCAAAAGTGGATGTACCCACATCCGTCTCCGCCTCGTCGGATATACAATAACTGGGTATGGCTCCCCAAAACGTTGGTAAAGTATCCAGTTGTAAAGCACACGCTCTGTGGTGTTAAAAGTCAGTAGATCAGACATGTTGCTCAGCAAGTAGAAATGCACTAACACAAGCAGGGACTCTACTGCATAGATTGGTGGCTCCCACCTGTTTTAGAGCCCTTAAATAGTGTTATTGTTGATGATTTAAATTTTTTCAGGTGAAAAAAACGTTATATGTCCATTTTGCAAGCCTGCGAGAAAATCTCGCCATACGGATGTCATACGGATCATCCTCGCACTGCACACGGATCACTGTTTTGTTAACATTTGTGCGATTCTCGTCCGTGAAAAACGGACCGTTTTTTTAAATGTTGTGTGTCCCCCCGGCCTAAGCCTCTCTCTTCCCAGTGCCCTGTGGCATTGGCATATGGGGTAATAAGGGGTTAATGTCACCTTGCTATTGTAAGGTGACATTAAACCTGGTTAATAATGGAGAGGCGTCAATAAGACACCTATCCATTATTAATCCAATAGTAGGAAAGGGTTAAAAATACACACACATTAAGAATAAAGTCTTTTAATGAAAGAAAGAAACACACAGGTTTTAACATCTTTATTGTATGCTCAATCCAAAGCGAAGCCCTCGTTCTTCTGTAAAAAAGAAAAGCAAAATAAAAAAACAACAATATCCCATATCTGCCCGCTGTACAGTCAAGTCCCATGCAGTAATCCATATCTGGGGGCATTTACATTTACAACCAGGAGTGCTGCTATTATGGCCGCTCCCGGCTGTAAATGACTGGGGAATGAATAAAAGGCAGGGAACGGAGCTTCGGCGACTAGCGGTGCCGTCACCGAAGCTCATCCCCCTGGCGGCATGAACTCATATGAACTGTAGCGTGGGAAAGTCTCTGAATATTTTCCCCTGTATTTAACCCCCTTGAGATTGATTACTGCGTGGGACTTGACTGTACGGCGGACAGGTATGGGAAATTGTTGTTTTTTAATTTTAATTTTTTTTTTACAGAAGAACAAGGGCTTTGCTTTGGATTGAGCGTACAATAATAATCTTTATTTTTATATAGCGCTAACATATTACGCAGCGCTTTACAGTTTGCACACATTATCATCGCTGTCCCCGGTGGGGCTCACAATCTAAATTCCCTATCAGTATGTCTTTAGAATGTGGGAGGAAACCGGAGTGCCTGGAGGAAACCCACGCAAACACGGAGAGAACATACAAACTCTTTGCAGATGTTGTCCAAGGTGGGATTAGAACCCAGGACTCTAGCGCTGCAAGGCTGCAGTGCTAACCACTGCGCCACCATGCTGCCCAATAAAGATATTAAAAACCTGTGTTTTTCTTTCTTTCAAGAAAATACTTTATTCTTATTGTGTGTATTTTTAACCCTTTCCTACTATTGGATTAATAATGGATAGGTGTCTTATTGACACCTCTCCATTATTAACCAGGCTTAATGTCACTTTACAATAGCAAGGTGACATTAACCCCTTATCACTCCATATGCCAATGCCACATGGCAGTGGGAAGAGAGAGGCTAAATGCCAGAATAGGCGCAGCTTACAGATGTGCCTTTTTTGGGGTGACTGGAGGCAGATGTTTTTAGCTGGAGGGGGGGGGGCAATAACCATGGTCCCTCTCCAGGCTATTAATATCTGCCCTCAGAGGCTTTCCCTGTCTGGCGGAGAAAATTGCACGGGAGCCCACACAAGTTTTTTCTGTGAATTAACCCTTTAATTTAACACCTACAGCTCCCAAATTTTACACACAAACACTTCTAACATTATTAGTGAGGGATATGTAAAAATCTAATGGATATGAAATGGTTTACTGTATGTAAACCATGTCTCATATCCTGTCGGGTTCGGTAGGGAGTTAGCAAAAGCCGGCAATTGAATTACCGGCTTTTCCGCTATCTAGCTCTGTATTTTATATATATATATATATATATATATATATATATATATATATATATATATACAGTGGGGCAAAAAATTATATATTAGATGTGTGTAATGTTGAGTGTATTGTTGAGTGAAATATTTACAGTGGGGCAAAAAAGTATTTAGTCAGTCAGTCAGCAATAGTGCAAGTTCCACCACTTAAAAAGATGAGAGGCGTCTGTAATTTACATCATAGGTAGACCTCAACTATGGGAGACAAACTGAGACAAAAAAATCCAGAAAATCACATTGTCTGTTTTTTTATCATTTTATTTGCATATTATGGTGGAAAATAAGTATTTGGTCAGAAACAAACAATCAAGATTTCTGGCTCTCACAGACCTGTAACTTCTTCTTTAAGAGTCTCCTCTTTCCTCCACTCATTACCTGTAGTAATGGCACCTGTTTAAACTTGTTATCAGTATAAAAAGACACCTGTGCACACCCTCAAACAGTCTGACTCCAAACTCCACTATGGTGAAGACCAAAGAGCTGTCAAAGGACATCAGAAACAAAATTGTAGCCCTGCACCAGGCTGGGAAGACTGAATCTGCAATAGCCAACCAGCTTGGAGTGAAGAAATCAACAGTGGGAGCAATAATTAGAAAATGGAAGACATTCAAGACCACTGATAATCTCCCTCGATCTGGGGCTCCATGCAAAATCCCACCCCGTGGGGTCAGAATGATCACAAGAACGGTGAGCAAAAATCCCAGAACCACGCGGGGGGACCTAGTGAATGAACTGCAGAGAGCTGGGACCAATGTAACAAGGCCTACCATAAGTAACACACTACGCCACCATGGACTCAGATCCTGCAGTGCCAGACGTGTCCCACTGCTTAAGCCAGTACATGTCCGGGCTCGTCTGAAGTTTGCTAGAGAGCATTTGGATGATCCAGAGGAGTTTTGGGAGAATGTCCTATGGTCTGATGAAACCAAACTGGAACTGTTTGGTAGAAACACAACTTGTCGTGTTTGGAGGAAAAAGAATACTGAGTTGCATCCATCAAACACCATACCTACTGTAAAGCATGGTGGTGGAAACATCATGCTTTGGGGCTGTTTCTCTGCAAAGGGGCCAGGACGACTGATCCGGGTACATGAAAGAATGAATGGGGCCATGTATCGTGAGATTTTGAGTGCAAACCTCCTTCCATCAGCAAGGGCATTGAAGATGAAACGTGGCTGGGTCTTTCAACATGACAATGATCCAAAGCACACCACCAGGGCAACGAAGGAGTGGCTTCGTAAGAAGCATTTCAAGGTCCTGGAGTGGCCTAGCCAGTCTCCAGATCTCAACCCTATAGAAAACCTTTGGAGGGAGTTGAAAGTCCATGTTGCCAAGCGAAAAGCCAAAAACATCACTGCTCTAGAGGAGATCTGCATGGAGGAATGGGCCAACATACCAACAACAGTGTGTGGCAACCTTGTGAAGACTTACAGAAAACGTTTGACCTCTGTCATTGCCAACAAAGGATTTATTACAAAGTATTGAGATGAAATTTTGTTTCTGACCAAATACTTATTTTCCACCATAATATGCAAATAAAATGATAAAAAAACAGACAATGTGATCTTCTGGATTTTTTTGTCTCAGTTTGTCTCCCATAGTTGAGGTCTACCTATGATGTAAATTACAGACGCCTCTCATCTTTTTAAGTGGTGGAACTTGCACTATTGCTGACTGACTAAATACTTTTTTGCCCCACTGTATATATATATATATATATATATATATATATATATCTAATATATAAAGCTGAATGTGTGTGTGTGTGTATGTATGTATGTATGTATGTATGTCCGGGATTGGCATCTGAACCGTAGCAGCTACAGCCACAAAATTTTGCACAGTCACACGTCTGGACCCCGAGAGCGTCATAGGCTATGTTGTGAGGTGAAATTTTAACCCCGCGCTTTCCAATTCACCAAACAATTTTGCCCCTATCTACATAATGGGGAAAAAGTGAAAGGAAAAGTGTTGGAGGCGTCGCAGCTACAGGCACAAAATTTTGCACAGTCACACGTCTGGACCCTGAGAGCGTCAAAGCTATATTGTGAGGTGAAATTTTAACCCCGCGCTTTCCAAGTCACCAAACAATTTTGCCCCTATCTACATAATGGGGAAAAAATGAAAGGAAAAGTGTTGGAGGCAAATTAACAGCTGCCAGATGTGAACAAGGGGGACTTAAAGAATGACAGCGATGGCACCAAAGAGTATATACTGTACAGTTGCTAAGGTGGGGCCCCAACATGGGATAATCACACCACCACGGGGATATGAACACACACACAAAATGCGCCACACACTACCACGTGCTCGAACACATATACCACCCTCAGTGCACATTTCACCACACATACACCAACCTCGCCACATAAAAGTAGAAACACAAAAGTCGCCGCTCAAAACTCGCCACGCGCAAAACTCTCCACATGCAAAACTCGCCACACGTGCAAAACTCGCCACACGCAAAACTTGCACACGCAGAAAAATTGCCACACGCAGAAAAATTGCCACATGCACAAAAGTTGCAACACATGCAAAAGTTGCCTCACACAAAACTTGCACATACTCAAAAGGCACCACACATAAAACTCGCCACGCGCAAAACTCGCCATGCGCAAAACTTGCTGCACACAACTTGCTACACTAACCTGTCACATGCAACTCGACACACAAAAAGTTGCTACACGCATGTCGCCACACAAAACTCATCTCACAAAAGTCCCTACATGCATGTCGCCACACGCAACTCAACACACACAACTTGACACACGAAACTCGCCTTAAAACACACACAAGTCTGGTATCCTTCAAAAATAAAAATCTGATTAATAAGCAGACAAACTACAAGAGCAACAAATGTACCATATAGGAATCCGGCAGCTGTCAGTCACATGACCAGTCTATTATGTGTATGTGTGAGCTAATATATACTGCCAGGGGGTGGGCTTACTGTTGGCTGGGGATTTATCAGGCTGCCATTTTAGCTTACAAATACTGAGGTAAAAATACTGACCAAATAACGTGTGAACGAGGGCTAATACAGGAGGAGATGGCATACAGCTATATACTATATACAGGAGATGACACACAGGTATATACTATTTACAGGGGAGATGACACACAGGTATATACTATATACAGGAGGAGATGACACACAGATATATACTATATACAGGA
The DNA here is from genome assembly GCF_051348905.1 of Ranitomeya variabilis. Classification (NCBI taxonomy): domain Eukaryota; kingdom Metazoa; phylum Chordata; class Amphibia; order Anura; family Dendrobatidae; genus Ranitomeya; species Ranitomeya variabilis. The sequence continues at coordinate 312,599,004 of NC_135236.1, forward strand.
GAGATGACACACAGGTATATACTATATAGAGGAGGAGATGACATACAGGTACATACTACATACAGGAGGAGATGACATACAGGTATATACTATATACAGGAGGAGATGACACACAGGTATATACTATATACAGGAGCAGATTACCTACAGGTATATAGTATATACAGGAGGAGATGACACAGGTATATGCTATGTATAGGAGGAGATGACATACAGGTATATACTATATACAGGAGATGACACACAGATATATACTATATATAGGTGAGATGACACACAGGTATATACTATATACAGGAGATTACATACAGGTATATCTAATATATAAAGCTGAATGTGTGTATGTATGTATGTGTGTATGTCCGGGATTGGCATCTGTACCGTCGCAGCTACAGCCACAAAATTTTGCACAGTCACACGTCTGGACCCCGAGAGCGTCATAGGCTATGTTGTGAGGTGAAATTTTAACCCCGCGCGTTCCAATTCACCAAACAATTTTGCTCCTATCTACATAATGGGGAAAAAGTGAAGGGAAAAGTGTTGGAGGAAAATTGACAGCTGCCAGATGTGAACAATGAGGACTTAAAGAATGAGAGCGATGGCGACAAAGAGTATATACCGTACAGTTGCTAAGGTGGGGCCCCGACATGGGATACTCACCACACACGGGGATATGAACACAAACACAAAATGCGCCACACACTACCACGTGCTTGAACACATATACCACCCTCAGCACACATTTCACCACACACACACACCAACCTCGCCACATAAAAGTCGAAACACAAAAGTCACCACTCAAAACTCGCTACATGCAAAACTCGCCATATGCAAAACTAGGCTCACGCAAAACTCGCCACACGTGCAAAACTCACCTCATGGAAAACTCACCTCATGCAAAACTTGCACACACAGAAAAATTGCCACATGTACAAAAGTTGCACCACATGCAAAAGTTGCCTCACACAAAACTTGCACATACTCAAAATGCACCACACATAAAACTCGCCACGCGCAAAACTCGCCATGCACAAATCTTGCTGCACACAACTTGCTACACTAACCTGTCACATGCAACTCAACACACAAAATGTTGCTACACGCATGTCGCCACACAAAACTCATCTCACAAAAGTCGCTACATGCATGTCGCCACACGCAACTCAACACACACAACTTGACACATAAAACTCGCCCTAAAACACACACAAGTCTGGTATTGTCCTTCAAAAATAAAAATCTGATTAATAAGCAAACTACAAGAGCAACAAATGTACCATATAGGAAATACGGCAGCTGTCAGTCACATGACCTGTCTATTATGTGTATGTGTGAGCTAATATATACTGCCAGGGGGGAGGGCTTCCTGTTGGCTGGGGATTTATCAGGCTGCCAATAGCAACCAATCACAGCTCAGCTTCTATTTTGCTACAGTTAATTAACCTGAGCTCTGATTGGTTAATATAGGCAACAAAGACATTCTCAGTATAACAAAGCTAATATATGTTGTGAAATGCTTCTATTTGCTTAGTTTTTGCCTTTTAATAATTACATTTCTATCTATTTGTTTTGTGGTTTTTGTGTGCAGAATAAATTTTTGTTAACACATTCTATTTTGCTAACAGCAGTCATTAACCCGGGCGAAGCCGGGTAGTACAGCTAGTATATATATATATATATATATATATATATATATATATATATATACACAGTGCCTACAAGTAGTATTCAACCCCCTGCAGATTTAGCAGGTTTACACATTTGGAATTAACTTGGCATTGTGACATTTGGACTGTAGATCAGCCTGGAAGTGTGAAATGCACTGCAGCAAAAAATAATGTTATTTCTTTGTTTATTTTTTTTTTAAATTTTGAAAAGTCTTTTCAGAGGGTCATTTATTATTCAACCCCTCAACCCACCAGAATTCTGTTTGGTTCCCCTAAAGTATTAAGAAGTAGTTCAGGCACAAAGAACAATGAGCTTCACATGTTTGGATTAATTATCTCTTTTTCCAGCCTTTTCTGACTATTTAAGACCCTCCCCAAACTTGTGAACAGCACTCAAACATGGTCAACATGGGAAAGACAAAGGAGCATTCCAAGGCCATCAGAGACAAGATCGTGGAGGGTCACAAGGCTGGCAAGGGGTACAAAACCCTTTCCAAGGAGTTGGGCCTACCTGTCTCCACTGTTGGGAGCATCATCCGGAAGTGAAAGGCTTATGGAACTACTGTTAGCCTTCCACGGCCTGGACAGCCCTTGAAAGTTTCCTCCCGTACCGAGGCCAGGCTTGTCCGAAGAGTCAAGGCTAACCCAAGGACAACAAGGAAGGAGCTCCGGGAAGATCTCATGGCAGTGGGGACATTGGTTTCAGTCAATACCATAAGTAACGTACTCCACCGCAATGGTCTCCGTTCCAGACGAGCCCGTAAGATACCTTTACTTTCAAAGCGTCATGTCAAGGCTCATCTACAGTTTGCTCATGATCACTTGGAGGACTCTGAGACTGACTGGTTCAAGGTTCTCTGGTCTGATGAGACCAAGATCGAGATCTTTGCTGCCAACCACACACGTGACGTTTGGAGACTGGATGGCACTGCATACAACTCCAAGAATACCATCCCTACAGTCAAGCATGGTGGTGGCAGCATCATGCTGTGGGGCTGTTTCTCAGCCAAGGGGCCTGGCCATCTGGTCCGCATCCATGGGAAGATGGATAGCACGGGCTACCTGGAGATTTTGGCCAAGAACCTCCGCTCCTCCATCAAGGATCTTAAGATGGGTCGTCATTTCATCTTCCAACAAGACAACGACCCAAAGCACACAGCCAAGAAAACCAAGGCCTGGTTCAAGAGGCAAAAAATCAAGGTGTTGCAGTGGCCTAGTCAGTCTCCTAACCTTAACACAATTGAAAACTTGTGGAAGGAGCTCAAGATTAAAGTCCACATGAGACACCCAAAGAACCTAGATAACTTGGAGAAGATCTGCATGGAGGAGTGGGCCAAGATAACTCCAGAGACCTGTGCCGGCCTGATCAGGTCTTATAAAAGACGATTATTAGCTGTAATTGCAAACAAAGGTTATTCCACAAAATATTAAACCTAGGGGTTGAATAATAATTGACCCACACTTTTATGTTTAAAATTTATAAAAATTTAACTGAGCAACAAAACTTTTTGGTTTGTAAGATTTATGCATCTGTTAATAAATCCTGCTCTTGTTTGAAGTTTGAAGGCTCTAACTTATTTGCATCTTATTAAACCTGCTAAATCTGCAGGGGGTTGAATACTACTTGTAGGCACTGTATATATATATATATATATATATATATATATATATATATATATATATATCGATGAGATATATATATATATATATATATATATATATAGACTGTATATATGTTTTCAAGAATATTTGAGCCCATGGATCCATTATATGTCCATTCTGCAAGCCGGCAAGAAAATCTCACCATACGGATACTTTTTGGAGAAAAAAATCGCATCCTCGCACTGCACGTGGATCACTATTCATGAAACATTTGTGCGATTTTCGTCCATGTAAAACGGATCGATTTTTTTTTATATGTTGTGTGTGACTCCAGCCTTACTCAATGTATAGTCAATGGGTGCAGAAAAGCTGCGTTTCCGCACAAAGAATTGACATGCTGCGTTAAAAAAACGCAGCGAATCCACGATTTTTCCACAGCATGTCCACAGCAATTCTCAAATTCCCATTGACTATCACTGTTACTGTACTACACTGCGGATTTGATGCAATTCCGTGCGTCCCAAAACGCTGCGGAAACGCATCAAAATCCGCAACGTGTGCACATAGCCTAACAGCTTTTAAAAATGGGCTGGATGATTTCCAGGCTACACATAACATTGCGGCTTATAGCTAGATTAGTGACGAAATGTACAATTGGTCAAGAAAGGTTGAGCTTGATGGACCTAGGTCTTTTTTTCAACCTATGTAACTATGTGAGAATCTCTTACAGGGGACAAATAGTTTTCTTTTTAACATTTGAAAATATTGCTTAAGACAATGTAGTATCACAAGATGGGGAACTAGTGTACCCCTTATATATAAATTGAGTCACTGTGCAAGTTTCAATGTACCGAGCAATGCGCCAATGAAAAATCGTTAACAGGACCTTCAAGTATAAGGCTGAGCTCCCACGATGAGTATTTGATTTTGATGGATGAAAGCCAGGTTCAGCACCACATGCAGGGGAACAGCGGCTTACAGTAGCGCAGCTTCCCTGCAGCCGTCCGTGCGCACGGAGGACAGTGTACACTGTTCTCCGTGTACAGCGCGTTTGGCGGGCCGTGTGTTCAGATAAAAACAGATATGTCTACATGTTTTGAACACGGACACACGGTCCGTCAAAACACGCTAACATCAGCATAGACCCATTTATTTGAATGGATCAACGTGTGTCAGTTTCTCCAGTACGTGAGAAAATTGTTACTACATGTACTGGAGGCACTGACGTGTGAAACCGGCCTTAATAAATATATATAAGAAATAAGTGGGATTTCTTGCCTTATAAATGGGGTTGGGACCATCAGTTGTGTTGTGCAGAAGTCTGGTGGATACACAGCTGATAGTCCTACTGAATAGACTGTTAGAATTTGTATTACGGCAAGAAAAAAGCAGCTAAGTAAAGAAAAACGAGTGGCCATCATTACTTTAAGAAATGAAGGTCAAGTCAGTCCCAAAAATTGGGAAAACTTTGAAAGTGTCCCCAAGTGCAGTGGCAAAAACCATCAAGTGCTACAAAGAAACTGGCTCACATGAGGACCGCCCCAGGAAAGGAAGACCAAGAGTCACCTCTGCTTCTGAGGATAAGTTTATCCGAGTCACCAGCCTCAGAAATCGCAGGTTAACAGCAGCTCAGATTAGAGACCAGGTCAATGCCACACAGAGGACAGGCAACAAGCAGAAGAGACTTGTTTGGGCTAAAGAACACAAGGAATGGACATTAGACCAGTGGAAATCTGTGCTTTGGTCTGATGAGTCCAAATTTGAGATCTTTGGTTCCAACCACCGTGTCTTTGTGCAACGCAGAAAAGGTGAACGGATGGACTCTACATGCCTGGTTGATGTTGCAGATTTTCTGTGCCATTTCTGCATTCATTATGTAAAATAGATTACTTGTATTTTTAAAAAAACCTGCAACATCCAAAACTCACCAAATACTCATCATGGGAACTTAACATAAGGCCGGTTTCACACGTCAGTGCCTCCAGTACATGTAGTGACAATTTTCTCACGTACTGGAGACACTGACACATGTTGATCCATTCAAATAAATGGGTCTATGCTGATGTTAGCGTGTTTTGACGGACCGTGTGTTCGTGTTCAAAACATGTAGACATATCTGTTTTTATCTGAACACACGGCCCGCCAAACGCGCCGTACACGGAGAACAGTGTACAATGTCCTCCGTGCGCACGGACGGCTGCAGGGAAGCAGCGATACTGTAAGCCGCTGTTCCCCTGCATGTGGTGCTGAACCTGACTTTCATCCATTGTCCCCTGCTCTGCAGGGAGCAGCGCGATCAGGGGACAATGAATGAAAGAAAAAAACGATGTGGGGTCCCCCCTATAATTTACAACCAACCCGGCAAAACTCACAGGTGCAGGCTGCTCTTCTCAGGCTGGTAATAAAAGCAGCCCGCAGTTGCCCAGAAAAGGCACATCTATTAGACGTGCAAAGTCTGGAGCTTTGCCTGATTCTTCCCACTACCCTGTAGCAGTGACATATGGGGTAATGAGGGGTTAATGTCATCTTCCTATTGTAAGGTGACATTAAGCCGGCTTAGTAATGGAGAGATGTCAATAAAACACATATCCATTACTAATCCTACAGTTGATAAAGGGTTAATCCATGGCCCTTTACCAGCCTGAGAATAGCAGCCTGCACCCATGAGTTTTGCTTGGTTGGTTGTAAAATATAGGGGGGAACCCACGTCTGTTTTTCTTTCATTCATTCTCCCGAACAGAGGAGAAGGGATAACAGCTATGTTCAGCACCACACGCAGGGGGACAGCGCTTACTGTAGTGCGGCTTCCCGGCGGCCGTCCGTGTGGTACTGATGTGGCACACGGCTGCCGCACGTGTGCCACATGGATGTGTCACACGGACACGGATATCTCCGGTAGAGTGTTTACCAGTACCAGAAATATCAGGACATGTGAAACCGGCCTAAGAGGTATTTATCAGTAATGGTCTTCTCATATGACACTTCCTAGGCTCCAATGTCTGGGGGCGATTAGTGACACCGCTGGCACAGAGACTAGTGCTATGAAATAACAGGTATTTGTGCTGGGTTAAAAAGCCCTGTCATTTCCGCTTCTGAATTTTTTTTTTGCAAATAGATCCTTCACTTTTCAGATCTTGTAGTTCTGGGTTTTGCAGCAGACAAAACTTCCACCTTCGATGATACAGATGACAAATGACTTGGGACTTTCTATTTCCGAGCAAACTCCTAATGCTGTGGGTTATCTACAATGTGGGGATCCGGAAATAAATAGTCTGTCCCTGGATCGGACATCACTCTTGTCAAATACCCAATACAATACACTGGGGGCCGCAGGCCAACATGATAGAAAAGAATCCGTAAATATATAGGACTAGATGGTGGCCCGATTCTAACGCATCGGGTATTCTAGAATATGTATGTATATATGTACAATACAGACCAAAAGTTTGGACACACATTCTCATTTAAAGATTCTTCTGTATTTTCATGACTATGAAAATTGTAAATTCACACTGAAGGCATCAAAACTATGAATTAAAACATGTGGAATTATATACTTAACAAAAAAGTGTGAAACAACTGAAAATATGTCTTATATTCTAGGTTCTTCAAAGTAGCCACCTTTTGCTTTGATGACTGCTTTGCACACTCTGGGCATTGCCTTGATAAGCTTCAAGAGGTAGTCACCGGAAATGGTTTTCACTTCACAGGTGTGCCCTGTCAGGTTTAATAAGTGGGATTTCTTGCCTTATAAATGGGGTTGGGACCATCAGTTGTGTTGTGCAGAAGTCTGGTGGATACACAGCTGATAGTCCTACTGAATAGACTGTTAGAATTTGTATTACGGCAAGAAAAAAGCAGCTAAGTAAAGAAAAACGAGTGGCCATCATTACTTTAAGAAATGAAGGTCAAGTCAGTCCCAAAAATTGGGAAAACTTTGAAAGTGTCCCCAAGTGCAGTGGCAAAAACCATCAAGCTCTACAAAGAAACTGGCTCACATGAGGACCGCCCCAGGAAAGGAAGACCAAGAGTCACCTCTGCTTCTGAGGATGTTTATCCGAGTCACCAGCCTCAGAAATCGCAGGTTAACATCAGCTCAGATTAGAGACCAGGTCAATGCCACACAGAGTTCTAGCAGCAGACACATCTCTACAACAACTGTTAAGAGGAGACTTTGTGCAGCAGACCTTCATGGTAAAATAGCTGCTAGGAAACCACTGCTAAGGACAGTGTCACGGGAAGCCTAGGTGGGCAAGAGCTAATAACCCGGGCCCCTGCAATTTCCCTCAGACTAGGGAAATCCTGACTGACCCTCTACCTAGAGTTTACACTGATGGTGTGCATGTCTAGGCCTCCACCCTCTCCCTGTCTCCTGTTTCAACCCTAGGCTGAAAATATCACCCTCCACCCAGTGAAGTGATAATACACCAATACCCACAGTTAGCACAGACAAGGATAACGGAAAATATACACCACGCCGCAGTCACTCAGGAATACACTATAAATGCACAGGGCAAAATAAATACAAATATAGGAAGGAGTAAATAAGACAAAGGGAAATACACCACCAGCAACGATACTCCAACTCCTAGCTCACCACTCCAGACCGAGATAACCAAGCACTAGACAGAAGCTATAATCGGGACGCCCAATGTTCAGGAGAACTATTTAAAGGCAGTGGGCATGGCCCAGCTTCCAATCCGAGCACCAGGTAAATTAACCCCGGACCAGCTAGATAAAATCAAGCCGACGCCAATGAGCGCATAGTGGTCAAAAACGGAATAACCGCTGTCTGTCGAACGACCTGGTCTGAACAGTGTCCGACATGACAGACAGGCAACAAGGAGAAGAGACTTGTCTGGGCTAAAGAACACAAGGAATGGACATTAGACCAGTGGAAATCTGTGCTTTGGTCTGATGAGTCCAAATTTGAGATCTTTGGTTCCAACCACCGTGTCTTTGTGCAACGCAGAAAAGGTGAACGGATGGACTCTACATGCCTGGTTCCCACCGTGAAGCATGAAGGAGAAGGTGTGGGGGTGCTTTGCTGGTGACACTTTTGAGGATTTATTCAAAATTGAAGGCATACTGAACCAGCATGGCTACCACAGCATCTTGCAGCGGCATGCTATTCCATCCGGTTTGCGTTTAGTTGGACCATTATTTATTTTTCAACAGGACAATGACCCCAAACACACCTCCAGGCTGTGTAAGGGCTATTTGACCAAGAAGGAGAGTGATGGGGTTCTACGCCAGATGACCTGGCCTCCACAGTCACCAGACCTGAACCCAATCGAGATGGTTTGGGGTGAGCTGGACCACAGAGTGAAGGCAAAAGGGCCAACAAGTGCTAAGTATCTCTGTGAACTCCTTCAAGATTGTTGGAAGACCATTTCCGGTGACTACCTCTTGAAGCTCATCAAGAGAATGCCAAGAGTGTGCAAAGCAGTCATCAAAGCAAAAGGTGGCTACTTTGAAGAACCTAGAATATAAGACATATTTTCAGTTGTTTCACACTTTTTTGTTAAGTATATAATTCCACATGTGGTAATTCATAGTTTTGATGCCTTTAGTGTGAATTTACAATTTTCATAGTCATGAAAATATGGACAAATCTTTAAATGAGAAGGCATGTCCAAACTTTTGGTCTGTACTGTATACTGCGTGGCCTGAGTTATATACTACGTCTCTGTGTTATATACTACGTGGGCTGTGTTATATGCTAAGTGGGGTGTGTTATATACTACGTGGCTGTGCTATATACTACATGGCTGTTATATACTACGTGGGTTGTGTTATATGCTACGTGGATGTTATATACTACGTGGGCTGTGTTATATACTGCGTGGCTGTGCTCTATACTACATGGCTGTGTTATATACTACGTGGGCTGTGTTATATACTGCGTGGGCTGTGCTATATACTACTATACATATTCTAGAATACCCGATGCGTTAGAATCGGGCCACCATCTAGAATAATAAAAATAATAATAATAATAATAATAATAATAATAATAATCTATTTATCTGCCTGCCTATCATATGTGGAACTTCCCAAGTTTCTGTATTCTATAGCAATATTCTGCTGTGAACATCCCGGTCTTCCCTACTGCATTACATAGAGCTGCCAGCAGGTGGCGCGCTCCCAGAGCCGCTGCAGGGACGCTTCTCGTCCGCTTTGTACTCACTCCCCAGGAAAGGCGCCTCATTGACGTGCCCGGGGTTTTGGTGCAATGCGAATTATCTCTGAAGTCATTATTGAGTTAGTGCTGTCAGGCTGAGCAGGGGACTCGCACACCGCTCCAGCGTGCTATCCCCATAACAACATGCACTAATCCTCCGCCGGCAGCGCAGCGGCAGTAGGGGGAGCCCGGCCTGCAATTGGCAGCACCACCCCCTGCTTGTGTCTGATAATAACACTGCCATGCATCTCTGTGTGCGGGGAGGGAGCGCGCTGTGACGGGGGATACCTGCTCTCCAGTCCTCACCTTCAGTGTGCGGCTCAGTGCAGGACCGGTGGCAGCGGGAGCGGCTGCAGCGCCCACAGCAGCGAGGAGCACTCACCTTCCATGTGACAGTGCGGGCAGCTATCAGGGCTCATCGGCTCCACTACAGGAAGTATCTGCTGGCAGAGGAATTGTGCCCGGAGAAGAGGAAGGGGCATCGCGAGGTGAACTCTTGTCTGTGGGGGACATATCAAGTGTTACTTGTTGCCATGGCTCGGGAGAATGGAGAAAATAGCATCTCCTGGAAAAAGCAGGTGGAGGACATCAAGAAGATTTTTGAATTCAAGGAGGTTCTTGGCTCGTAAGTACCTAATTAGGTGGTAGATGCGGTATATGGGGCAGAGATGGGGTACATGGAGTACATGAGGGCAGGGATGTGGTACATGAGGGCAGGGATGTGGTACATGAGGGCAGGGATGTGGTACATGGAGTACATTAGGGTAGGGATGTGTTACATTGAGTATATGAGGGCATCCATGTGGTACATGGGGCAGTGACATGGTGCATGGAGTATGGAGTACATAAGGGCAGTGATGTGGTACATGGGGCAGTGACATGGTGCATGGAGTACATGAGGGCAGTGATGTGGTACATTTAGTACATGAGGGCAGGGGTGTGGTGCATGAGGCAGTGATGTGGTACATGGGGCAGTGACATGGTGCATGGAGTACATAAGGGCAGTGATGTGGTACATGGGGCATTGATGTGGTGCATGGAGTACATGAGGGCAGTGATGTGGTACTTTTAGTACATGAGGGCAGGGGTGTGGTACATGGGGCAGTGATGTGGTACATGGAGTACATGGGGCAGTAAGGTGGTGCATGGAGTACATGAGGGCAGTGATGTGGTACTTTTAGTACATGAGGGCAGGGGTGTGGTGCATCAGGCAGTAATGTGGTACATGAGGGCAGGGATGTGGTACATGGGGCAGTAACGTGGTGCATGGGGCAGTAACGTGGTGCATGGAGTACATGAGGGTAGTGATGTGATATTAGGGCAGGGATGGGTTACTTGAAGTATATAAGGGCAGTGATGGGGTACATGAATTGCATGAGGGAGTGATGTACATGAGGGCAGGGACAGAGTACATGGAGTACATGAGGGCAGGGATGTGATACATGGAGTACATGAGTGCAGTGATGCGGTACATGGAGTAAATGAGGGCAGGGATAGGGTACATGGAGTACATGAGGGCAGGGATGTGGTACATGGGGCAGTGACATGGTGCATGGAGTGCATGAGGGCATCGATGTGGTACATGGGGCAGTAACGTGGTGCATGGAGTACATGAAGGGAGGGATGTTGTACATGAGGGCAGTGATGTGGTACATGGAGTACATGAGGGCAGTGATGTGGTACATGGAGTACATGAGGGCAGTGATGTGGTACATGGAGTACATGAGGGCAGTGATGTGGTACATGGAGTAAATGAAGGCAGGGATAGGGTACATGGAGTACATGAGGGCAGGGATGTGGTACATGGGGCAGTGACATGGTGCATGGAGTACATGAGGGCAGTGATGTGGTAAACGGAGTACATGAAGGGAGGGATGTTGTACATGGGGCAGTGATGTGGTACATGGGGCAATGATGTGATATACGGAGTACATGGGGCAGTGATGTACATAGAGTACATGGGGCAATTATGTGGTACATGAGGTATATGAAGACTGGGATTGGGTACATGGACTACATGGAGCATTGATGTGGTACATGGAGTGCATGGGGCAGTGATGTGGTACCTGGAGTACATTAGGGTAGTGATGTGGTACATGGGGCATATAAGGGCAGGGATGTGGTACATGAGTATATAAGGTCAGGGATGTGGTACATGGAATACATGAGGGCAGAGATGTAGTACATGGGGTACACGTGGGCAGTGATGTGGTACATGGAGTAGTAATGGGGTACATGGAATACATGAGGGCAGGGATAGAGTACATGGAGTACACGAGGGCAGTGATGTGATACATGAAGTACATGAGGCAGTGATGCGGTACATGGAGTAAATGAGGGCAAGGATAGGGTACATAGAGTACATGAGGGCAGTGATGTGGTACATGGATTACATAAGGGCATTGATGTGGTAAATGGGGCAGTGATGTGCATGGAGTACATGAGGGTTGGGATGTGGTACATGGACTACTTGAGGGCAGTGATGTGGTACATGGAGTACATGAGGGCAGGGGTGTGGTACATGGGGTAGTGATGTGGTACATGGAGTACATGAGGGCAGGGATGTGGTACATGGGGCAGTAACGTGGTGCATGGAGTACATGAGGGGAGGAATGTCGTACATGGGGCAGTGATGTGCATAGAGTACATGAGGGCAGTGATGTGGTACATGGAGTACATAGGGCAATGATGTGGTATATAGAGTACATGGGGCAATGATGTGGTACATGAGGTATATGAGGACTGGGATCGGGTACATGGAGTACATGGGGCACTGATGTGGTACATGGAGTATCTAAGGTCAGTATTGTGGTACTTGGGGTATGTGAGGCTAGTGGTGCAATACATTGACTATATGATGGTTGGGACGCAGTACATGGAGAATATAAAGACATGAAATGAGGGAGCATTATGGCGTGTTCAGGACATAAAATGTGGGAGCATAATTGCGTGTATAGGACATGAAATGAGGGAGAATAGTTGTGTAGTACCTCAGGTGAGGGAGGTCAGTAAGTCATTAGTGTGGTACCTCTGGTGATTGAGGTCAGTAGTGTGGTACCTCTGATGAGGGAGGTCAGTAGTGTGGTACCTCAGGTGAGTGAGGTCAGTAGTGTGGTACCTCAGGTGAGGGAGGACAGTAGTATGTATCTCTGGTGAGGGAGGTCAGTAGTGTGGTACCTCTGGTGAGGGAAGTCAGTAGTGTGGTACCTCTGGTGAGGGAAGTCAGTAGTGTGGTACCTCTGGTGAGGGAGGTCAGTAGTGTGGTACCTCTGGTGAGGGAGGTCAGTAGTGTGGTACCTCTTGTGAGGGAAGTCAGTAGTGTGGTACCTCTGGTGAGGGAGGTCAGTAGTGTGGTACCTCTAGTGAGGGAAGTCAGTAGTGTGGTACCTCTGGTGAGGGAGGTCAGTAGTGTGGTACCTCTGGTGAGGGAGGTCAGTAGTGTGGTACCTCTGGTGAGGGAGGTCAGTAGTGTGGTACCTTTGGTGAGGGAGGTCAGTAGTGTGGTACCTCTGGTGAGGGAGGTCAGTAGCGTGGTACCTCTGGTGAGGGAGGTCAGTAGCGTGGTACCTCTGGTGAGGGAGGTCAGTAGTGTGGTACCTCTGGTGAGGGAGGTCAGTAGCGTGGTACCTCTGGTGAGGGAGGTCAGTAGTGTGGTACCTCTGGTGAGGGAGGTCAGTAGTGTGGTACCTCTGGTGAGGGAGGTCAGTAGCGTGGTACCTCTGGTGAGGGAGGTCAGTAGTGTGGTACCTCTGGTGAGGGAGGTCAGTAGTGTGGTACCTCTGGTGAGGGAGGTCAGTAGTGTGGTACCTCTGGTGAGGGAGGTCAGTAGTGTGGTACCTCTGGTGAGGGAGGGGAGGTCAGTAGTGTGGTACCTCTGGTGAGGGAGGTCAGTAGTGTGGTACCTCTGGTGAGGGAGGTCAGTAGTGTGGTACCTCTGGTGAGGGAGGTCAGTAGTGTGGTACCTCTGGTGAGGGAGGTCAATAGTGTGGTACCTCTGGTGAGGGAGGTCAGTAGTGTGGTACCTCAGGTGAGGGAGGTCAGTAGTGGTACATCAGGTGAGGGAGGTCAGTAGTGTGGTACCTCAGGTGAGGGAGGTCAGTAGTGTGGTACCTCTGGTGAGGGAGGTCAGTAGTGTGGTACATCAGGTGAGGGAGGTCAGTAGTGTGGTACCTCAGGTGAGGTAGGTCAGTAATGTGGTAAATATGATGAGTGAGGTCAGTAGGTCAGTGGTGTGGTACCTCTGATGAGGGAGGTCATTAGTATGGTAAATATGATGAGGCAGGTCAGTGGACATAGGAAGTGAATGTAAACAGTGTACTGGTACATCAAGAGAGGGAGAATGATGGTGTGGCACATGAAGTCTCCAGGGGTACTGGTAGTTGGCATAATGGTGTGGTAAATGAAGGGAGGAAAATCAGTGAGTGGTATTTTAAGAGATGCAAGACAATGGTTTGGTACAGACACTGGGTGGTATTTGAAGTGAGGGAAAATAACAGTGTACTACATGATGTGAAGGGGGACATTGGTTTCAACATGGCTTTGACAGTGAGAGATGAGGACAGTGGTTTTGCACATGTAGCTGTAGAAGACAGTGAGTAATGAAGTGAGGGAAGAGTGAAGGATGATATTAGTTCCCAAATGAAGTGAGATAAGAGAGGATAGCTATGTGTTACATAATGAAAGGGAGGATTGTGGTTTTGTACAGGAGGAGAGTAAGGACAGTGGTTTATATATAATGTGACTGAGAGGAAAGTATTTTGGTACATAAGGCATAAGGTACCTTAGATGACAGTGGTATAGTACGTGAGGTGTGGGGAGGACAGTGGTTTGAAACATATAATGTGAATGCGTGGACAGTGGTTTGGCATGTTAGGTGAGGACAGTGGTATGTTACATGAGGGGAGGACAGTGGTATGGTATGAGAGGTGAAGGAAGGACAGTGGTACAGTACGAGAGGTGAGGGGAGGACAGTGGTATGGTACGAGAGGTGAGGGGAGGACAGTGGTATGGAACGAGAGGGGAGGGAAGGACAGTGGTATGGTACAAGAGGTGAGGGGAGGACAGTGGTATGGTACGAGAGGTGAGGGGAGGACAGTGGTATGGTAGGTGAGGTGAGGGGAGGACAGTGGTATGGTAGGTGAGGGGAGGGGAGGACAGTGGTATGGTAGGTGAGGGGAGGGGAGGACAGTGGTATGGTACGAGAGGTGAGGGGAGGACAGTGGTATGGAACGAGAGGGGAGGGAAGGACAGTGGTATGGTACAAGAGGTGAGGGGAGGACAGTGGTATGGTACGAGAGGTGAGGGGAGGACAGTGGTATGGTACGAGAGGTGAGGGGAGGACAGTGGTATGGTAGGTGAGGGGAGGGGAGGACAGTGGTATGGTAGGTGAGGGGAGGGGAGGACAGTGGTATGGTAGGTGAGGGGAGGGGAGGACAGTGGTATGGTAAGTGAGGAGAGGGGAGGATAGTGGTATGTTACATGAGGGGAGGACAGTGGTATGGAACGAGAGGTGAGGGTAGGACTGTGGTATGGTACATGAGGTGAGGGGAGGACAGTGGTATGGCACTAGAGGTGAGGGGAGGACAGTGGTATACTACAAGAGGTGAGGGGAGTACAGTGGTATGGAATGAGAGGTGAGGGGAGGACAGTGGTATGGTACGTGAGGGGAGGGGTGGCCAGTGGTATGGTACGTGAGGGGAGGACTGTGGTATGGAACGAGAGGTGAGGGGAGGACAGTGGTATGGAACGAGAGGTGAGGGGAGGACAGTGGTATGGAACGAGAGGTGAGGGTAGTACTGTGGTATGGTACATGAGGTGAAGGGAGGACAGTGGTATGGTACGAGAGGTGAGGGGAGGACAGTGGTATACTACAAGAGGTGAGGGGAGTACAGTGGTATGGAACGAGAGGTGAGGTGAGGACAGTGGTATGGTACGTGAGGGGAGGGGAGGCCAGTGGTATGGTACGTGAGGGGAGGACAGTGGTATGGAACGAGAGGTGAGGGGAGGACAGTGGTATGGAACGAGAGGTGAGGGTAGGACTGTGGTATGGTACATGAGGTGAGGGGAGGACAGTGGTTTGACACATAATGTTACTGAGTGGACAGTGGTTTGATACATAAGAAGAGGGATGACAGTGATATGGCATGGGAGGGAACTAGTATGACAGTGGTGAGGCAGATGGAGTATGGTGGTAGGGTACATAGAGTGAGCAAGGACACTGATTAATTTCATGGAGTTAAGCCATGTTTACACCAGCTGGCATTTAGCACGTTCATCTGGTGATTGGCAGCCTGTTTACACTGCATGATTATCAAGAATGAGTATGCCTAAGAGCGCTGGTGCCTGATAATTGTGCAGTCTAAATGCACCTTAAGCCAGGATGTACACTATGTGAATTGATAGGACAGGTCTGTAGTACCTGATCAGACAAGACAAGGGATGAGCACTTGGTTGAGATCATTATCTGCAGAATGCCAGAAAGGATGGTTTTGAATGTGTATAATATAGACATGGCATCCTATAACTTTCCAGACACGATCCCTTCATTATGTGAATAATGCTTACAATTTGTTTTCAAACAATAGACTGTAGTGTATATGAAAAATGATATAAACGGTATATGTGTATATATACAGGTGCATCTCACAAAATTAGAATACCATCAAAAAGTTTATTTCAGCTCTTCAATACTAAAAGTGAAACTCGTATATTATGTAGGTTCATTACAAACAGAGTGATCTATTTCAAGTGTTTATTTCTGTTAATATGGATGATTATGGCTTACAGCCAATGAAAACTCAAAAGTCATTATCTCAGTAAATTAGAATACTTTATAACACGAGCTTGAAAAAATGATTTTAACATCTGAAATGTTGGCCTACTGAAATGTATGTTCAGTAAATGCACTCAATAGATGGTCGGGGCTCCTGTGGCATCAATTACTGCATCAATGCGGTGTGGCATGGAAGTGATCAGCCTGTGGCACTTCTGAGGTGTTTTGGAAGCCCAGGTTGCTTTGATAGCAGCCTTCAGCTCTTTTTCATTGTTGGGTCTGTTTGTAATGACTATATAATATATGAGATTCACTTTTTGAAGAATTGAAGAACTGAAATAAATTTACTTTTTGATGATATTCTAATTTTGTGAGATGCACCTGTATATGTACACAGCGGGTGAAATAATTACTAAACACGTCACCATTCTTCATAAAAATCTGCTGCCATCTACCAGTATGATGAAGGTGAAATGAAGGTGGACATTTGAGCAAGACAATGGTCCAAAACACACAGTCAAACTCTCAGTTGGTTTCAGAGGAAGAAAATAAAGCTGCTAGAATGGCCCAGGCAATCACCTGACCTCAATCCAATACAAAATGTATGGAGGGAACTAATGTTTATAGAAGGAGCCCATGGAACCTTCAGGATTTGAAGAGTGTTTGTGTTGGAGAATGGGCCTGTGCCATTTCTCATTATTACACATAACATAATTTATGGACATCTATGGTTTGATTTCTTTGCTTCTGTGACTTGGATGATCTGTTATCGACATCTGGCAATATATTTCTAAAGGTGCTATTGACATGAAATTATTTACTTAGAAAATAGGCAACGTACTCAATACTTATTTCATTCACTGTGTGTATATATATATATATATATATATATATATATATATATATATATATATATATATATATATATATATATATATTTCAAAAAAAGAGGCAGCACTCCATTGTTTCAGTGAAAAATGTGCGGGGTTTAATCTACCCACATATTCAGGTAACGTTTCAGCTCACAATGAGCTTTTCTCATTTCTGAGAAAAGCTCATTGTGAGCTGAAACGTTGCCTGAATATGTGGGTAGATTAAACCCTGCACATTTTTCACTGAAACAATGGAGTGCTGCCTCTTTTTTTGAAATATATGAAACTTGGATGATCGGTGGACTGGTTGTTCTTTTTATATATATATATATATATATATATATATATATATATATATAGCAATATCCTAAATGAGGAAAATATGGTAGTGTGTGTCTATATTTTATGCTGAAGAGGGCCTGTAATGTACAATAACTCTACTAACCTGCAGATATTGGCTTAATAGGCAGGATAATAGCATTCTGACACCATGCGGCACCAGCACTGAGATCCCCACGGCTGGGAGGAAATGAGCTTTATTCCCTCTGGCAGGCTTGCTCTTTCAGTCCTAGGGGTGGCGCCAACACGGTTTTTCTGCTCTGTGTATAGATAGCGGCAGCTGTGACCGTGCCCCGCCACTTATAGTCTGTGGGGCCATTGACATTTCAAAATCGCAGAGACATTTCTGATTTTGATCCGAAGGTTGGATCAAAATTGGCTATGCAAGTTAATGAGTCCATGAAAAAAAATTGATCTGAGTGGAGTCCAATTTTCAGGGACTGTCTGAATGGAGAAGGTAGAGAACATTTATTTTTGTCCGCATTTGAGAAAAATTACTCTTGGATCAAACTCTGCAGAAATTTTGATCAAACTAATCAGTCCATTTTCTCTTACTTGGAAAAATCTGTCATGTGAATGTGTCATTAAGATACGTTCCCACATAGCATCTCCACTGTGGACCTCACGCAGCGGAGATGTCACAGATTTTGCAGTCGTTAAAAAAATGTCATGGGGGAGCCTCACATTTTATCCTGTACATTCCAAGAGGTGAAATTTGCATTGACTTCTGGAGCATAGATTTACATGCTGTGATTCTCAAATCTGCATTTCTTGTCAGTTTATGTTGTGGATTTCTTTTAGATTGAACGTGAGATTTCTTCAAGTCTCATGCACTATGCTGCTACTGTAAAGTTTTCCGCAAGCGAAAATGAGAAAAACGGTCGGAGTTTCATCAGTGTTTGTGATCAGAGTTTCACTATGATCAGTGTGTCAATTTTTACCATCAGAGTTTGGTCAGAGTTTCATTAGTTTATCTTAAGTGGGGAAAAAAAGAGGTTTCTCAAGCTTCTCTTATCAAACAGTCTGTAAACATCGGACAGCACACGGGTGGCATCCAAGTGCTGCCCAATTTTTTTTCACTGAGGCCGGAGTCACACTAGACTGTAATACGGACGAGTGCTATGCGATAAAAAAATTATAGCCCAATGTTAATCTATGGGGCAGCTCCTATCATCCGTTGTTTTCTTGGCCGTATTCAGGATCCGAGTGAAATCGCATACCTCCCAACTTTTGAAGATGGGAAAGAGGGACAAAGTTTGCGGCGCGCTTTGCGCGCCGCGGCAAATTTTAGGCCACGCCTCTGACCACACCCATTCATAATTAGTCACACCCATATCCACGTCCCAACCACACCCATTTAGCACTGCTGATCACACTGTTTCATATACAATAGTTATAAACAAAAAAATATGGCCACACAGTGCTCCATACTGTATAATGACCGTACATGATGCTCCATACTGTATAATGGCCACACATGACGCTCCATACTGTATAATGACCGCACATGATGCTCCATACTGTATAATGACCGCATGCATACTGTATAATGGCCGCACATGATGCTCCATACTGTATAATGACCGCACATGATGCTCCATACTGTATAATGGCCACACATGATGCTCCATACTGTATAATGACCGCATGCATACTGTATAATGGCCGCACATGATGCTCCATACTGTATAATGAACGCACATGATGCTCCATACTGTATAATGACCGCACATGATGCTCCATACTGTATAATGGCCGCACATGATGCTCCATACTGTATAATGACCGCACATGACGCTCCATACTGTATAATGACCGCATGTATAATGACCGCACATGATGCTCCATACTGTATAATGGCCGCACATGATGCTCCATACTGTATAATGACTGCACATGATGCTCCATACTGTATAATGACCGCACATAATGCTCCATACTGTATGCTGGCTGCACATGATGCTTCATACTGTATAATGGCCACACATGACGCTCCATACTGTATAATGACCGCACATGATGCTCCATACTGTATAATGACCGCATGCATACTGTATAATGGCCGCACATGATGCTGCATACTGTATAATGAGTGCACATGATGCTCCATACTGTATAATGACCGCACATGATGCTCCATACTGTATAATGACCGCACATGATGCTCCATACTGTATAATGACCGCACATGATGCTCCATACTGTATGCTGGCTGCACATGATGCTTCATACTGTATAATGACCGCACATGATGCTGCATACTGTATAATCACTGCACATGATGCTCCATACTGTATAATGGCCACAGTTCTCCATACTGTATAATGACATACAGGCACGCAGCTCACACACACGCTCACACACACGCAGCACACACACAGCTCACACACGCACGCAGCTCACACACATGCAGCATCACACACACAGTATCACACATACACACGCAGCATCACAAACGCAGCTGACAAACACATGCAGCTTTGACACAAATGCATCACACACGCAGCCATCACACACACACACACAGCCATCACACACACACACACACAGCCATCACACACACACGCAGTCATCACACACACACGCAGCCATCACACACACACACGCAGCCATCACACACACACACACGCAGCCATCACACACACACACGCAGCCATCACACACACACAGCCATCACACACACACGCAGCCATCACACACACCCAGCCATCACACACACACACACCCAGCCATCACACACACCAGATACCTCATACACACATGACACACACACAAATGCAGCATCACACACACACAATGACACACAAATGCAGCATCACACACACACAATGACACACACATGCAGCATCAGACACACACACACACACACACACACACAATCTCCTCTGTGGTGCAGGGGCGGCTGATCTGTCCATGTGCAGCTCTTCAGTTTCTCCGGCTGCTCACAGCTCTGCACTGTCCCGGCACCTCCCCCTTCTCTCCTTCTCTGCCGGGATAGCAGCTAAGAGCAGGACAAGCCGGAGCTCCGTGCACACACAGGAGGAAGTGAGTTGCTGACCTCTCATCTTGATCGCTGCTGGCTCTCTGCCTCAGCGTGGCAGCGCAGCGCCGCACAGGGGGCGGGGGAGGGGGGGGGCGCGATCGGTCGGGAGGAGACCCAGCATGTATAAGAAAAAAAAAACAGCCACAAACCTAAGCTACTCAGGTGCCGCCCCCTGCATTGTCCCCGCCCTAGGCACGTAGTGCGGGACATTAGTGTCCCGCCCGGGATCCCGGGGCTGACTGTCAAAATCAGGACAGTCCCGCGGGATCCGGGACGGTTGGGAGGTATGAAATCGCAGCATGCTGCGATTGTCAGCGTATCTCGGCCGAGACTCGCCAATGCAAGTCTATGGGGGTGAGAAAAACTCGCACACCACACGGACCATCAGTGTGACATCTGTATGGCATCTGTATGCAGTGCGATTTTAACATGAGCTTTTACATAGAGAGAACTGCTGTATGTAAAAGCTCATGTTAAAATCGCATTGCATACGGATGCCATACAGATGTCACACTGTTACTAGATGCGAGAAAATCACATCCTCGCATTGCACACAGATGACATTCGGATCACTGTTCGGGAACATTTGTGCGATTTTCGGCCTTCAAAATCGGGCCGATTTTTTTTTTTTTTTTTTTTATACGGTAAGTGTGACTCCGCCCTAACCCATAGATTTGCTTTGTCAATTTAGTTCCCAGAATAAGATCAATCTCTGATTTTGTGCAGACCACTTGGTCCAAGGAAAAAAATCGGACATGTGACCTACCCCATAGACAATCATAGGTGCTAGTGCTATCCAAAAAAAAACTGTCTGAATTAGCCCGTAGGCCTCATTCGCATGTCAGTTTTTTTTTTCACGTACAGACAGAGTTTCATCAGCGTGTCATCCAAGTTTCATCAGAGTTTGGTCTGATTTTCATCAGTTTTTCTCGTAGGTTAGAAAAAAAGCTTCCCCAGGTGCATTCTGCTATCTAGCAGTCTGTGAAAATTAGACCGAACTCGCCTATTGCATCTGAGTGCTGTCCCATTTATTCACGGACCCATAGACTTTCATTGCCGAATTTGATCTGAGACTCAAATCAATATCGGACACGTCACCAAGATTTTGCATAGACCACCTGGCCAGCGAAAAATGACACATATAAACAGCCCAATCTACTCGTGAAAAACATGAATAGCACTTTCAAATTTTATTTGATATGTTTAGGAAACTATGAATTCATGCTTTGTGTCACTGGTAATTACTTTGAACTTGGACTTTGCAATTTGATGTTGATGATCTCACAGTTTCTTCACATTTTCTTTATAACAGAATGCTACAGTGCCTTAAATAGTTTGTCTGTTCTTCTATTATCAAGATAGCAAACATGGTCCAGGTGCATTGCCTATGGTGTTAGAGAAAGCGAGATGTGCTGCAAAATGCATTTATGGATAGAAAGAAGAAGTACAGCACCTAGAAGTCATGTTTGCTTCTGGGGTTTGCTTCTACAGGTACCATGGAAATAAATACTTTGGTGTTTTTCCAAGTCACTGGATGAGATTATAAGGGGATAAAGTACTGTATTCTTTTTCTGGGAAGCTAAGAGCTATTACTGGTGTTAGTGACATTAACCTCAATGCCGTGACATCCTACCAGACATTAAAAAGTTAATAAGGGTCATGTATTTACGGATTTCTTTCCCCAGACTGCAGGTCCTAGTGCCAATGTTATGTCCGCTGTAACATGGTTGGCTGGGATTTTGCCAACTAACCTCTGGTTAAAAAAAGTTTTGTCCGCTTAGCCTACTTTATAAAAAGCACAGGATGGGATAGAATAATCTAAATAAATAAAAAATAATATTAACTTCTGCCGCTATTGTTATGACATCGGTTTTCAGCTCCTGCTGCAGTGATGTCATCTGACACAACGACCTAACCACTGCAGCTGATCAGTGGCGGACAGAACCACTGCAGACAGTATTTGAGCAGTCTTTTTTATGTGAGATGATGAAGCAGGAGAAACATCAGAACAGAATTTGCGAGGTATCACTCTTTGCTTATGCTGTTTCAAGACTTTTTTTTACATTTGTTGAATTGGATAACCATTTTTTAAATCAAATATGCAAATTGCCTCTTCAGAGAAAAAGAGGACTTAAACTCTATAGCGCCACCTGTCGGAAGTAGCGATCCTACAAGTTACAATCAACCCTTTAACGAGTCGTGCAATATGACTTAGGATAAAAGCCAAATCAGTATCTCAATTCGCAGACACGGTGTTTCGGGCTGTTGGCCCTCGTCAGTGCGAAGCATGAGAACTGATTTGGCTAGGTGAGAGGCTCTGGACTGAGGTCTAAGGGGTAGGGTTGATTGTGACTTGTAGGATCACTACATCCAACAGCTGGCGCTACAGAGTTTAAGTCCTCTTTTTCTCAAAAGAGGCAATTTGCATATTAAATTTCCCAGAGGAGCATTGCACGGCGAATAAGCCTCCTTACCTTGACAAGCCAGAGCTGGTATGTCACTCTCTATAAGGCCGGGGTCACACTAGACCGTAATACGGACGAGTGATAAAAAATCGCATAGCACTCGGCCCAATGTTAATCTATGGTCCAGCTCCCTTCATCCGATATTTTCTCCACCGTATTTCGGATCCGAGGGAACTCGCAGCAGGCTGCGATTGTCAGCGTATCTCGGCCGAGACTCGCCAATGCAAGTCTATGGGTGCGAGAAAAATTCGGATTACACACGGACCATTCGTGTGCATTGCGAGAAATACGCAGCGGTGTTCTATAGAAAAGCCGGTAATTCAATTGCCGGCTTTGCATTTCTCCTTCACAAACCCGACAGGATATGAGACATGGTTTACATACAGTAAACCATCTCATATCCCCCTTTTTTTTGCATATTCCACACTACTAATGTTAGTAGTGTGTATGTGCAAAATTTGGCCGCTGTAGCTGCTCAAATAAAGGGTTAAATGGCGGAAAAAATTGGCGTGGGCTCCCCCGCAATTTTCTCCGCCAGAATGGTAAAGCCAGTGACTGAGGGCAGATATTAATAGCCAGGAGAGGGTCCATGGTTATTGGCTCCCCCGTGGCTAAAAACATCTGCCCCCAGCCACCCCAGAAAAGGCACATCTGGAAGATGCGCCTATTCTGGCACTTGGCCACTCTCTTCCCACTCCCTGTAGCGGTGGGATATGGGGTAATGAAGGGTTAATGCCACCTTGCTATTGTAAGGTGACATTAAGCCAGATTAATAATGGAGAGGCGTCAATTATGACACCTATCCATTATTAATCCAATTGTCTGAAAGGGTTAAAAAACACACACACATTATTAAAAATTATTTTAATGAAAGAAACACACAGGTTGTTTTAGTATTTTATTGTTCTCTCAATCCAGCTGCAGACCCTCGCTTGGCAAAATAATAAACGCACAAGATACATACCTTCTGCTGACCCGTCACATCCCACGAGGTAATCCATCTGAAGGGGTTAAAATTATTTACAAGCAGGAGCCCTGCAAAAGCAGCTATGCTCGTGCTTGTAATTCCCCGGCGAATGAAGGAAATGTAGGTCACTGACCTACATTTCCTTCAGTCGCGGTGATGCGCCCCTGCTGGATGTTCTCATGAACTGCAGCCTGGGAACTTTTTTCCAGGTCATATGAGGACATCCACCAGGGGGCGCATCACCGCGACTGAAGGAAATGTAGGTCAGTGACCTACATTTCCTTCATTCGCCGGAGAATTACAAGCACGAGCATAGCTGCTTTTGCAGGGCTCCTACTTGTAAATAATTTTAACCCCTTCAGATGGATTACCTCGTGGGATGTGACGGGTCAGCAGAAGGTATGTATCTTGTGCGTTTATTATTTTGCCAAGCGAGGGTCTGCAGCTGGATTGAGAGAACAATAAAATACTAAAACAACCTGTGTGTTTCTTTCATTAAAATAATTTTTAATAATGTGTGTGTGTGTGTGTGTGTGTGTGTGTGTGTGTGTGTTTTTTAACCCTTTCAGACAATTGGATTAATAATGGATAGGTGTCATAATTGACGCCTCTCCATTATTAATCTGGCTTAATGTCACCTTACAATAGCAAGGTGGCATTAACCCTTCATTACCCCATATCCCACCACTACAGGGAGTGGGAAGAGAGTGGCCAAGTGCCAGAATAGGCGCATCTTCCAGATGTGCCTTTTCTGGGGTGGCTGGGGGCAGATGTTTTTAGCCACGGGGGGGCCAATAACCATGGACCCTCTCCTGGCTATTAATATCTGCCCTCAGTCACTGGCTTTACCATTCTGGCGGAGAAAATTGCGCGGGAGCCCACGCCAATTTTTTCCGCCATTTAACCCTTTATTTGAGCAGCTACAGCGGCCAAATTTTGCACATACACACTACTAACATTAGTAGTGTGGAATATGCAAAAAAAAGGGGGATATGAGATGGTTTACTGTATGAAAACCATGTCTCATATCCTGTCGGGTTTAGGCAGGAGAAATGCAAAGCCGGCAATTGAATTACTGGCTTTTCACAGATATCGCGCTGAATGAAATATAAATACAGAATATATATATATGTGTCTCAATGACATATCTATATATATATATATATATATATATATATATATATATATATATATATATATATATATATATATATATATATATATATATATATATATATATATATATATATATACTGTATATATGTTTTCCCGAACATTTGAGCACATAAATCCATTAGATGTCGGTTTTGCAAGCTTGCGAGAAAATCTCGGCATACGGATGCCATACGGATGTCACACGGATGTCACACGGATGTCACACGGATCATTTGATGCGAGGAAATCGCATCCTCGCACTGCACACGGATCACTGTTTTTGAAACATTTGTGCGATTCTCGGCCGTGAAAAACGGACCGTTTTTTTATACGTTAAGTGTGTCCCCGGCCTAAGGAGAAACCTCACCCCTTAGGCTGGGTTCACATTACGTTTACAGCAGCCCGTTCAACACATACGGTAACGGGCTGCTGTAAACGTAAGTGCCGGTATGGCAGCACGCTAGCGCAGATAGAGCATCTGCTAGCTCTATCTGCGCTAGCAGTGACGGACCTGGAAACGCTTCAGCCCGCGTCTCAGGGTCCGTCACTCAATGACGGCACATCCCTAGCGCATGCCCATTGTGGGCGGGCGCTAGTGATGCGTCCAACATTCGAGTCAATGGTGGCGTTAAACAGACTACGTTACACCGCGTTATGCCGCTGTGTAACGTAGTCCGTCTAACGGACGCCAGCAACGCAGTGGGAACCCAGCCTTAGGGTATGTTTCCACGTTCAGGAAACGCTGCTTGTTTGACGCTGCGCAGAGCTGCAGCGTCAAACAAGCAGCGTCCAGATGTTCCAGCATAGTGGAGAGGATTTTATGAAATCCCGTCTCCACTATGCGTGGAAACCCGCACGCGGCGGCCCTGCGACTCCGGACATGCTGCGCATCTTTTCAGATCGCAGCATGTCCGTACACCTTGCGGGGACGCAGCGTCCCCGCAAGGCATATCACAGGGCCCTATGGGACAGAGCGATCATCCCGGATGTGAAGAGTTAACACATCCGGCATGATCGTGTCCCAGAAAGGGTGCGGGGCTTAGCGCCGAGCGGCTTCGCCGCTGCGGCGATACCGCCGGCCATCCTGAACGTGGAGACATAGCCTTAGACCTTAACTCCTTCCCGACATGTGCCATACTAGTACGGCGTATGTCGGGTCCCCTGCTTTGATGTGGGCTCCATCAGTGAGCCCACATCAAATTCGCGACATGTCAGCTGTTTTGTACAGCTGACATGTGTGCGCAATAGCGGCGGGTGAAATCACGATTCACCCGCCGCTATAAGGCCGGCGTCACACTAGCGAGTTTTACGGACGTATGAGCGCAGAAAATACATCCGTAAAATACGCATTACGCATGGCCCAATGATGCTCTATGGCCCAGCTCCTATTAGCCGTATTTTACGGATCCGTATTATACGGTCTTCTACGGCCATAGAAAATCGCAGCATGCTGCGTTTGTTACCGTATTGCGCAAAAAAAAATCGCCAATGAAAGTCTATGGGGGCAAGAAAAATACAGATTACACATGGACCAGCAGTGTGACTTGCGAGAAATACGCAGCGGTGTTCTATAGGAAAGCCGGTAATTCAATTGCCGACTTTTTCTTTCTCCTTCACAAACCCGACATGATATGAGACATGGCTTACATACAGTAAACCATCTCATATCCCTTTTTTTTTTTTTTTGCATATTCCACACTACTAATGTTAGTAGTGTGTATGTGCAAAATTTGGGCGCTGTAGCTTGTAAAATAAAGGGTTAAATCGCGGAAAAAATTGGCGTGGGCTCCCGCGCAATTTTCTCCGCCAGAGCGGTAAAGCCAATGACTGAGGGCAGATATTAATAGTCTAGAGAGGGTCCATGGTTATTGACCCCCCTGGCTAAAAACATCTGCCCCCAGCCACCCCAGAAAAGGCACATCTGGAAGATGCGCCTGTTCTGGCACTTGGCCACTCTCTTCCCACTCCCGTGTAGCGGTGGGATATGGGGTAATGAAGGGTTAATGTCACCTTGCTATTGTAAGGTGACATTAAGCCAGATTAATAATGGAGAGGCGTCAATTATGACACCTATCCATTATTAATCCAATTATAAGAAATAGTTAATAAAACACACACACATTATTTAAAAGTATTTTAATGAAATAAAGACACAGGGTCTTTTAATATTTTATTATATTGGTAATCCACCTGAAGACCCTTATCACCTGAAATAAAGTAAAAAAAAACAAACAACAAGATCCCATACCTTCTGTCTTTCCGTCAGTCCCACGATGTAAATCCATCTGAAGGGGTTAAATCATTTTACAGCCAGGAGCTTTGCTAATGCAGTGCTCATGCCTGTAAAACCCCGTGGAATGAATGGAAAGCAGGGTGACCTGTAGTTACCTTGAGTCGCGGTGATGCGCCCCCTGCTGGATGTCCTCATGAACTCGAGCCTGGGAAAAGTTCCCACGCTTGAGTTCATATGATAGTGTGTGTGTGTATATATATATATATATATATATATATATATATATATATATATATATATATATATATATATATATATATATATATATATATATACAGTATGTATGTTTTAACGTACATTTGAGCCCATAAATCCATTAGATGTCGGTTTTGCAAGCCTGCGAGAAAATATCGCAGTACGGATGCCATACGGATTACATACGGAGGATGACATGCGCAATATACGCTGCCACACCCTGCCTACGGATGACATACGGATCACTATTTTGGGAACATTTCTGCGTATTACGGTCGTAAAAAGCGGACCTTATTTTCATACGCTGAGTGTGACGCCGGCCTTAACCTGTTAAATGCCGCTGACCGCGGCATTTAAGCGGCACATCAGGATGGTAACCATAGAGGTCCTTGAGACCGCTATGGTTACTGATGCCGGCCTGCTGTGAGCACCCCCCTGTGGTCGGCGCTCATAGCAAGCCTGCATTTCAGCTACATAGCAGCGATCTGCTTCTAGCCTCCCATGGAGGCTATTGAAGCATGGCAAAAGTAAAAAAAAAATGTTTTTAAAAATATGAAAAAAATATAAAAGTTTAAATCACCCCCCTTTCGCCCCATCCAAAATAAAACAATTAAAAAAAAAATCAAACCTACACATATTTGGTATCGCCGCGTTCAGAATCGCCCGATCTATCAATAAAAAAAGCATTAACCTGTTTGCTAAACGGCGTAGCGAGAAAAAAATTTGAAACACCAGAATTACGTTTTTTGGGTTGCCGCGACATTGCATTAAAATGCAATAACGGGCGATCAAAAGAACGTATCTGCACAAAATTGGTATCATTAAAGCGTCAGCTAGGCACACAAAAAATAAGCCCTCAACCGACCCAAGATAATGAAAAATGAAAAATGGAGACGCTACGGGTATCGGAAAATGGCGTACTTTTTTTTTTTTTTTTTTTTTTAAGCAAAGTTTAATTTTTTTTCACCACTTAATAATAATAATAATAATAATAATAATAATAATGATAAAAAATAACCTAGACATGTTAGGTGTCTATGACCTCGTAATGATCTGGAGAATCATACTGGTAGGTCAGTTTGGGCATTTAGTGAAGCTAGCAAAAAAGCCAATCAAAAAACAAGTGTGGGATTGCACTTTTTTTTGCAATTTCACCGCACTTGGAATTTTTTTCCCATTTTCTAGTACAAGACATGGTAAAACCAATGGTGTCGTTCAAAAGTACAAATCGTCCCGCAAAAAATAAGCCCTTACATGACCATATTGACGGAAAAATAAAAAAGTTATGGCTCTGGGAAGGAGGGGAGCGAAAAACCGAAAACACAAAAATAAAAAAGGGCCGCAGCGGGAAGGGGTTAAATCAAATATGGCATCTATTGTTCTATGGCAGTAATAGGAGCTTGATCTTCCACTTTGCAAATGGATGATTGTTGGCTTTTTGTGACATCCACTTTAATTCAGCTTTCTAATTATTAAAAAAAAATATATACCGCTATTATTTTTTTCTATTGTTTTGTGCATTTTTTTCATTAATACAAGCAATGAATGTTCAATTCTTGTTACCATAGCCAGGGACATTCATACATGTTAAAATGTAGGTTCCTTCTTTTCCTCTAAGTTATGGCAGATAAATAATTTAGGCGAGGTTCACACTAGAGGTCCTTGTTCCTTTTTTTTCTGCAGAAGTAAAAAAAAAAAGAAAAAAAAAAAAGCATCTGTTCTACAATGGATACAAACAGCGCCAAGTGGACCCCAGTCACTATAATGGTGTCAGTTTGGCTTTTGCTCAGTTGGCTGTCATTTTATTGAAAAAACAAACAACATGCTGTGCTTTTATTTCTGGCAAAATGGTAGAACTTGAGGCTCCAACACAAGTGTGAAACTAGCCTTAAATCACCACTCCAGTTTTTTTTTTTATTTCACTGCTGAAGTGGTATCGATGTTTCCTGATCCTAGCAATATGCTTACTAGCTGTTGTCTTCAGCTCCTCCCGGTGCCGTTCTGGTCCGGATCTGGCATCTTGTGACCACATCTCACAAGAAGTCAGAGGTAATGGTCACAAGCTCTCAGTGTAAGACTATTAGCGCCTCGCTCTGGGTCTCATAGACTTACATTGAGACATGACCTCCAGCTCACCCAGCAAACTGGAGAGATCCGACAGGTCACAAACGACAGAAGACAACCAGAGCGGCCCCAATGGCAGGTGAAGATAGAGGCAGATAAGTAGATTATTAAGGGCAGGGAACGTACTTTAGCGTGTCACTCTCCACAGGAGGAACGTTAGCCCTTGGATCCCGGTCAGACGTCTCTCACTCAGCCAAACCAGATCTCACACTTTGCACTGACGAGGGGCAGTACCCTGTAAGGGCAGTCTCACACGTCCAGATAATTCCGGTACCGGAAACAATCGGTACCGGAATTATCCGTGTCCGTGTGCCCCTACGTTTCTGGTGTACATCAGTGTGACACACTTGCGGCACACGTGTGCCGCCCGTGTGCCCACTGGGTACCACACGCACCGTGCTGGGTACCACACGTACCAGCATCTGGTGCTGAATCCGCGATTCATATCTTCTCTGCAGCAGCGTTTGCTGCATGGAAGATATGAATAATAGTGTTTAAAAGAAAGATCTATCTGTCCGCCGCCCTCCCACCCCCTGTGCGCCCCCCCGCTGTTCAGAAAATACTCACCCGCTTCCCTCGTTGGCTGTCGCTGCTTCCTGTCCTGGCCGCACCTTCTACTGTATGCGGTCACGTGGGGCCGCTCATTTACAGTCATGAATAGGCGGCTCCACCCCTATGGGAGGTGGAGCCACATATTCATGACTCTAATCGGCGGCCCCACGTGACCGCATACAGTAGAAGGTGCGGCCAGGACAGGAAGCAGCGACAGCCAACGAGGGAAGCGGGTGAGTATTTTCTGAACAGCGGGGGGGTGCACAGGGGGTGGGAGGGGGCGGACAGATAGATCTTTCTTTTAAACACTATTATTCATATCTTCCATGCAGCAAACGCTGCTGCAGAGAAGATATGAATCGCGGATTCAGCACCATGTGGGGGGGACAGCGCTTACTGTAGCGCTGTCTCCTGCACGCCACAGGGACTGCACACGGAGAGCGTCCGTGTGCGGTCCGTGTTTTACACAGACCCATTGACTTTAATGGGTCCGTGTAATACGTGCGCTCCCCCGAACACTGACATGTCTCCGTGTTTGGCACACAGAGACACGGTCCGCAAAAAATCAATGACATCTGCACAGATGCATTGATTTTAATGGGTCTACGTGTGTCAGTATCTCCGGTACGTGAGGAAACTGTCACCTCACGTACCGGAGCCACTGACATGTGAAACCGGCCTAACACAGTGTCTTGCAATTGA
The DNA here is from genome assembly GCF_051348905.1 of Ranitomeya variabilis. Lineage (NCBI taxonomy): Eukaryota > Metazoa > Chordata > Amphibia > Anura > Dendrobatidae > Ranitomeya > Ranitomeya variabilis. Next base: position 312,629,939 of record NC_135236.1, read on the forward strand.
GGTTTTGGCTTTTATCCTAAGTCACGTGACAAGGCTTGTTAGAGAGCTGATATTGACTTTTAGGATTGCTACTTCCTATAGGCGGCCCTAGAGTTCTAGTCCTATTCCTCTCTGAAGAGACAATTTGCATACTCCAACGCTGAAATAAATAAATACGCCGGAGTGATCCAGAGAAATGTCTCGATCTCTGCATGTGGGCAGAACCGCACCCACATGCAGAGGCCAATGGCCACATAATTTTGTGAGTGAAAATGAAGTATCACCTTCTAAATCATCTGCCTATTGGCCACCATCTGTAGTCATGATTTCAGATGTGTGGCGTGTGTTACTGGCTGTTCTGTGATTTTAATACTGTAATTTTAAATATTTATCTAACAAGATGAGTATTCCGGATATAAAGTAACAGGTGGACAGATAAGATGCTTTCTCAGCATTGTGCAGTCTGCGATTATCACTGTAACCCTAGAAGAAAGAGATTAAACAGGCAATATTTAACTTTTTTAAGAGCAGGAAATGAGTGTTGGGCAAACAGCTTCTGTTAAACAGCTGTTGCTTTAACCCATTCTATGGCCAAGAAATGGCATCTTCTCCAGTTCACTTCAGATTTTTTCCTACTCTCAGATATCTTTAAATGAAGAGAATGTTTAGAAGTCCTAATATAAGCCTGTGATCACTAATTAGTCAATAAGAATGACTGGTTCATGGCTCCTTTATGATGGGTGGCGCTCATAGCAACCGGCCATCAACAGTCGAGCCCCTAATATAATATCATTAGAACTTACAATATGATCTTTACTTCAAAAAATTGACAAATTGGCTCTTAAAAGGGACTCCGCACAGAATGACTGTTCAAACTGAGTCCGGCTGCTCAGTGCTTCACTGTGTAAGGCTACTTTCACACTAGCGTTAACTGCAATCCGCCACAATGCGTCGTTTTGCAGAAAAAACGCATCCTGCAAAAGTGCTTGGAGGATGCGTTTTTTCCCCATAGACTTACATTAAGCGACGTATTGCGACGGATTGACACACGTCGCAACCGTTGTGCGACGGTTGCGCCGTGTTGTGGCGGACCGTCGGGACCAAAAAACGCTACATGTAACGTTTTTTGCTCACGACGGTCCGCTTTTTCCGACCGCGCATGCGCGGCCGGAACTTCGCCCCCACCTCCCCGCACTTCCCCGCACCTCACAATGGGGCAGCGGATGCGCTGGAAAAATGCATCCGCTGCCCCCGTTGTGCGGCGGAGACAAAGCTAGCGTCGGGAACCTCGGCCCGACGCTAGTGTGAAAGTAGCCTAAGCAATCATTTATATACACCTTCCTACCTGCTTGTTTTTTCCATCATCTCCTCCGCCCTCATCTTTGACAGCTCTGGCTTCATAGGACCAAAGAAGGGAGGAGATAAATGGAAACCAAGCAGGTGGGAAGGCGTATATATAAATGAGTGGCCCCAGACGCCTGTACTTGGTTTGAACAGTCAGGCCGGCGTCACACTCAGCGTAGGGAAATACGGTCCGTATTTTACAGCCGTAATACGCAGTAATTGTCCCAAAACACTGTTCCGTATTCAATGCGAGGATGCGATTTTTACGGACAAATGTATCCGTATGGCTTCCGTACGGCGATTTTTTTTTTTTTTTTTTTGCGCAGGCTTGCAAAATGGACAAATCATGGAACCATCGGCTAAAATATTCCTAAATCATATACAGTCATGGCCAAAAGTATTGACACCCCTGCAATTCTGTCAGATAATACTCAGTATCTTCCTGAAAATGATTGCCAACACAAATTCTTCGGTATTATTATCTTCATTTAATTTGTCTTAAATGAAAAAACACAAAAGAGAATGAAGCAAAAAGCAAAACATTGATCATTTCACACAAAACTCCAAAAATGGGGCAGACAAAAGTATTGGCACCCTCAGCCTAATACTTGGTTGCACAACCTTTAGTCAAAATAACTGCGACCAACTGCTTCCGGTAACCATCAATGAGTTTCTTACAATGCTCTGCTGGAATTTTAGACCATTCTTCTTTGGCAAACTGCTCCAGGTCCCTGATATTTGAAGGGTGCCTTCTTCAAACTGCCATTTTTAGATCTCTCCACAGGTGTTCTATGGGATTCAGGTCTGGACTCATTGCTGGCCACCTTAGAAGTCTCCAGTGCTTTCTCTCAAACCATTTTCTAGTGTTTTTTGAAGTGTGTTTTGGGTCATTGTCTTGCTGGAAGACCCATGACCTCTGAGGGAGACCCAGCTTTCTCACACTGGGCCCTACATTATGCTGCAAAATTTGTTGGTAGTCTTCAGACTTCATAATGCCATGCACACAGTCAAGCAGTCCAGTGCCAGAGGCAGCAAAGCAACCCCAAAACATCAGGGAACCTCCGCCATGTTTGACTGTAGGGACCGTGTTCTTTTCTTTGAATGCCTCTTTTTTTCCTCCTGTAAACTCTATGTTGATGCCTTTGCCCAAAAAGCTCTACTTTTGTCTCATCTGACAGAGAACATTCTTCCAAAACGTTTTAGGCTTTTTCAGGTAAGTTTTGGCAAACTCCAGCCTGGCTTTTTTATGTCTCGGGGTAAGAAGTGGGGTCTTCGTGGGTCTCCTACCATACAGTCCCTTTTCATTCAGATGCCGAATGAAATGCCGAATAGTACGGGTTGACACTGTTGTACCCTCGGACTGCAGGGCAGCTTGAACTTGTTTGGATGTTAGTCGAGGTTCTTTATCCAACATCCGCACAATCTTGCGTTAAAATCTCTTGTCAATTTTTCTTTTCCGTCCACATATAGGGAGGTTAGCCACAGTGCGATGGGCTTTAAACTTCTTGATGATGCTGCGCACGGTAGACACAGGAACATTCAGGTCTTTGGAGATGGACTTGTAGCCTTGAGATTGCTCATGCTTCCTCACAATTTGGTTTCTCAAGTCCTCAGACAGTTCTTTGGTCGTCTTTCTTTTCTCCATGCTCAATGTGGTACACACAAGGACACAGGACAGAGGTTGAGTCAACTTTAATCCATGTCAACTGGCTGCAAGTGTGATTTAGTGATTGCCAACACCTGTTAGGTGCCACAGGTAACAGGTGCTGTTAATTACACAAATTAGAGAAGCATCACATGATTTTTCAAACGGTGTTAATACTTTTGTCCACCCCCTTTTTTATGTTTGGTGTGAAATTATACCCAATTTGGCTTTAAGACAATTCTTTTTGTGTTTTTTCATTTAAGACAAATTAAATGAAGGTAATAATACCAAAGAATTTGTGTTTGCAATCATTTTCAGGAAGAAACTGAGTATTATCTGACAGAATTGCAGGGGTGTCAATACTTTTGGCCATGACTGTATACAGTCTATATATATATATGTGTGTGTATATATATATATATATATCAGTGAGAGACATATATAGATTAATTCAACGCAAGATAGCATAAGAGCCGGTAATTCAATTGCCGGCTTTTGCTCTCTCCTTCACAAACCCGACAGGATATGAGACATGGTTTACATACAGTAAACCATCTCATATCCCTTTTTTTATTACATATTCCTCTTTACTAATATAACAAGTGTCTGTGTAAAATTATGAAGCTCTAGCTATTAATTTAAAGGGTTAAATCCCGGAAAAAATTGCCGTGGGCTCCCGCGCAATTTTCTCCGCCAGAGTGGGAAAGCCAGTGACTGAGGGCAGATATTAATAGCCTAGGGAGGGACCATGGTTATAGGAGCCCCCCTGGCTAAAAACATCTGCCCCCAGCCACCCCAGAAAAGGCACATCTGGAAGATGTGCCTATTCTGGCACTTGGCCACTCTCTTCCCACTCCCGTGTAGCGGTGGGATATGGGGTAATGAAGGGTTAATGTCACCTTGCCATTGTAAGGTGACGTTAAGCCAGGTTAATAATGGAGAGGCGTCAATTATGACACCTATCTGTACGTCGGAAAATCGCTCAGCGACCGATCGTTGGCTATAATGGAAGCCTATGGACACAGGATCCGTCGCTGACTGTCAAAAGCAGGAATCCAGCGACGGATGCTGTCTTTTGAAACTGAGCATGCGTGGAAGAATTTCCAGTCAGCAAAATTCTCTCTCACTCGCTCTCTCTCTTTTTACTATTGATGCTGCCTATGCAGCATCAATAGTAAAAAGATGTAATGTTAAAAATAAAAAATTGCAATATTCTCACCTTCCGGCATCCCTCGCAGCGTTACAGATGCTCCCAAGAGCTGCTGTTCCCAGTAATGCCTTGTGTTACAATGATCTCTGATTACTTCGCGGTCTCGCGAGACCGCTACGTCATCAGAGATCATTGTAATGCAAGGCATTACTGGGAACGCCAGCTGCCGGGAGCATCGCAAGCATCAGTAACGCTGCGCGGGACGCCGGAAGGTGAGAATATTGCAATTTTTATTTTTTTATTTTTAACATGGGTTGTGTTGTGTATGCGTTTTCGCAGCGGAAAACCGCTGCGAAGACGCATACACAACAGGTGCACATAGCCTCGACGGGTCCGTCAAAAAAACGGGCCCAGTGCACCCATTTTTTTTACAATCTGCACAGGATCCGTCTTTTTCAACATTTTGACTGATCCTGTGCAGATTGTAAAAACGGAAGTGTGAAAGAAGCCTTACACTCATTAATACTTCACGCAACAATACACTCAACAATACACACATTTACATAAAGAGATACAGTGAGGCAAAAAAGTATTTAGTCAGTCAGCAATAGTGCAAGTTCCACCACTTAAAAAGATGAGAGGCGTCTGTCATTTACATCATAGGTAGACCTCAACTATGGGAGACAAACTGAGAAAAAAAAATCCAGAAAATCACATTGTCTGTTTTTTTATCATTTTATTTGCATATTATGGTGGAAAATAAGTATTTGGTCAGAAACAAAATTTCATCTCAATACTTTGTAAAATATCCTTTGTTGGCAATGACAGAGGTCAAACGTTTTCTGTAAGTCTTCACAAGGTTGCCACACACTGTTGTTGGTATGTTGGCCCATTCCTCCATGCAGATCTCCTCTAGAGCAGTGATGTTTTTGGCTTTTCGCTTGGCAACACGGACTTTCAACTCCCTCCAAAGGTTTTCTATAGGGTTGAGATCTGGAGACTGGCTAGGCCACTCCAGGACCTTGAAATGCTTCTTACGAAGCCACTCCTTCGTTGCCCTGGCGGTGTGCTTTGGATCATTGTCATGACCCAGCCACGGTCATGTCATGACCCAGCCACGTTTCATCTTCAATGCCCTTGCTGATGGAAGGAGGTTTGCACTCAAAATCTCACGATACATGGCCCCATTCATTCTTTCATGTACCCGGATCAGTCGTCCAGGCCCCTTTGCAGAGAAACAGCCCCAAAGCATGATGTTTCCACCACCATGCTTTACAGTAGGTATGGTGTTTGATGGATGCAACTCAGTATTCTTTTTCCTCCAAACACAACAAGTTGTGTTTCTACCAAACAGTTCCAGTTTGGTTTCATCAGACCATAGGACATTCTCCCAAAACTCCTCTGGATCATCCAAATGCTCTCTAGCAAACTTCAGACGGGCCCGGACATGTACTGGCTTAAGCAGTGGGACACGTCTGGCACTGCAGGATCTGAGTCCATGGTGGCGTAGTGTGTTACTTATGGTAGGCCTTGTTACATTGGTCCCAGCTCTCTGCAGTTCATTCACTAGGTCCCCCCGCGTGGTTCTGGGATTTTTGCTCACCGTTCTTGTGATCATTCTGACCCCACGGGGTGGGATTTTGTGTGGAGCCCCAGATCGAGGGAGATTATCAGTGGTCTTGAATGTCTTCCATTTTCTAATTATTGCTCCCACTGTTGATTTCTTCACTCCAAGCTGGTTGGCTATTGCAGATTCAGTCTTCCCAGCCTGGTGCAGGGCTACAATTTTGTTTCTGGTGTCCTTTGACAGCTCTTTGGTCTTCACCATAGTGGAGTTTGGAGTCAGACTGTTTGAGGGTGTGCACAGGTGTCTTTTTATACTGATAACAAGTTTAAACAGGTGCCATTACTACAGGTAATGAGTGGAGGAAAGAGGAGACTCTTAAAGAAGAAGTTACAGGTCTGTGAGAGCCAGAAATCTTGATTGTTTGTTTCTGACCAAATACTTATTTTCCACCATAATATGCAAATAAAATGATAAAAAAACAGACAATGTGATTTTCTGGATTTTTTTGTCTCAGTTTGTCTCCCATAGTTGAGGTCTACCTATGATGTAAATTACAGACGCCTCTCATCTTTTTAAGTGGTGGAACTTGCACTATTGCTGACTGACTAAATACTTTTTTGCCCCACTGTAAATATTTCACTCAACAATACACTCAACATTACACACATCTAATATATAATTGCCTAGAATACTACTTCCTGCAATTTGTGCCAACTTCCGTGGCTTTGTCCGTAGCTAATGTCCGGAGATAATGTCCGGAGCTAATGTCCGGAGATAAGTGACGTCACGAGTGTCCTACACCCAGGCAGAGCACAGTGGCCCCAGGCAGAGCACAGTGGCCCCAGGCAGAGCACAGGGGCCCCAGGCAGAGCACAGGGGCCCCAGGCAGAGCACAGGGGCCCCAGGCAGCATATGGGGCCCCAGGCAGCATATGGGGCTCCAGGCAGAGCACAGTGGCCCCAGGCAGAGCACACACCAAATCGGAGGCCGAGGGGCCCCGCCAACCAAATCAGAGGCCGAGGAGCCCCGCCCACCAAATCGAAGGCCGAGCGGCCCCGCCCACCAAAGCGGAGGCCGAGGGGCCCGGCCCCGCCCACCAAAGCGGAGGCCGAGGGGCCACGCCCACCACATCGGAGGCCGACGGGCCCCACCCACCAAAGCGGAGGCCGAGGGTCCCCGCCCACCAAATCGGAGGCCGAGGGTCCCCGCCCACCAAATCGGAGGCCGAGGGTCCCCGCCCACCAAATCGGAGGCCGAGGGTCCCCGCCCACCAAATCGGAGGCCGAGGGTCCCCGCCCACCAAATCGGAGGCCGAGGGTCCCCGCCCACCAAATCGGAGGCCGAGGGGCCCCACCAACCTAATCGGAGGCCGAGGAGCCCCGCCCACCAAAAGTAAGTGCGGCCCCAAAAGTAAGTGCGCCCCCGGGTGCAAAAGTAAGTGCGCCCCCGGGTGCAAAAGTAAGTGCGCCCCGGGTGCAAAAGTAAGTGCGCCCCCGGGTGCAAAAGTAAGTGCGCCCCCGGGTGCAAAAGTAAGTGCGCCCCCGGGTGCAAAAGTAAGTGCGCCTCCGGGTGCAAAAGTAAGCGCGCCCCCGGGTGCAAAAGTAAGCGCGCCCCCGGCCCCGGGTGCAAAAGTAAGCGCGCCCCCCAGTCCCGTGTGTGAAAAGTGCTGCTGTAAAGCTGGTAGCGCTGTTCAAGCACCATGTATTTCCTTCAGGAAATGCCCATCTAATATATAATTGCCTAGAATACTACTTCCTGCAATTTGTGCCAACTTACGTGGCTTTGTCCGGAGCTAATGTCCGGAGATAATGTCCGGAGCTAATGTCCGGAGATAATGTCCGGAGCTAATGTCCGGAGCTAATGTCCGGAGATAAGTGACGTCACCAGTGTCCTACACCCAGGCAGAGCACAGGGGCCCCAGGCAGCATATGGGGCCCCAGGCAGAGCACAGTGGCCCCAGGCAGAGCACAGGGGCCCCAGGCAGCATATGGGGCCCCAGGCAGAGCACAGTGGTCCCAGGCAGAGCACAGGGGCCCCAGGCAACCTATGGGGCCCCAGGCAGAGCACAGTGGCCCCAGGCAGAGCACAGGGGCCCCAGGCAGCATATGGGGCCCCAGGCAGAGCACAGGGGCCCCAGGCAGCATATGGGGCCCCAGGCAGAGCACAGGGGCCCCAGGCAGCATATGGGGCCCCAGGCAGAGCACAGTGGCCCCAGGCAGAGCACAGGGGCCCCAGGCAGAACATGGGGCCCCAGGCAGAGCACAGGGGCCCCAGGCAGAGCACAGGGGCCCCAGGCAGCATATGGGGCCCCAGGCAGAGCACAGGGGCCCCAGGCAGAGCACAGGGGCCCCAGGCAGAGCACAGGGGCCCCAGGCAGCATATGGGGCCCCAGGCAGAGCACAGGGGCCCCAGGCAGCATATGGGGCCCCAGGCAGAGCACAGGGGCCCCAGGCAGAACATGGGGCCCCAGGCAGAGCACAGGGGCCCCAGGCAGAGCACAGGGGCCCCAGGCAGCATATGGGGCCCCAGGCAGAGCACAGGGGCCCCAGGCAGAGCACAGTGGCCCCAGGCAGCATATGGGGCCCCAGGCAGAGCACAGTGGTCCCAGGCAGAGCACAGGGGCCCCAGGCAGCCTATGGGGCCCCAGGCAGCATATGGGGCCCCAGGCAGAGCACAGTGGTCCCAGGTAGAGCACAGGGGCCCCAGGCAGCCTATGGGGCCCCAGGCAGAGCACAGGGGCCCCAGGCAGCATATGGGGCCCCAGGCAGAGCACAGGGGCCCCAGGCAGCATATGGGGCCCCAGGCAGAGCACAGTGGCCCCAGGCAGAGCACAGGGGCCCCAGGCAGCATATGGGGCCCCAGGCAGGCCACAGTGGCCCCAGGCAGCATATGGGGCCCCAGGCAGAGCACAGCGATATTTTGGACCACTGTGCGGTGTTTCAGACCCCCTGTGTGATGTCTGGGGCCCTGTTCTTAAGTATATTAAAGATTAAAGTAACGTATATTAAAGTATATTATAGATCAAATTTGACATGTTTATGAGCACCATTGAGTGATATACTCAAGAATGACATAATTTTTCAACATTTTATGGTTTCAAACTGTAAACACTCAGTTTTTTTTACTTCAACCAGAAAACCTTAACGGTTCATAAAAAACTTGACTGTTCAGGATATGATAAAAGTCATAGTATTCTGAATCTTTAACTTATAAAGATACCTTTACATGGGGTGATTATTGGTTCCAGAGAGGCTTTCGGCCGATAATCGTACACATGGCTGGTGACAGGACAATACAATATAAACGTTCAAAGGTAAACACTGATAACATTAAAATCTAATATATAATTGCCTAGAATACTACTTCCGGCAATTTGTGCCAACTCCCGTGGCTTTGTCCGGAGATAATGTCCGGAGATAAGTGACGTCACCAGCGTCCTACACCCGCTCAGGGTGGACAAAGATATATGCCTTCGTGGTGCGCGGCACTTTTCTGATTGGTTGCCGCCTGCCGCGAGCGACCAATCAGAAATGTGCCGTACTGTCAAGAATTGTCAAGAGCTGGTGAGTGCAGCCATTTTTTGTTCTTTCTTACTATTATTTATTAATTGTATTATTCTTACATTTGAATAAATAAAGTATATATGGATTCTAGACTCCCGATTCTTTAGAATCGGGCTGCCATCTAGTGTTTAAATAAAGAGCTAAAGAAAACACAGTGAGACAGTTATTGTGAATCAAAATAATTTTAATTAGCAAAAATAAAAACAATTTTAAATAATAAAAAAAAGAAAATGTGATTACTTTTGGGTTCTGCGGGAGGGAGTTACATGGTGGACCTGGGGGGTGTTGGGCTGTAATGGTAGGCTTGGAGTGGTTGGGGAAGTACGGGAAGTGGAAGTGGCAGACAATTGGAGGATTGGGTCAGAAACATTGGCAGAGGACACATTGGGGGAAGAGGACACATTAGGAGTGGGGAAACAAGTTGTAAGGGATTGACACATTGGATGGGAAAAAACCAAGGGAAGGTGTGGACAGACTTGGAAAAAAAAAGACACATTCGGAGGTGAGGGTGGAGGGCGTGGATAATGTTTTTTGGCAGTTTTACGTTTCCTGGACTTTGTTTTGCCCGTTTCCTCTGCCTTTTGCTTCCTGTTGCTGCGTGGTGGGAGTGGAAGGCTGGGCTGCTGCACTCGGCTGCATGGTTGAAGGGGAACGCTGGGCTGATGCACTCGGCTGCATGGTGTAGCTTGGTACTGTTGGAACAGTCCTAATGTCCAGCGGTGGTTGTGGTGGTGGTGGATAGTGCTACTGATGCTGTCCTGGAGCTTGTTGCCCTGTAGGGAAAGAACTTGGTGCCTGCTGCTGACATCGGGACCGCTGCATGGCCTCGGTGTAAGCATCCTGACAGGTCTTCATCACATATAGCTGGAAATCAGGACTAAGGTATTCCGTCACGCCCCGTTCTATAGAGGAAAAATAATGTTGCGCCGGCCAATTAAGGTTGGCTTCCAGGCGGTCAAGGCGTCTGTGGACGTCCTGGAAAAGTGTTTTCACCTGAGTGAACCCACTATCCAGTCTTTCTATAGGGTAGGCCATTTATATGGATACACCTAAATAAAATGGGAATAGTTGATGATATCAACTTCCTATTTGTTGCACATTAGTATATGGGAGGGGGAAAACTTTTCAAGATGGGTGGTATCCATGGTGGCCATTTTGAATGTGGCCATTTTGGATCCAACTTTATTTTTTTCAATGGGAAGAGGTCATGTGACACATCAAACTTATTGAGAATTTCACAAGAAAAACAATGGTGTGCTTAGTTTTCACGTGACTTTATTCTCTCATGAGTTATTTACAAGTTTATGACCCCTTATAAAATGTGTTCAAAGTGCTGCCCGTTGTGTTGGATTGTCAATGCAACCCTCTTCTCCCACTCTTGATACACTGATAGCTACACCTCAGAAGAAATGCTAGCACAAGTTTCCAGTATCCGTTGTTAAATGCGCTGTCAAACTCTGACAGCGGCATTTAACAAGCGCATCCGGCCGGAAATGCGTGCAGCGGTGACCCCCGTCACATGATCGAGGGTCATCGATGCGTTGGCATAACAAGCAGAGGTCTCCTGCAGACCTCTATGGTTGTTGATGCCAGATTACTATGAGCGCCACGCTGTGGTCGGCTCTCATAGCAATGCAGTAATTCTACTACATAGGGGCGATCGAGTTGTGGCAGTTTCTAGACTCCCATGGAAGTTATTGAAGCATGACAAAATAAAAATAAAAAGTTTAAAAAAATATAAATATAAAAGTTTAAATCACCCCCCTTTCGCCCCATTCAAAATGGCTGCTGGATATGGTTTACTATGGCTGCTGGATATGGTTTACTATGGCTGCTGGATGCGGTTTACTATGGCTACTGGATACGGTTTACTATGGCTGTTGTACATGGTTTACTATGGCTGCTGGTTACGGTTTACTATGGCTGCTGGATACGGTTTACTATGGCTGCTGGATATGGTTTATGCTGGCTGCTGGATACGGTTTACTATGGTTGCTGGTTATGGTTTACTATGGCTGCTGAATACGGTTTACTATGGCTGCTGCTCCTTCACTTTACTCCAGTCACCTTCCACGACAGTCACCTTGGAGGATATCTCCCCGCCCTGTGAAGAAACCAGATTGTATCTTAATTTCCCAGACAACCATGTTTTTGCAAACCAAAAGAACTGGCTTTTTTTATCTGTATATTGGCTTGTGAATTTAAGTGTTTATGTCTGGTGGGTCAAGAAGACAGACTTGCCAACTGATATACTATCTAACATACTGTGTAAGTTTGTAATAGTAACTGTACATAGAGTGTGTTAAGCTTTGTTTATTGATGTGTGCTGATATGCTAATAGTGCTACCTTGATCCCATCACCATTGTTTACCTTATCTTGATGTTGGACTGAAGGACCCTGGGTAATTCTAAAAATAGCTTACATGCCTTGGGTATAAAAAGACTCAGAGATCACATCCTGGGAGACTGAAGTAACACAGAGCTACCAGCCAGACATTCTGCAAACCACCCAACAGACAAGAGAAAGGACTGCAGCCAATTCATCATGGCACCATCACGAGGGACACTGATCTATGATTCTATAGGAAACAACCTATGGGTTTTCGGCTCCGGTTGGAAGGACACAGATCTAATCCAGTGACCATCTCCGAACCATGGATATGTTTGGAGAAAGCCAGGTTTGGGACCCGCTGGTCACCTGGTTCCATGGAGATGGTCAGATAAGCCAGGTGGTGACTCATGTCAACTGGCTTTGGACCTTGTATGGACTCTATGGACAGTTCTTGGTCATCTCCCTATGCTTGTCGTTACCCCTTCTTTGTGCGTGCATCCACAGATGGAGTAGCGACCCTGGGAGCTCTAACATCGTGTCAACTGGCTTTGGACCTTGTATGGACTCTATGGACAGTTCTTGGTCATCTCCCTATGCTTGTCATTACCCCTTCTCTGTGCGTGCATCCACAGATGGAGTAGCAACCCTGGGAGCTCGGACGTAATGTCTACCATTATCTCGGCGAGTCAGCGGAAGGGTGAGGCCCTGTAATGTGCACCATCTTGGGGTAATTGGTGGGATTGTTCTGTTTGCTATTGTGTGTTGTGGTTCAGTAAAGTATTGCCACACTGTTTTACCTTAACCCTGTGTTGTCTGTGTAGTGTATTGCCCACTGGGAGATAGAGCGGGCGTTCAATGGTATGAGCAGTGGTCCATGCAGTCTTGCTAAAGACAGCCGGGCCAGCGGACGAGAGCACCCACTGACCCCGTTTCTCCACACGCCCTAGTGGGGGACAGGAAAAACAAAGAGGTTAAATAACTCTCCCCTTCCTGCTGTCTCCAGTGTTTTTTCCTGTCCCCCAGTGGGGTATGAAGAGGTCCGTCCAGATGCTGCCGCGGCCGGCGAGCGGAGCCCTAGAAGCAGTTACCTAGAAGCCGGGCGGTCGGAGGTCGAAGGGTTCCCCTCTCCTGAAAAAATCCTGGGAAACCTCTACTAACCTGATCAAAGCCAACATAGCTTGAACTTGCGTCGCCAGATCCCTCTTTCTCTGGCTTCGTAAATTGGAGGAACACCTCTCTCAGGGAACGTCTAGAGAAGAGATCCTTCAATCCCTTCCCCTTCTCCAAAAGGCCACGGGCTTCTTAGCCGATGCCTCCGGGGAGGTGGCAGCAAAATCTTTAGTCCTCTCTAATTCCGCTAGAAGAGCCCTTTGGTTAAAATCGTGGGGGGGGGGGGGCATTACCTCTAAGACTAAACTCTGTGGCATCCCCTTCCAGGGACACAACGTATTTGGTCCAATCTTGGATGATATCCTTGAGAAAGCTTCGGATAAGAAGAAATCGCTTCCCGAGCAGAAGTTTACTAGGAAGCGGTTTTTTCATCCCCCTCGTGGACAGCCCCAGAAGGAATTCAGAGGAAAGGGTAAAACTGGACAGTGGAGTTACCCGAAAGGAGGCAAAGGCAGAAACATCCTTGTCCCTCAACAACAACAGACCCCGGACAAACTGACTCTCTGGTGGGGGGCCGACTCTCGGACTTCCTAGCCCAATGGCAGTCCATATCCACAAACCAGTGGATCCTTCATACCATACAGTTCGGGCTGAAGTTGGAGTTCGAGAGTCTTTCCCCCCCCCCAGTGTCTGAGGATTACCCCTTTACAGTCTCCAGACGTCCAAAACTCCTTCCTCCTACAAATACAAGACCTCTTGCGAGAAAAAGTAATTTCTCGGGTACCTTATCAGGAGATAGGCAGAGGCCATTACTCTCGCCTGTTTCTCATAAGGAAACCCTCCGGAAAATGCAGGGTTATCATAAACTTAAAACCCCTATACCAGTTCATCAAATACCGGAGGTTCAAGATGGAGTCGATCAAGACAGCAATCCCTCTAATTGGAAAAAACTGGGTGATGGCTACAATAGACCTGAGGGACGCTTACTACCATGTTCCAATCCATTCGGATCACAGGAAGTTCCTCAGGTTCGCAGTCGCCCACAACCAAGGGATCACCCATTTCCAATTAAACTCACTACCATTCGGCATCTCCTCAGCACTGAGAGTGTTTTAAAAAATCATGAGGGAAGCGGTTATATTTATCCCTCTCCAAGGAATATGTGTCGTTCCTTATTTAGATGACTTCCTCATAGTTGCTCCATCGACATCTCGGTTAAACCAAGATGTATCAAAAACCCTGGAAGTCCTCAAATCCCTAGGCTGGATCCCAAATCTTCAAAAATCGGACCTCCACCCTTCTCCAAGGAAGAAATTTCTGGGGATCCTCCTAGACTCGGAAAAAAGGACATCCTTCCTTCCCGAAGATCGTCAACACGACCTTCGCCAGAGAATCTCAAAATTCAAACAGCTGAGATCACCAACATTGAGGAGATCCATGTACATTCTAGGATCGCTGACCTCATGTATTCAGGCAGTTTCCTGGGCTCAAGCGCACACTCGAACCCTCCAATCCTGCGTCCTATACTCTAGAAGGTACCACAATGTACTGTCCAGGAGAATTCCGCTCCCCGGACATGTGAAGTCGGCTCTCTCCTGGTGGCTGAATTGCCAAAACCTGCGGAGGGGGGTGAGCTGGGATCAGCTCCCCCTAAAGATTCTTTGTACAGATGCCAGCTGAAGGGGTTGGGGAGCTGTGGTGGAGGAAACATATTTTCAGGGATTATGGCCCCTGAACATAAGATCCAGATCTTCGAACCTGAGGGAACTAAAGGCAGTGGAGGAAGCACTGATAGCTGCCTCACCTCTAATTCAAAATCATCATGTTCGGATCTACTCCGACAACATAACGACAGTAGCCTACCTTCGACATCAAGGGGACACGAAGTATGCCAGCCTAAAACGAATCACGGAAAGAATATTTTTCTGGGCAGAGAAACACCTGTTGTCTATCTCGGCAACATCTCAAGGGTTCGGACAATGCCCAGGCGGACTTCCTGAGCAGGAGGGATGTCCATCCGGGAGAATGGTGACTGAACCAAGCGGTCTTCCTATCCCTGACTGTGAGATGGGGGAGCCCAGACGTCGATTTGTTTGCAAATGCTCAGAATCCAAAAACAAAAATCTTTTTTTCTCTCAGTCCGACTTATGGGGCTCGGGGGGTGGATGCTTTCGCCCATCCATGGAATTTCAACCTGGCTTATGCCTTCCTGACTATCCCTATGTTGGCGAAAACACTGCAGAAGATCCGATTGGACCAGGTCACAACGATCCTAATTGCTCCAATGTGGGCAGGGCGCAGCTGGTACAGCGCACTGATGGACATGGCATTAGAAGGTCCCTTACTTCTACCCCAGACCTCCGACCTCCTTTACCAGGGTCCCCTACGTTACTCAGACTTGAACAGACTGAACCTAGCGGCTTGGTTACTGAAGCTAGCATCCTAAAAGCCAGAGGTCTCTCGGACAGGGTAATCCTAATGTTCCAAAAGAGCAGGAAACCAGTGACGAATGCCATCTATGGCAAAGTATGGAAAAAGTTCTCTTCCTGTTGCCTTCCCAATGTCTCTGATCCTTTCCACCCCAACATTGCTCAGATCCTGGACTTCCTCCAGAAAGGGTTGGAGCTAGGTCTTTCCCCGAGCACTCTGAAGGTCCAGATTTCTGCTCTTAGTTCTTTTTTTTGACCAAGATCAGGCTGGCCACTGCTGGATTAAACGATTTATGACCTCTGCAAGTAAAATACGTCCTAGGCTCCCTAACCGGGTCCCTCCCTGGGATTTAAATTTATTACTCAACAGTCTGACCCAGGCTCCCTTCGAGCCCTTGTCCTCAATATCTCTTAAAATCCTGACTCTTAAGACGGTTTTTCTGGTGGCAATTACCACGGCTAGACGCATAGGAGAATTGCAGACCCTGGCAATACAGGAACCCTACCTAACTATAAACTCTGATTGTATAGTTTTACGTTTAGATCCCTCCTTTATGCCCAAGGTTGCCTCAGACTTCCATAGGGGTCAAGCTATTGTGCTGCCCTCATTTTGCCCAAATCCTTCCAATGCGATGGAAGAAAATTTCCACACTCTGGATGTCCGCAGAGTGGTTCGCCACTACCTGGAACAATCCAGGGAATGGAGGGTTGAACATAATCTTTTTATTCAGTTTTCAGGCCAAAATAAAAGTAAAAAAGCAGCTAAAGGCACAATTGCAAACTGGATCAAACAGGCCATCTGTCTAGCACACTCGATAAAAGATCTTCCTCCTCCGGCTTCACTAAAGGCTCACTCCACCCGGTCGGTCTCTACATTCTGGGCAGCGAGAGGGAACGCTTCATCTCAGCAGATATGCAGAGTGGCTACATGGTCTTCTGTTCATAACTTCACCAGACATTGTAGACTGAGTTTTAACAGGGATCTAATATTCAGCAGACGTGTTCTGCAAGCTGTAGTCCCTCCCTAAAGAAATCAGTGTTGGTATTACTTCAAGGTGACTGTCGTGGAAGGTGACTGGAGAAAATAGAATTAGTCTTATCGGTAATTCGGTTTCTAGGAACCTTCCACGACAGCACTAATTTCCCTCCCTATCTGATATTCCTATTGGATGATTCCTGCTTTTTTGTGGAAACTATTCATGCTTGTGTTTCCAGAAAAAAACACTGGAGACAGCTGGAAGGGGAGGGTTATTTAACCTCTTTATGTTTCCTGTCCCTCATTAGGGCGGGGAGCCATCCTCCAAGGTGACTGTCGTGGAAGGTTCCTAGAAACCGAATTACCGGTAAGACTAATTCTATTTTCAGGGTTTTTCTTTTCTTCCTAAAATAGATGGCATAACAAGTGACTTTCCTAATTCTCCCAGAAAGAGTCTTCATTTATGCAGCTTATTGGCGTTTCACTTGGGGTTTATTTCATGCCATAAAACAATTGCATTGTAGGAAGATACATCAAGAATGTTATAAAATAAAACCATTGGCCACTGATTGGTTTTGCATCTGCTTGTGTATGTAGCTAATAGTTGATCTCGTGTATCAACTGCCCCTTTGGTGGCATTATAATTTAACATCATCTCTTACTGCATTGTCATGGTGCATCATGCTCATCAGAATGACCTGTTTTTTGGGGAATGTAACAAACCACTTTCGCATATCCAGTAACTATGAACATATTTTTTAGCAAAGATACCATACAGCAATTTAGGCTTGCTCTTTCTTACGGTGCCCACCATTGTAAGTTTTCATTTTAGCAACAGCTGTCCCAGTTGGAGCGATGTAAAAAAGTTGTCACATTTTGTGCTCTTAGTCCATACGTCAAATCTGAAACGACTCGCATTCCCTGATTCTTTTGTGGTTTTTCTACAGGCTTCTTTCCTGTATATACCTGAGAGTTTAGAGCGTATGAACTGCTGCTGTCACAAAGTGTCCATATCTTGATTCCGTACTTTGCTGGCTTACTCGGTGTATATTGTTTGAATGGGCGCCTACCTCGGAATGCCACAAGTTGTTCATCCACAGTGACATTTTCACCATTATTGTATAATTTTTAGTGATGAGCGAATATACTCGTTACTCGAGATTTCTCGAGGACGCTCGGGTGTCCTCTGAGTATTTTTTAGTGCTCAGAGATTTAGTTTTTAGCGCCGCAGCTGAATGATTTACATCTGTTAGCCAGCATAAGTACATGTGGGGGTTGCCTGGTTGCTAGGGAATCCCCACATGTAATCAAGCTCAGATGTAAATCATTGAGCTGCGGCAAGAAAAACGAAATCTCCGAGCACCAAAAAATACTCGGAGGACACCCGACCGTGCTCAGGAAATCTCGAGTAACGACAATATTCGCTCATCACTAATAATTTTGGAAAAATCTCCTCTATCCATTTATCCAAAACTTCTCTAATAGTGGCTAGTTATCTGAGAATTATCTGATGTTAGCAGGGGACAATTTTTCTGCCTGGGCAGAAAGCTGCAAGTTCCAAATTCCTTTTTTGTTTTTAGGCTGAATTGCTTGCATCGGACTAGTTGTCTGGGTATTGTTCCTCATCAGATGCAACTTCAGAATCATAATCACTTTCCCTGCCACTTATTTGGTCCTCATCTTCGGACTCTTTCTCCAGTTGGATATCTTTTTCAGAATCTGAGGTGCTGGCAAGCTTTTACAATTCAACTTCACTCAATGGACGTCTTTGCCACATTTTTATCCAATAATGGACACACACAACTTTCATGGGGTAAAAACAGCATTGTTGAATAAAATAGCACTATATAAATAAACAACAATAACCAGTGTAGCAACAATAAGAGCTTCCATACTACAGTGAAACAGACCTGCACAGACCTGTACTCAAAGCCCATCCATCTGCAGTAACTTGCAAAGGTATCAAGCGCACGGACCTGCAGGAACTGGAGAAATCTATAAACAATAGAAGATGCAAAAAAACAATCCACAATGATATTATAAATTGTTTGACAAAAAAAATGGCTAGAGAGCTGTATAAAACAATACATATGTAACAATCATTATTTCATACAAAAAAAGTTCTAAAAAAAAAAACACGTAACCATGATTTGTAGATCCTCATAATAAATAATCTGCAGCTTCACAAACTTATGCAAGTAGACCTGAACAGTTCAGCAGAATTAATAAGAATAGGTGATATATATAACAAGAGGACACTATATATTGTGGGATGGCGCTATAACTAACAAAAGGGAATGCTATGTAATAAGAGACAGCGCTTTATTTAACAGGGGATGCTATATAATATGGAACGGATTTCTCAGTGTGCATTGTTTAAATGGATGGTGGGAAACAAAATTTTATTTTCATCTTAAACTCTATTTAATGTCATAATGTAATCTTTTTTCTAATATACTTTAATTAAAAATCCCCTATTCTTTCCTAACTACCCCACCTATTTTATTTTTTTTTCTACTATTTCCTTTAACCATCTGTCTATTCATTATACTTTTTTCTCTCCCACCGCCATTTCATTTATTTTATTGACAGAAAAAAAGTTTTAAATACGATCCCCTGCGAATCCACTTCTTGTGACCTTGGGCCCTGGACGGTAGCCCAGATTGCCCTCATTATAATCTGCCTATGATTATTCTTTTGCAGAAAAATGTAAGCGATAATACGTATACATATTCTTTGGGTGAAAGTTATTTAAGGTCAATGAAAAAAGCCTGATTTGTGTAATCTATTTTAGGTAGATATAGACGATAATTGTGCAGTAGTCTTGTAGTGTTGTTGCTATTTCAGGTCGTGCAGTCTGTTAGTTTGTGACATCCTGATTTCCTCTCCAGTGAAGCATCCCATGTTTATATTTGCCTGCACTTTGCACATCATGCTCTGTGTATCTGTAATTCACTCTGACTTCACCGAATTGCCTAGAGCTGACTAATCATTGAAGAAAAAGCCAGGCATACATCGGAAGTAGAGAGGATATGGGCTTTTTGTTTTTTTACTTTCAGATAAACATATCCTTCCTACTGAAAGGTATATGCTGTACCCATTTCCTGTTCATTGTAAACATATTTTAACCCCTTCACCCCCGGAGCTTTTTCCGTTTTTTTTTTTTCTTTTTTCGCTCCCCTCCTTCCCAGAGCCATAACTTTTTTATTTTTCCGTCAATATGGCCATGTGAGGGCTTATTTTTTGCGGGACGAGATGTACTTTTGAACGATACCATTGGTTTTACCATGCCGTGTAACAGAAAACAGGAAAAAAATTCCAAGTGTGATGAAATTGCAAAAAAAGTGCAATCTCACACTTGTTTTTTGTTTGGCTTTTTTGCTAGGTTCACCAAATGCTAAAACTGACCTGCCATTATGAATCTCCAGGTCATTACGAGTTCTTAGACACCTAACATGTCTAGGTTATTTTTTATCTAAGTTGTGAAAAAAAATTCCAAAGTTCGCTAAACAAAAATAATAAAAAATTGCGCGATTTTCCGATACCCGTAGCGTCTCCAATTTTCATGATCTGGGGTCGGGTGAGGGCTTATTTTTTGCGTGCCAAGCTGGCGTTTTTAATGATACCATTTTGGTGTAGATACATTCTTTTGATCGCCCGTTATTGCATTTTAATGCAATGTCGCGGCGACCAAAAAACGTAATTTTGGCGTTTTGATTTTTTTTCTCGCTACGCCATTTAGCGGTCAGGTTAATCCTTTGTTTTTATTGACAGATCGGGCAATTCTGAAAGCGCCGATACCAAATATGTGTAGGTTTGATTTTTTTTTTAATAGTTTTATTTTGATTGGGGCGAAAGGGGGGTGATTTGAACTTTTATATATTTTTTATTTTTTTTATATTTTTTAACCACTTTTTTTTTTTTATTTTGGCATGCTTCAATAGCCTCCATAGGAGGCTAGAAGCATGCACAACTCGATCGGCTCTGCTACATAGAGGTGACATACAGATCACCTCTATGTAGCAGAAAGGCAGGTGTACTTTGAGCGCCGACCACTGGGTGGCGCTCAAAGCAATCGGCCATCAACAACCATAGAGGTCTCAAGGAGACCTCTGGTTGTTATGGCGATGCACTGCTGACCCCCGATCATGTGACGGGGGTCAGCAGTGCGAGCACCTCCGGCCGCGCGGCCGGGAGCGCTAGTTAAATGCCGCTGTCAGCGCTTGATGGCGGCATTTAACTAGTTGATGGGCGCGGGCGTATCGCGATTCTGCTCGCGCTCATTGCGCGCACATGTCAGCTGTACAAAACAGCTGACATGTCGCGGCTTTAAGGTGGGCTCGCCGCCGGAGCCCACCTTGAAGCAGGGGATCTGCCAGCTGACGTACTATTCCGTCAGCTGGCAGAAAGGGGT
This sequence comes from Ranitomeya variabilis, assembly GCF_051348905.1. Taxonomy (NCBI): domain Eukaryota; kingdom Metazoa; phylum Chordata; class Amphibia; order Anura; family Dendrobatidae; genus Ranitomeya; species Ranitomeya variabilis. Next base: position 312,650,448 of record NC_135236.1, read on the forward strand.
TAATTTTGTCACTTATTTGAGTCACAGATAGGCCATACTTTGAATATATAAGTATAATGTTTCATCTTTTAATTATCAATTTGTTTGACATGGTTTAAAGGAAACCTGTCACCCCCAAAATCGCGGGTGAGGTAAGCCCACCGGCATCAGGGGCTTATCTACAGCATTCTGTAATGCTGTAGATAAGCCCCCGATGTATCCTAAAAGATTAGAAAAAGACGTTAGATTATTCTCACCCAGGGGCGGTCCCGAAGCTGGTCCGGGTCCGGCGCCTCCCATCTTCATCAGATGACATCCTCTTCTGATCTTCACGCTGCGGCTCCTGCGCAGGCGTACTTTGTCTGCCCTGTTGAGGGCAGAGCAAAGTACTGCACTGCGTAGGTGCTGGGCCTCTCTGACCTTTCTCGACTCCTGCGCACTGCAGTACTTTGCTCTGCCCTCAACAGGGCAAAGTTCGCCTGCGCAGGAGCCGCAGCGTGAAGATCAGAAGAGGATGTCATCTGATGAAGATGGGAGGCCCCGGACCCAGATCAGCAGCGGGAACGCCCCTGGGTGAGTATAATCTAACGTCTTTTTCTAATCTTTTAGGATACATCGGGGGCTTATCTACAGCATTCCAGAATGCTGTAGATAAGCCCCTGATGCCGGTGGGCTTACCTCACCCGCAATTTTGGGGGTGGCAGATTCCCTTTAAACATGTCACTCTAGTGGTTGCTGCCTTCTTCTCTAGTCCGACAACTCACAGACCAATGTTGGCCACAGTGCTCATTAAGATGTCAGTGAATTTTCCTGTACACCAGTGTCTTTTTTTTATTTTTACAAGGAATCATAGACTTGCAATGAAGAGTTTGATCTGGACAAGTCTCTGATTTGTGATTTATTTAGGTATGCATAATACTTTGGCCATGTGAACAGCACCATATAAGAGAACCATATACAATAAAGCTATGCTCATGTCACGTTTTTGCTTCATTTTTTCTGTGGGTTTTTGCCTCAAAACGCAGCAGTTTACTGTCTCGGCAAAGGGAATGAGATTTCTGAAGTCTCATGGACGTTGCTTTTTCTTTTTTTCCAGATTTGAAGCAGTTTCATATCTGCAGCACGTCAATTCTTTCAGCGTTTTTGCAGTGCTTTTCATCTAGCTTATCATAATGAGCAAAAACCCTCATATTTTACGCAGCATTTTACACATCAGTCATCCGCATTTGCAGTAGATTTGTCTGCTGTGCGATGCAGCGATCACTAACGGGTTGGTGAATACTCGCTTGGCCGCGATATACCGCACACAAAGAATGTGTTTTTCTTTAACCAAAGTCCGTGTCTGGTTTATTATACCTCCATAAACCGTGATAGGGTATTTGAACATCACAGGGCTGACATACAGTTCATTATATGCATCAACAGAACATAACCACCGACAGTTTGTTCCAATAGCATATACTTCTCTGCCATTATAACCCCCTTGCTGGAGTTACCTTCCTGGAGCTCCTGCTCCACACACTGACCTCCTGTCAGTCCTCTCTCCTGGGAAGCTGCCGAACTGGGATCACCGTCCCTGTGACCAGTGCACTCCCGACAGTCTAGATCCTCAGATGGACGGTAGCTCCCTCAAACGCAGTGCCATCACTGACTCTGAAAACACGGCCTCTCTGTGTGCTGTTCAGGACGTCTGTCCCCACTTGGAACCGTCCAACACACAGGTCCAAAGCCTCACCATGTGCTCTTCAGGAAGTTAGCACCTCTAACACATAGTCCTTCCAGGACCTTACACACGGACCAATCAGGTCCATACACTCTAACCTGTGACCACACCATGGTCACATTTTGTACCTGTAACCATTCCCATAGGTGGGAGGTATGTGTGGTTAGTGAGACCTGCCCAGCTCTCCGACTTACCCTGTAAGCCTCCCTTTAAAGCTACACAAACACCAGGCTCGTAGGACTACAGGTCCCAGAGCAACATTATCGGCTTACAGCGCAGAGGATCTCCTCTGCGACACATACCGGCCATTTACGATAATGCCACACGTTGTCTCACCATCATAGATGTGCCTGCAACTGCCATGCATTCCCATGACCTCAATACGCCTCTGTGCATATTCTGAAGAGAACATGCAGCGCCCCCTAGCTTTAAAAGGGTTCACTGCATCACAGCTGCAAATACTGAATATGTGCACACAGCCTTTTGATTACAAATGAAAAATCACGACATTACTACACAGAAGAGACAGTCAGTGTCTAAATGGCACGGGGTTCTGTACCTGTCCGCTAGGTGGACAGACTCACAAAGCTGCGCACAGACCTAGTTATGTCATTGTCAACCTGATTGGCCTGAGAATGGCAATGTTTGTCTGAATAAAGTATAAGTAATATGTTTTCCTTTATTAAATCATTCAATCTAAAAAGATATACCATGCATGTCTGATCAGTGGGTTGTTTCTGTCATTCTACATATAATTCACTGGATATGAATATTTCATGAATGCCAGTCATCAGAATACCACTTTAAAAGGGAATTTGTCATTAGCATCAACCCTCTTAAGCCATCTATATGGGCATGCAGGTCACAGAAAGCTGAATAAAATAATACCTTGATATTATTCATCCAATATATTATTATTCCAGAGAAATCCCCATTTTTCTTACATGAAAATTAGGTATTAAGATTTATGGGCCAAACACTGAGAATTTACCTCTAGAGCTTATACTAAATAACTGACACTTTGCTCTCATAATCACAGACAGTACAGCAGAGTTAACACAGTACAGCAGAGCTAACAGCACAGCAGAGCTAACTCAGTACAGCTGCGCTAACTCAGCACAGCAGAAGTGAAGTTTGTCACATTACAAGCACATTTGCTGCTGCAGTCATGACATATCTCACACTGGTAACTGGTGATCAACCCATAGATCTTAACAGCTCATTTACATATGAGAACAAGTGGATTTATCTGGAATAAGACATCGGATCGCAGATATCAAGATATCATTATATTCTAGTGTCTATTACGTACTTGCCCATGTAGACGCCGTAGTCCGCTTGCACACAATCCAGAAGTAGAAGCACGTTGGACGCAGCGCATGATCATCGCGTCCAAAATGCTGGCGTCTATTGAACGCAGGTGAATCTGCATGTGTTCACTGAACCGCGTTCAATACATTCTATTGGTGAAATTTCACTTGTGGAGACTGGCGTTTGACCCTGGATTTCTAGAAATCCCATTCGCTATGTTGTAACATTTGGCCGCTGCAGGGTTGACGCTGCATAAGTACGCAGCATCAAACCCGCAGCAGTTACTGATCGTTTGCACATACCCTTAAAGCACCACTTCATCAGTTTTGTTTTTTATTTCACCTCTGGAATGGCGCTTTAAATGTAATTCCCCTGCCCCGTGTCTCAAACTCACCTGTTGCCGCCTTCATCCTTTTCCGGCATTGCTACTGTTGTGTCCGGTGAAAAGTGACTTGCCTGCAGCTCTAGTGTTTTATGGAGTGGTGCAAGGTCACTTTTCAATACTGTTCTATGAGAACCTCATTCTGGTTTTCATAGACTTGCATTGAGAGCTTGTGACTTCAGCCAGACAGAAGCTGTGCTCACAAGATGGTGTCGCGGGACCGGAGCAATGCCGAAAATCTGTGAAGATGCCCGAGGGTGAGTATATATGAGTGGGGACAGGGGGCTTACATTTAAAGCGCCACTCCAGCATAGGAAAACCCCTACCCCGCTAGAGTGGTGCTTTAAGAGTGTGGATCCTACTGACATTTCTTTTAAAATTAATTTACACAACATGAAAAGCAGACTCACCAACACTCACCCAAACATTAAAAGGGGTGGCTGCCTAGTAGCAAAAATGCACACAGGTAAGGCTTACAAGACACCATTCACACAGATAAATGTGATGCACTGTGTCTGGACAACCTATTGATCACGCCCATAGTATTAGCAGGCGGGCCGTCCAGCACTATATATATATATACACATGCAACACACAAGAACCAAGCCAACATAAGCCGCATCCCTGCAAAAAGATGAGAAAATAGAAATTAATTTTTCATCTTCTTTGCACTATTTTATCATCTTTTTGCAGGGTGCGGCAGGGCCCCTTTATGTTGGCTTGGTTCTTGTGTGTTGCATGTGTATATATATATATATATATATATATATATATATATATATATATATATATATATATATATATATATATATATATATATATATATATATATATATATATATATATATATAGATACAGTGCCTACAAGTAGTATTCAACCCCCTGCAGATTTAGCAGGTTTAATAAGATGCAAATAAGTTAGAGCCTTCAAACTTCAAACAAGAGCAGGATTTATTAACAGATGCATAAATCTTACAAACCAAAAAGTTTTGTTGCTCAGTTAAATTTTTATAAATTTTAAACATAAAAGTGTGGGTCAATTATTATTCAACCCCTAGGTTTAATATTTTGTGGAATAACCTTTGTTTGCAATTACAGCTAATAATCGTCTTTTATAAGACCTGATCAGGCCGGCACAGGTCTCTGGAGTTATCTTGGCCCACTCCTCCATGCAGATCTTCTCCAAGTTATCTAGGTTCTTTGGGTGTCTCATGTGGACTTTAATCTTGAGCTCCTTCCACAAGTTTTCAATTGGGTTAAGGTCAGGAGACTGACTAGGCCACTGCAACACCTTGATTTTTTGCCTCTTGAACCAGGCCTTGGTTTTCTTGGCTGTGTGCTTTGGGTCGTTGTCTTGATGGAAGATGAAATGACGACCCATCTTAAGATCCTTGATGGAGGAGCGGAGGTTCTTGGCCAAAATCTCCAGGTAGGCCATGCTATCCATGTTCCCATGGATGCGGACCAGATGGCCAGGCCCCTTGGCTGTGAAACAGCCCCACAGCATGATGCTGCCACCACCATGCTTGACTGTAGGGATGGTATTCTTGGGGTCGTATGCAGTGCCATCCAGTCTCCAAACGTCACGTGTGTGGTTGGCACCAAAGATCTCGATCTTGGTCTCATCAGACCAGAGAACCTTGAACCAGTCAGTCCCAGAGTCCTCCAAGTGATCATGAGCAAACTGTAGACGAGCCTTAACATGACGCTTTGAAAGTAAAGGTACCTTACGGGCTCATCTGGAACGGAGACCATTGCGGTGGAGTACGTTACTTATGGTATTGACTGAAACCAATGTCACCACTGCCATGAGATCTTCCCGGAGCTCCTTCCTTGTTGTCCTTGGGTTAGCCTTGACTCTTCGGACAAGCCTGGCCTCGGCACGGGAGGAAACTTTCAAAGGCTGTCCAGGACGTGGAAGGCTAACAGTAGTTCCATAAGCCTTCCACTTCCGGATGATGCTCCCAACAGTGGAGACAGGTAGGCCCAACTCCTTGGAAAGGGTTTTGTACACTTTGCCAGCCTTGTGACCCTCCACGATCTTGTCTCTGATGGCCTTGGAATGCTCCTTTGTCTTTCCCATGTTGACCATGTTTGAGTGCTGTTCACAAGTTTGGGGAGGGTCTTAAATAGTCAGAAAAGGCTGGAAAAAGAGATAATTAATCCAAACATGTGAAGCTTATTGTTCTTTGTGCCTGAACTACTTCTTAATACTTTAGGGGAACCAAACAGAATTCTGGGGGGTTGAGGGGTTGAATAATAAATGACCCTCTGAAACAACTTTTCACAATTTAAAAAAAAAAATAAACAAAGAAATAACATTCTTTTTTGCTGCAGTGCATTTCACACTTCCAGGCTGATCTACAGTCCAAATGTCACAATGCCAAGTTTATTCCAAATGTGTAAACCTGCTAAATCTGCAGGGGGTTGAATACTACTTGTAGGCACTGTATGTATGTGTGTATATATATATATATATATATATATATATATATATATATATATATATATATATATATATATATATATATATATATATATATATATATATATATATATATATATATATAGTGCTGGGCGTGATCTATAGGTTGTCCAGACACTGTGCATCACATTTATCTATGTGAATGGTGTCATATGCAAGCCTTTATCTGTGTGCATTTTTGCTACTAGGCAGCCACCCCTCCATTATTTAGGTGAGTGGGTGGTTGTTCTCATCAGTAGCTTGCACCTGTGCTGCTCCAGCCTTTATTAGTGGGGGGCCTGCTGCACCCTGCTAGTGCATTTGCCATTTGACAAGGTGTTGGTGAGTCTGCTTTTCATGTTGTGTGTTTTGGTTTTTTTTGAGTTTTTCCATGTTAGCTGTTCCAAAATTCTAATTTAGTGCCACCCAGAGACATGACTTCTGTCTGTGCATTCGAAGAGCCAAAATAATTCCCCCTCTTACAAAGGTTCAGTAATGCAGCTCGTCATTTCTATATATCTAGGGATAGGTTCCCAGTAGAATTACTAAGTGAGCAATCTTGTAAGTATAAACTCTAATGCATTCTACTTTTAGACCTTGACCTGATAGGCGGTAAATAAAAAACAAAATATACAGAATAAAGACATCTCACTATTGTGAAATAATTTTGTGGAATAAGTATGTAGTGCATTTAAAGTAAGGTTTATGATGTAAAGTCATTTCAAAATTGGCATTTCTGTGACCTAAATCATTTTTATAATATCACCATTTTTAGCTGAAGGCTAATGTGTTTCTGGCTTTGGTCATTATCAGTATATTGTTCATGTTGAGCATTGGACTTGTCAGATTGATTAAATCTAGTTTGTAGCTAGTTTGCAATATAGCTATTTCATTTTAGGGATGATGGAGGGGTCACCAGATGCATTTGCAGGTTTTTTTTTCCTTCACTATGGGAAATTCCTGTGTAAGGACTCATTGAGGCATCAATGTTTTTTTCATGTACAGTGAAGAAAACAATTATTTGATCCTTTGCTGATTTTGTAAGTTTGCCCACTGACAAAGACACGAACAGTCTATTATTTTAAGGGTAGGTTAATTTTATCATTGAGAGATAGAATATCAAAAATAAAATTTAGAAAATCACATTGTATAAATTATATACATTTATATGTATTTTCCAATGAGAAAAAAGTATTTGACCCCCTTCCAACTATTAACACCTTCCCGTCCTGTGACACAGCGTATGCGTCATGAAAGTGGGTGCCAATCCGACCTGTGACGCATATGCTGCATCACAGATTGATCGCGTTCCTGCAGATTGGGTGAAAGGGTTAACTGAAATTTCACCCGCCCTGCAGGTACAGGAGGAGTTGTACTTGAGCCCGGGGGGGGGAGGCTTCGCCCCCTTCCCTGTTGCTACGATCGCTCTGATTGGCTGTTGAAAGTGACTGTTTCACTTTCACTTTCATTCAGAGCAATCGTAATATTTCACGAATGAAAATTGGTGAAATATTACAATCCAGCCATGGCCGATGCTGCAATATCATCGGCCATGGCTGGAGACCGCGATCTGCCCCCACCACTGATCTCCTCCCTTCCATCCGACCTGTTCTCCACTCCCCTCCGTCCTCCCATCCGCTCCACCCGCGGTCTGGTCTCACCTCCCCTGTGGTCCGATCTCACCCCCACTTACCTACCGAGCTCCGGTGTCCCTCCCGGTGTCCGTCCGTCTTCTCCATGGGAGCTGCCATCTTCCAAAATGGCGGGCGCATGCGCAGTGCTCTCGCCGAATCTGCCAGCAGATTCATTCCAGGTACATTTTGATCACTGTGATAGGTTCTATCACAGTGATCAAAATAAAAAAAAGTAAATAAACCCCCCCTTTATCACCCCCATAGTTAGGGAAAATAATGAAATAAAGAAAATACTAGGGTTAGGGTTAGAACTAGGGTTAGGGTTGCAATTAGGGTTAGGGTTGCAATTAGGGTTAGGGTTAGAATTAGGGTTGCAATTAGGGTTAGGGTTGCAGTTAGGGTTAGGGTTAGAATTAGGGTTAGGGTTGCAATTAGGGTTAGGGTTGCAATTGGGGTTAGGGTTGCAATTAGGGTTAGAATTAGGGTTAGGGTTGCAATTAGGGTTAGGGTTGCAATTAGGGTTAGTGTTAGGGTTGCGGTTAGGGTTAGAATTAGGCTATGTACACATGGTGCGGATTTGGTTGTGGATCTGCAGCAGATTAGCCGCTGCGGATTTGTAGCAGTTTTCCACCACGTTTATAGTACCATGTAAACCTATGGAAAACCAAATCCGCTGTGCCCATGGTGCGGAAAATACCGCATGGAAATACTGCATTGTATTTTCCGCAGCATGTCAATTCTTTGTGCGGATTCCGCAGCGTTTTACACCTGTTCCTCAATAGGAATCCGCAGGTGAAATCCTCACAAAAAACACTGGAAATAGGCGGTAAATCCGTAGGTAAAATGCAGTGCGTTTTACTTGCGGATTTTTCAAAAACGGTGCAGAAAAATCCTCACACAAATCCGCAATGTGGGCGCATAGCCTTAGAGTTAGGGTTGTGTTGGGGTTAGGGTTGTGGTTAGGGTTGGGATTAGGGTTAGGGGTGTGTTGGGGTTAGGGTTGTGGTTAGGGGTGTGTTGGGGTTAGGGTTGTGATTGGGGTTATGGCTAGAGTTGGGATTAGGGTTAGGAGTGTGTTGGGGTTACTGTTGAAGTTAGAATTGAGGGGTTTCCACTGTTTAGACACATCAGGGGTCTCCAAACACGACATGGCGCCACCATTGATTCCAGCCAATCTTGCGTTCAAAAAGTCAAATGGTGCTCCCTCCCTTCTGAGCCCTGACATGCGCCCAAACAGTGGTTTACCCAAACAAATGGGGCATAAGCGTACTCAGGAAAAATTGCTCAACAACTTTGGAGGTCCAATTTCTCCTGTTACCCTTGGGAAAATAAAAAAATAGGGGCTAAAAAATTATTTTTGTGGGAAAAAATGATTTTTTATTTTCACGACTCTGCGTTATAAACTTCTGTGAAGCACTTGGGGGTTCAAAATGCTCACCGCACATCTAGAATAGTTCCTTGGGAGGTCTAGTTTCCAAAATTGCGTCACTTTTGGGGGAGCTCCAATGTTTAAGCACACAGGGGCTCTCTAAACGCGACATGGTGTCCGCTAACGATTGGAGCTAATTTTTCATTCAAAAAGTCAAATGGCGCTCTTTCCCTTCCAAGCCTTGCCGTGTGCCCAAACAGTGGTTTACCCCCACATGTGAGGTATCGGTGTACTCAGGAGAAATTGGACAACAACTTTTAGGATCCATTTTATCCTGTTGCCCATGTGAAAATGAAAAAATTGAGGCTAAAAGAATTTTTGTGAAAAGCAAAGTACGTTTTCATTTTTACGGATCAATTTGTGAAGCACCTGGGGGTTCAAAGTGCTCACTATGCATCTAAATAAGTTCCTTGGCTGGTCTAGTTTCCAAAATGGGGTCACTTGTGGGGAAGCTTCAATGTTTAGGCACACAGGGGCTTTCCAAATGCAACATGGTGTCCGCTGACGATTGGAGCTAATTTTTCATTCAAAAGTCAAATGGCTCCTTCCCTTCCGAGCCTTCCCGTGTGCCCAAACAGTGGTTTACCCCCACATGTGAGGTATCAGTGTACTTGGGAGAAATTGGCCAACAAATTTTAGGATCCATTTTATCCTGTTGCCCATGTGAAAATGAAAAAATTGAGGCTAAAAGAAATTTTTTGTGAAAAAAAAAAAAAAGTACTTTTTCATTTTTACGGATCAATTTGTGAAGCTCCTGGGGATTCAATGTGCTCACTATGCATCTAGATAAGTCCCTTGGGGGGTCTAGTTTCCAAAATGGGGTCACTTGTGGGGGAGCTCTAATCTTTAAGCACACAGGGGCTCTCCAAACGCGACATGGTGTCCGCTAAAGATTGGAGCCAATTTTTCATTCAAAAAGTCAAATGGCGCTCTTTCCCTTCCAAGCCTTGCCGTGTGCCCAAACAGTGGTTTACCCCCACATGTGAGGTATCGGTGTACTCAGGAGAAATTGGACAACAACTTTTAGGATCCATTTTATCCTGTTGCCCATGTGAAAATGAAAAAATTGAGGCTAAAAGAATTTTTGTGAAAAGCAAAGTACGTTTTCATTTTTACGGATCAATTTGTGAAGCACCTGGGGGTTCAAAGTGCTCACTATGCATCTAAATAAGTTCCTTGGCTGGTCTAGTTTCCAAAATGGGGTCACTTGTGGGGAAGCTTCAATGTTTAGGCACACAGGGGCTTTCCAAATGCAACATGGTGTCCGCTGACGATTGGAGCTAATTTTTCATTCAAAAGTCAAATGGCTCCTTCCCTTCCGAGCCTTCCCGTGTGCCCAAACAGTGGTTTACCCCCACATGTGAGGTATCAGTGTACTTGGGAGAAATTGGCCAACAAATTTTAGGATCCATTTTATCCTGTTGCCCATGTGAAAATGAAAAAATTGAGGCTAAAAGAAATTTTTTGTGAAAAAAAAAAAAAAGTACTTTTTCATTTTTACGGATCAATTTGTGAAGCTCCTGGGGATTCAATGTGCTCACTATGCATCTAGATAAGTCCCTTGGGGGGGTCTAGTTTCCAAAATGGGGTCACTTGTGGGGGAGCTCTAATCTTTAAGCACACAGGGGCTCTCCAAACGCGACATGGTGTCCGCTAAAGATTGGAGCCAATTTTTCATTCAAAAAGTCAAATGGCGCTCCTTCCCTTCCTAACCCTGTCGTGCTCCCAAACAGCAAACAGTGGTTCCCCCCAACTTATGGGGTATCGGCGTACTCAGGACAAATTGTACAATAACGTTCGGGGTCCAGTTTCTCCTTTTCCCCTTGGAAAAATAAAAAAATTGCTGCTAAAAGATCATTTTTGTGACTAAAAAGGTAAATGTTCATTTTTTCCTTCCATGTTGCTTCTGCTGTTGTGAAGCACCTGAAGGGTTAATACACTTCTTGAATGTGGTTTTGACTACCAAGAGGGGTGCAGTTTTTAGAATGGTGTCTCTTTTGGGTATTTTCAGCCATATAGACCCCTCAAACTGACTTCAAATGTGAGGTGGTCCCTAAATAAAATGGTTTTGTAAATTTTGTTGTAAAAATGAGAAGTCACTGGTCAAATTTTAACCCTTATAACTTCCTAGGAAAAAAAAATGTTGTTTCCAAAATTGTGCTGATGTAAAGTAGACATTTGGGTAATGTTATTTAGTAACTATTTTGTGTCACATATCTCTGGTTTAACAGAATAAAAATTCAAAATTTGAAAATTGTGAAATTTTCAAAATTTTCGCCAAATTTCAATTTTTTTCACAAATAAACGCAAAAATTATTGATCTAAATTTACCACTAACATGAAGCCCAATATGTCAAGAAAAAACTGTCTCAGAATCGCTAGGATCAGTTGAAGCGTTCCTGAGTTATTACCTCATAAAGGGACACTGGTCAGAATTGCAAAAAATGGCCAGGTCATTAAGGTCAAAATAGGCTGGGTCATGAAGGGGTTAAGAGTTTTGGCACCTACAGACCAGTTAGTTGCTTCTAATCAACTCGTTACCTGCATTAAAGACAGCTGTCTTACATAGTCACCTTTATAAAAGACTCCTGTCCACAGACTCAATTAATCAGTCAGACACTAACCCCCTACAACATGGGCAAGAAAAAAAAAGCTTTCTAAGGATGTCAGGGACAAGATCATAGACCTGCACAAAGCTAGAATGGGCTGCAAAACCATAAGTAGGATGCTGGGGGAGGAGACAACTGTTAGTGCAATAGTAAGAAAATGGAAGAAATACAAAATGACTGTTAGTTGACCGATCTGGGGCCCCATGCAAATTCTCACCTCGTGGGGTGTTCATGTGAGGAAGGTGAGAGATCAGCCTAAAACTACACGGGGGGAACTTGTTAATGATCTCAAGGCAGCTGGGACCACAGTCGCCAAGAAAACCATTACGCCGTAAATGTTTAAAAACCTGCAGTTCCCACAAGGTCCCACTGCTCAAAAAGGTACATGTGCAGGCCCATCTGAAGTTTGCCAATGAACACCTGGATGATTCTGTGAGTGATTGGGAGAAGGTGCTATGGTCAGATAAGACAAAAATTGAGGTATTTGGCATTCACTCAACTCGCTGTGTTTGGAGGAAGAGAAATGCTGCCTATGACCCAAAGAACACCTTCCCCACTGTCAAGCACGGAGGTGGAAACATTATGTTTTGGGGGTGTTTCTCTCCAAAGTGCACATGATATTTCACCCCATCAATAGGAGAATGGATGTTGCTATGTACCGTAAAATCCTGAGTGACAACCTCCTTCCCTCCGCCAGGACATTAAAAATGGGTCGTGGCTGGGTCTTCCAGCAAGACAATGACCCAAAACATACAGCCAAGGCAACAAAGGAGTGGCTCAAAAAGAAGCACATTAAGGTCATGGAGTGGCCTAGCCAGTCTCCAGACCTTAATCCCATAGAAAACTTATGGAGATAGCTAAAGCTCCGAGTTGCCATGCGACAGCCTCAAAATCTTAATGATTTAGAGATGATCTGCAAAGACGAGTGGACCAAAACTCCTCCTGACATGTGCACAAACCTCATCATCAACTACAAAATACGTCTGAGTGCTGTTCTATGCCAAAAAGGGTTTCGCCACTAAGTATTAAGTCTTGTTTGCGAGAGGAATCAAATACTTATTTCACTGCAAAATGCAAAAAAAATTATGTTATTTATACAATGTGATTTTCTGGATTTTATTTTTGATATTCTATCTCTCAGTGTAAAAATTAAGCTAACCTTAAAATTATAGACTTTGTTGTTAGTGGGCAAACTTACAAAATCTACCAGGGATCAAATACTTATTTTCTCTTCGCCACGACAGCACCCACTTGAGAGAGGGGATCTGCCCCTAGGAACAGGAAACCCTATGGAGAGATAAAAGGGGCGGTCCCCCTCGCTCCCACAGTTGGTTTCCTGTTCCTACGGGAGACCCTTGGAGAGAAGAGGATGCCCAGCCTGGATGCCGCTTGCGCAGTTTACCTTTATGGGACGGCAAGGGCTCCAGAAGCTGGAAGCAGCGTCGGGGGTCCTATGGCAGCTTCCCCCCTCTGCTGGCAGGTACTGTGAGGCCAGGTCCGGGGAGTCGCCTGGCTCATGGAGATCCACCCAGCAGACCTGCAAGGACCAAATCGCTGGGGTAAGGAGATCCTGCGGCGCCATCCCTCATGGTGCGCAGGCAGCGTGGGTCCGGTATACTATCCCCCGGAAGCAGATCGCAACTTCCGGGGTGAAACAGGAGGAGAACGGCGCCTGCGCTGATGCTGGTGGGAGCGCAGGCGCATACTGAATAGCCGCGACCCGGATGTAGCGGTCACTTCCGGGTGCGGCAGGAAGAAGATGGCGGCCCCCATTAGAAAAGGACGCCGGCACTGATCCTCCGGCGTCCATCATGGCATCTCCACAGGACCCGGCGATGGCTTCATCCGAAGTCACCGCTATTGCGCCTAGTAGCCGAACAAGCAGCAGTCGCAGATCATCTTCTTCCAAAAGCGCCAGAGATAAGAAATCAGGCCGGTCGGTTCCATCTGTGCCTCCGTCTCCTCCTCATCAGCCGGTATTGTAACAACAACCTCACTGGGTGAGTGTGTGTGCGTACCCTCTTAGGCTGATTACACTCCCCCTCTTTGTCTATATTCCTTAGGCAAAAAGAACGGGGAAAACCAAACACATACAATGTGCTTTATGCTCTCAGCCGCTCCCCGATAATTATTTAAAGAAGCTGTGCCAGTCTTGCATCGAATCCACCTTACGTGAGGAGTCTTCAGTAAGGTCGGAAGATATAAGGAGTATGATTAGGGAAGAATTACAGGCCTTCCGAAACGCGGAAAAAATTCCCGAGGGTAGAAAAAAATATAATTCCCCCAGGTCTGAGCAGTCCTCTGAGACTGAAGATAAAGATTCGGATGGTTCCCAAAGGATCATTTCCTCAGATGATGAGCGGGATACATGCTTTCCCACAGACAGTATCGATAATTTAGTAAGATCAGTTTGTAACACCATGGGTATTGAAGACACAAAAATCCCTAAAACACCACAGGACGTGATGTTTGCAGGCCTGTCAGAGAGGAAAAAACCTTCTTTCCCTGTAATTCCAGCAATTAAAAATGTAGTAAAAAAGGAGTGGGAAAGCCAGGGACAAAGAGGATTGCCGTCTTCGTCAAAAAGACGCTATCCCTTTAATGACGAAGATTTCTCTATATGGTTAAAAGCCCCGAAGGTAGATGCAGCAGTGGCTTCCACTTCTAAAAAATCCTTGCTACCCGTAGAAGATTCCGGCTCCTTGCAAGACCCGCTAGACCGGAAAGCGGATACCCTCTTAAAAAGAGCATGGGAATCCTGTACTGGAGCCTTCAGGCCGGCTATATCAGCCACATGCACTGCCAGGTCCATGTTGGTCTGGTTAAATGATTTAGAAGAAGGATTAAAGAGCGGCCTTTCCCGAGATAGACTGATCTCTTCCATACCGTTAATTAGAGGAGCTACAGCCTTTTTGGCGGATTCCTCAGCTGATTCCATACGGCTAGCTGCCAAATCGGCAGGTCTGACTAACGCGGCTCGTCGAGCCTTATGGCTAAAGGGGTGGAAAGGAGATCCCCAAACGAAGTCTAAATTATGTGGTCTTCCATGCCAGGGTGAGTACCTATTTGGTACTAAGTTAGACGAAATACTAACTAAAGCGGGTGAGAGGAAGAAGGGGTTCCCCAATAATACTTATCTTCCATCCTACAGGAGAGCGTTCCGTAAGCCCACGTTTAATAGAAGAAAGGACTATAAAAACCAAGTCCGCTGGGCTAATAAAGACTTTAAGCAGAAAGGAGCGTTTTTCGGAAAACGTCCATTCAAACCTGAGGATAAAACCCGTTAGGACAGATCTACCCGTTGGTGGTAGGTTGTCTTTCTTCACTTCACAATGGCTGACAATGACTTCCAATCCATGGGCAACTAGCCTTATATCTACGGGTCTTAAATTAAGATTTGCCCGAGTCCATCCGGACTCATTTTTATTGACTTCCTTAAAGTCTCATTCACAACAAGAGGCCTTGGAACAGGAAATAATAAATCTCCTGTCCAAAGGGGTACTAGTGGAAGTCCCTTCTCATCAAAAAGGAAGGGGTTTTTATTCCCCTCTATTTTTGATTCCAAAACCAGACGGATCATTTAGAACAATAATTAACCTGAAAAGACTAAACGTCTTCTTAGAAAACCAAACCTTTAAAATGGAGTCTATACGATCAACTATAAAGCTCCTGTTTCCCCATTGCTTTATGGCAGTACTTGACCTTAAAGATGCGTATTACCATCTACCAATCTTCATTGAACATCAGCAATATCTACGGGTGGCAGTTATAATGGAAGGTCAGATAAGGCATTATCAATATACAGCAATGCCCTTTGGACTGTCGATAGCTCCGAGAGTCTTCACAAAATTAATGTCAGAAGTAATGTCATATTTGAGATTAAAATACACTCTTGTAATACCATATTTAGATGACCTTCTTATAGTGGGCAACTCTCTTTCCCAATGCCATCAACGAGTACTTGATACAATTTCGTCCCTACAGGAATTGGGGTGGTTAGTAAACTGGGAGAAATCCAGGTTGTCCCCCACAACTCGACAAACATTCCTAGGGCTTATTCTAGATTCTACAAATCAAAGGTGCTTTCTTCCCGACTCTAAACAATTAGCAATTATAAACAAGGTACAATCGGTGATTAATAAACCCCTAATTTCCCTAAGAGAAGGGATGTCCCTTCTTGGTTCCTTTACATCATGTATCCCGGCTGTCCCATGGGCCCAATTCCATAGTAGAAAATTACAATATAAAATTCTACAGGAAGAAGAGAGGTTACAAGGCCAATTGGATAGTCGGTTATCTTTACCATCTGACGTGGTAGATTCTCTTACCTGGTGGTTAGACCAGAGTCATTTTACCAGTGGGGTTCCCTGGGTGGTTAAACCTTCAAAAACACTCTTTACCGATGCCAGTCCTAGTGGTTGGGGAGCACACTTAGGAGATCAAATAGTTCAAGGTCTGTGGTCTCCTAGAGAATCGAATGATTCCTCTAATCAAAAAGAACTGAAGGCTATCTATCATGCCATATGTGAATTTCTTCCGCAGTTACACGGAACGCATACAAGAATCTTTTCAGACAACATGACAGCGGTGGCATACATAAACCACCAAGGGGGAACAAGATCAGAAGCTCTCATGTGTATAGCCGGCGACATTCTATCCATAGCAGAGGAGCACCTCCTATCCTTATCAGCACTGCATGTAAGAGGAGTCGACAATCCAAAAGCGGATTTCCTCAGCCGCCACACTCTCCGCCAAGGAGAGTGGGTTCTCAGCCGTCGTATCTTTTTAATGATAATCAAAAAATGGGGTACTCCCGAGATAGACCTTTTTGCGACAAAACACAACAGACAAGTCAAAAGGTTCGCTTCATTGTTCCGATCCGACAATCCAGATATCTTCGATGCTCTGCAAGTCCCATGGACATTCCAGAAAGCATATGCCTTTCCCCCACTAATACTTCTTCCAACGGTGATCAGGAAGATAAGGGAGGACAGAGCTCATGTGATCTTAATAGCTCCATTTTGGCCCAAGAGGCCATGGTTCTCCTGGCTGAGAATGATGTCAATTTCAGACCCGTGGATCCTTCCGGAGGATCAGGATCTGCTCTCCCAAGGCCCCTTCAACCACCCTCAGGTGAAGGGTCTGCGGTTGACTGCCTGGCATTTGAGAGGCGGCTGCTAAAAATGAGAGGATTTTCTAACAAAGTAATTGACACTCTGCTACTAAGTAGGAAAAAATCTACCACATCCATTTATGTGAGAGTGTGGAAAAAATTCTTAAACCTTTACCCAACAGCACTATCAAACGAGATTCAGATCCCTATGGTCCTAGAATTTCTTCAAAAAGGGCGCGATTTAGGTCTGGCAGTCAGTACCTTAAAAGTACACATTTCTGCGCTTGGTGCTTTATATGGTCACGATATTGCAGGTGACAGGTGGGTAGCCAGGTTTATCGCAGCTTGCCAAAGGTCAGAGACAGTCCAAATTCCCCATGTACCACCTTGGGATGTTAATTTAGTCCTTGAAGCTCTAACAGACCACCCCTTTGAGCCACTACATTCAGCTCACATAAAACATGTTTCCATCAAGACAGCTCTTCTTGTTGCTTTGGTATCAGCTAGAAGAGTAAGCGACATACAGGCATTATCGATAGATCCACCGTTTATGTCTATATTTCCAGACAGAATTGTCCTAAAAACAGACCCTTCCTACTTACCCAAAGTATGCACTAAATTTCATAGATCACAAGAAATTTTTCTTCCCTCCTTCTATGATAACCCTACGAATCAGGAAGAACAAAAATACCACACATTAGATGTGAGGAGGGCCATATTAGCCTATTTAGATAGAACTAGCGCCTGGAGGAAGAGCAGGGCTCTCTTTATTTCCTTCCAGGGCCATAGAAAAGGAGATGGAATCATGAAGGGCACTTTATCTCGGTGGATTCGGGATGCAATATGTCTGGCCTATTCATCCAAAGGGGAGAACCCGCCTGAGACTGTAAAAGCACACTCCACTCGGGCGATAGCATCATCCTGGGCCGAGCGAGCAGAAGTTCCAATAGAACTGATATGTAAGGCCGCAACTTGGGCTTCTCCCACTACATTCTATAATCACTATAGATTGGATTTATCTTCTTCTTCTGACCTGTCTTTTGGTAGATCAGTTCTTAACACTGTGATCCCTCCCAAATGACTATCTCTGAAAGTCTCTCAAGTGGGTGCTGTCGTGGCGAAGAGAAAACACCGGATTACGTACCGGTAATGCTCTTTTATAGAGCCACGACAGCACCCCTTTACTTCCCACCCTATTAAGTTATTTTTATAAAAGCACGATTAAGGGTGTTTTTTGGTTCTTGTAGTTAGCCATACTAAGTTAACTAATGATAAAAGCTGATATCAAATTGCCTACTAAATCTGGTGGGCGGTTCCTCGCAATCTCTGTAACCCAACTGTGGGAGCGAGGGGGACCGCCCCTTTTATCTCTCCATAGGGTTTCCTGTTCCTAGGGGCGGATCCCCTCTCTCAAGTGGGTGCTGTCGTGGCTCTATAAAAGAGCATTACCGGTACGTAATCCGGTGTTTCCTTCACTTTAAATGAACCTTGTTTCTCCCAGGAGTTGCTGGCTTTCAGTCATACAGAAGTGTCTCACTATAATGTAAGTGACAGTATCAATGCAGAACTAGCAATAAGTCAAAGTGTTGGGTTGTGCGATGTACTTACAGCCACCACTCACAATCAGTGCTCTGACCAAGGACTGTAGCCCTGCTGGCACTCCTGTATTACTGAAAGCCAGAGGCTCCTGAGAAAAATAAATGTAATTATCTCCTGGGTGCTGCACTTTCAGAATCGCGTCCGGGCACCTTTCTAATGCTATTAACCTGCAGATTAAAGGGAACCTGCCACCCCCAAAATTGAAGGTGAACTAAGTCCACTGGCATCAGGGGCTTATCTACAGCATTCTGTAATGCTGTAGAAAAGCCCCCGATGTATCCTGAAAGATAAGAAAAAGAGGTTAGATTATACTCACCCAGGGGCGGTCCCGCTGAGGTCCGGGTCCGATGGGTGTCGCCGTCCGGCCCGGGGCCTCCCATCTTCTTACGATGATGTCCTCTTCTTGTCTTCACGCCGCGGCTCCGGTGCAGGCGTACTTTGTCTGCCCTTTTGAGGGCAGAGCAAAGTACTGCAGTGCGCAGGCGCTGGGCCTCTCTGACCTTTCCCGGCACCTGCGCACTGCAGTACTTTGCTCTTCCCTCAACAGGGCAGACAAAATACGCCTGCGCCCGAGCCGCAGCGTGAAGACAAGAAGAGGACATCATCGTAAGAAGATGGGAGGCCCCGGACCGCGACGCCCATCGTACCGGACCACCCCTGGGTGAGTATAATCTAACCTCTTTTTCTCATCTTTCAGGATACATCGGGGGCTTATCTACAGCATTACAGAATGCTGTAGATAAGCCCGTGATGCCGGTGGACTTAGTTCACCTTCGATTTTGGGGGTGACCGGTTCCCTTTAACCCTGTATCTGCAAAATCATAGTGTTATGCGATGTGGCAGGTTAGATAGGTATTGTTTTCACATCTGATACTGTATGTCACAATGGTCACGACATGAAATTCCCATGTTTTACAATAACGGTACTTTTGTTTTTGGTACGGATCAAGTTACCTCCGCATTTTTTCACACTTTGATTTTGATGCACTTATTTGATAGACTCTCTTTGGAGCAATCTGCAACTAAAAATCAAACTTAAAGAAGTTGCCCACTATTTGCACAATTTCTTTTCATACCCCTTTGTTGGCCCTATACTCACCTCCCATGCTGGTGCTTTTACTGCGGTGTCGGTTCTCCATCTCCTGGGGCTCCCGTGCTGTTGATGTGGCACGTGATGCCGTCGCCCAATCAGCGCTGGTGTCACTGTCCCCGTTTCCTGTCGACTTGAGCAGGAAGAGGAAGTCCAAGATCAGCTACAGCCCAGATTTCCTCTACATGTTCGATTTGTCCGAAGGCGGTGACAGTGACAGCACTGGCACCGTGGCACGGGAGGTGAGTATGTATAGAGTTTATTATTTTATGGGGGCCAAACATTTTGATCAAGAAGTCTGAATCTTTATGTGCAGTAACAATGTGCAGTATTTCATTCATAAGTAGTATGAATGGAGAGACAATATGAACAAACATATGTTGGGAGTTCATTAATGTTAAATTAAAGTATACCTTCAACTATGAAAATTTTCTTTTGTTTATATAGTTAAAGGGTTAGTCCCAAAATGTTAAGTTATCCTCTACGTGTTACCTGGAGCCCAATTCCTGGGTTGCTCAGCCCTGATTTTGGGATCACAGGGGGTCCCAGTGGTTAGACCCACAACAATCAGTAAATTAACGCCTAAGCTCAGGATAGCCTAACATTTTGGGAATAACCCTTTAAAATTGAAGTGTTAGGGTACTGTCACACAGTGCAATTTTGATCGCTACGACGGCACGATCCGTGACGTTGCAGCGTCGTATGATTATCGCTCCAGCGTCGTAGACTGCGGTCACACTTTGCAATCACGGCGCTGGAGCGATGCCGAAGTCCCCGGGTAACCAGGGTAAACATCGGGTTACTAAGCGCAGGGCCGCGCTTAGTAACCCGATGTTTACCCTGGTTACCAGCGTAAACGTAAAAAAAAAAAACAGTATATACTTACATTCCGGTGTCTGTCCCCCGGCGTCTCAGCTTCTCTGCACTGTGTAAGCACCATAGCCGGAAAGCACAGCGGTGACGTCACTGCTGTGCTCGCTTTCCGGCCGGCAGGCGCTCACAGTGCAGAGAAGCTGAGACGCCGGAGGACAGACACCGGAATGTGAGTATGTACTGTTTGTTTTTTTTACGTTTACGCTGGTAACCAGGGTAAACATCGGGTTACTAAGCGCGGCCCTGCGCTTAGTTACCCGATGTTTACCCTGGTTACAAGCGAACACATCGCTGGATCCGTGTCACACACAACGATCCAGCGATGTCAGCGGGTGATCAAGCGACGAAAGAAAGTTCCAAACGATCTGCTACGACGTACGATTCTCAGCAGGGTCCCTGATCGCTGCTGCGTGTCAGACACTGCGATATCGTAACGATATCGCTAGAACGTCACGAATCGTACCGTCGTAGCGATGAAAATGGCACTGTGTGACAGTACCCTTAGGTTGAAATTTAGGTAGAAAAAATTTGGGAAGAAGCACTTAATAAAATATCTCTATAGAGAATGAAGCTCTGTGTTTTTATAAAGACCATCAAATTTGCAGCTTTCTTTCTAACACCAATAAAAACATTGGAGGCCAGCAGACACCATTAAGCCAGCTACATACGAGCGTTAAAGCCACCGGGCACCTGCCTTGTGGACTAGTGCCTGTGCGGTCTCAGTCCCTGGCGTCTTTTAAGGTATGTTTTTCTCTGAAATGTTGCAGTGTTTCTTAGACAGTTATGCTTGGCTGAAATCACAAAGCCAGTGCCTGATACATGCTGTACGTGGATCAGCAGCACGCATCAGTAGTCAGGTTCCCTTTACCAATCCTCGCTGAGCATTTTTTAGAACTAGACTCTAGTTGCCTCCTTTGTGATTAAAAGGGAAGTTGTGGTTTAAGAGGCAGCAGAGCTCATTTCTTCCTTCTAGAAAGATAATTACTATGCACAAAAACATTTTTTTTTATCTAGGGAACCACTGAGAAATATCTGCAATATTGCATGTCATCACTTGTTTACATCCTTTCCAGATATGTTCTAAAAAAATGTTCAGTGAGCAACATGCTTGGATAAACTATGACTCTGTCCACATCAAATGTCCTTTTGTATTCTGTGTGGATTCACTTAAAAACAAAAGTCCAGATTCTGTTAAATAGGACCTGGAAAAGCTGTTTGCTTCATTTTTGTGTCCTGCTGCACAGTAGGACATGGGATTGTATATTACATTAAACATAAAATTAAAGTGAAACTGTCAGCAGGATTGTGCACAGTAACCTACACACAGTGTTAGTTCGGCGCTGTTATACTGATTAAAGTGATACCTTGGTTGATGAAATCCGTCTTGTGGTTGTTGTTTAATCTTTATTTTTAGTTTTCAGTTAATGAGATTCTTGTCCTCTAGGGCAGCCTGTGGGGGTCTTCATGTGGTTTTCTACTTACATATTCATCTGTATGGGCATATGACAGATCACTGATCCTTCATTGACCTGCCCTCTATTTTACATTCTGCATATACTATTGTGTGGTTACAAAAAATAATTACACTTCATCAAAATGGCGCTGGCAGATGCTACTGCGTAGCCGGCGCCAATTTGATTGAGCCAATTTGAGCTGTTAATTAGCAGGACTGGCACAACATCATCATTCGGTGTGACACCCAGCTAAATTTAAGTGTTATTCTTTTCTTAGTGTACAGTAGCCCTTTAGATGTTTTCTGCTGAATATATAGCACTGTGCAAAAGTTTTAGACAGGTGTGGAAAATATGCTGCTAAGTTTACTTTCAAAAATTAAAGTACTAATAGTTTATTTTTTCAAAATGGAAAGAATAAACAAGCGAGAAATCTAAATCAAAACAATATTTTGTGTGCCCACCCTTTCTTTCAAAACATCTTCAATTTGTCTAAGTATGGTACACTTGCACAAATGCAGGGATTTTGTAGGATTATTGTCAGGTGTATGAGTAAGCAATTCCAAACAGATAGAAGTGTGTATCACTTTCATATGCAGGTTGAAACACTGTCATTAAGTGAAACAGAAAAATTGGTGCATGAGGCTTAAAAGTGGGTGAGCAAACTCTGTTACAAAGGTGAGGTTGTAGAAGACCGTTTTATGTCACGGATCATACATAATGGCAAGACTGAGCACAGCAGTAATACATTAGGTAGTTATACTGCATCAGCAAGCTGCTCAGCTTCTGTTGAACAACCGTTTTGAATTGGACAGCATTGCGAATGCTACACGCAATGGTGGGCCATGGAAACTTTTTGCAGCAGATGAAAGACATATCAGGCTTTTGAAACCAGAACATAGATGTCCAGCAGTGCCATCACCTCAGAACTGACAGCAAACAGTGGGATTCAGTTACACCCATAGATTTTCAGAGAAATCTGGCTAGAAGTAATCCTCATTTAATAATTTTGGTTAAGAATATATACCTTCAAATGAAAACAAGGCCAAGCAACCCAACTATGCACAGAAATATAGCCGCTGAGGTGCAAAAAAAATGCTTTTGGACTAATATGTTAGAATGTGTATTATTTGCTTGTAAAAGAAAAGTTTGTTAGATTAAAGGTTGGGGAGCGGTACAATAACGATTGAAGCATGGTGAAGTCGTCTTGCAAATTTAGGGCTTGATTTGTCTAATGGAGTTAAAAGGGTATTCCCATCGCCAAGATCCTTTCCCAGTATGTAGTTGGTGTAATAATAATATTAGCAAATACGTACAATTACAAGCGTAGTATAGTATTCCTGATACACTATGTGTCTTTCCTCATGTGCAGAATGTTAGGTATCCATGATTGTGACCAATGATATAGTGACAGGCTGGAGTCACACTAGCGAGTTTTACGGACGTATGAGCGCAGAAAATACGTCCGTAAAACTCGCCAAACAAACGGCACAATTATTCTCAATGGGTCTGGTCCTATCAGCCGTATATTACGGCGACGTATTATACGGCTTTCTACGGCCGTAGTAAATCGCAGCATGCTGCGTTTGTCAGCGTATTGCGCAAATAATACGCCAATGAAAGTTTATGGGGGCGAGAAAAATACGGATTCCACACGGACCAGCAGTGTGACTTGCGAGAAATACGCAGCGGTGTTAGTGAAAAGCCAGTAATTCAATTGCCGGCTTTTCATTTCTCCTTCCCCAACCCGACAGGATATGAGACATGGTTTACATACAGTAAACCATCTCATATCCCCTTTTTTTTGCCAAGTGAGAGTGGCCAAGTGCCAGAATAGGCGCATCTTCCAGATGTGCCTTTTCTGGGGTGGCTGGGGGCAGATGTTTGTAGCCAGGGGGGCCAATAACCATGGACCCTCTCTAGGCTATTAATATCTGCCCTCAGTCACTGGCTTTACCATTCTGGCGGAGAAAATTGCGCGGGAGCCCACGCCAATTTTTTCCGCCATTTAACCCTTTATTTTAGCAGCTTCAGCGCCCAAATTTTGCACATACACACTACTAACATTAGTAGTGTGGAATATGCAAAAAAAAGGGGGATATGACATGGTTTACTGTATGTAAACCATGTCTCATATCCTGTCGGGTTTTTGTGAAGGAGTAATGAAAAGCCGGCAATTGAATTACCGGCTTTTCAGCTTTTCACAGATATCGCGCTGAATTAAATATAAATACAGAATATATATATATATATATATATATATATATATATATATATATATATATATATATATATATATATATATATGTGTGTGTCTCAATGACATATATACTGTATATATGTTTTCCCGAACATTTGAGCACATAAATCCATTATATGTCGGTTTTGCAAGCCTGCGAGAAAATATCGCAGTACGGATGCCATACGGATTACATACGGAGGATGCCATGCGCAAAATACGCTGACACACCCTGCCGACGGAGGACATACGGATCACTATTTTGAGAACATTTCTCCGTATTACGGCCGTATTACGGCCGTAAAAAACGGACCGTATTGTCTTACGCTGAGTGTGACTCCAGCCTTAGCTAGTGGTTTAACCATGGATACCTAAAGTTCTACTTTGGAGGTATTTGCTAATATTATTATTACACCAATTACATATTGGGATGGGGTCTTGCAGATGGGAATACCCCTTTAGGAATTTGGTCAGGATTAATAATGTCCTCAATGCTAAGAAATTCCGGTCTCTCACACATCCATCATTCAATATCATCAATATTATTGTGTCTGCCAGAAGGATTTGCACAAGAACATCCCCAAATAACTGTGGTTAGTTCTCAAAAGTGTTTGGAACAACCTCCCTGCCGAGTTGCTTCAAAAGCTGTGTGCAAGTGTACCAAGAAGATGTTTTGAAGACATAGTACGGTTATACCAAATATTGATTTGACTTACATTTTTCTTTTGTTCATTTATTTTGCGTTTTATTTAATTAATAAACTTTATTAATACTTCTATTTCTAAAGCATTCTTATTATGCAGAATTTTTCCACACTTGCTTAACACTTTTGCACAGCGCTATATGTGGATCGCAGTAACCTACAGCCATTATTGTGCTGACAATAACCGCACTACATTGTGTTAGCGTCAAAGTTAGGCATTCTATAGGAACATTGAATATTTATGTCAATCAGATAATTTGAATTTATAAATACACTTTAAAAGACTATATTAGATATTTTACTCTATATTAGCAAATATATTGAATAAATCAATTTCTAAACCAATTTAAATCTTGTTTTTTATATTCAGGTACAGCGTTGAATACATGTATTCAGCTGTGCTTTGCTATTGTATGCTTCAGAGCTTTTATATGTGCAAGTAATACATTATACATGGCGTAGCAAATTTATACGGCATTTCTTCAACAAACTGAACTGCGCCGTGTCTGTGATATCATCTAATATTTATCAAAGCATCCAACTATGCTGCTTTTGTCTGACATTCCAGTCGATCTAATGCTGACATGAACAAAAGATATGCTACATAGAATACATCAGGAATAGTGATACAAAAGGATTCGTGAATGGAGGTGAAGAATCACTGTTTGATGGGGTTTTCAAAGTGAAGTGTAAATCCATCTATTTCATGTTGCTTTCATACCATTTCAATTTGTGCGTACTTCGTAAAGACAACTCTGCAAGCTTCTAATAATACTTATTGCAGTTAAAAGTGTTGACATGGAAAGAGTTGTCCAGTACTTCAAAATTGATTCTTCAGATTGGTCATTAGCAGAGGCATAATTGTACTGTGTGTAGAATTATTGGGCAAGTGAGTGCTTTGACCATATTATCAGTTCATGCAGATTTTCCAACCCCAAGCTGTATAAACTTTAATGCTCATTGGATAAAGCACATCAGATGATGTGTGTTTTTGTAATGAGGGAGGATGTGGCCTAAGGATATCAACACCCTTTATCAAGGTGTACAGAATTATTAGGCAGCTTGTTTTACTCAGGAAAAAATGGACCAAAAAAGGAGATGTAACAATTTTAGATTTTTCAAAGTCACTTATTTCTAGTCCTCTTCTGCTCTGATGAGACAATTTGCATATTCCCCGGAGGAGCATTGCGGCTTTAAATCTCCTCATTAGGGTTGAGCGACTTTCATTTTTTTAAGATCGAGTAGGGTTTTGGGAAACCCGATTTTGTCCAGAGTCGAGTCGAGTGCAGTCGGCCGATTATCGCTAAAAGTCGGGGATCGACCGAAACACGAAACCCAATGCAAGTCAATGGGGAAGCATAGTCGGCAGTGAGTGGAGGCCAGGAAAACACCTACAGTGCCCATTTTAATGCCAAAAACATCCATTCTTGTTTCTGAAGCTTGCCAATCTTAATTAACTGTATAATAATAGTTGGGCATAGGGAATTGGGGGAAAGTTGTGGGGGGGTAGGGCTGGCTCAAGTTTTTCGTGGGCCCAGGAAATGCGGACTACGTCACGGCGATGTTGCAGGGAAAGGTAAGTATTTAAAAGTTGCAAGTGCTGTGATCCTGAGCAAGCAGGGGGGGGCCCACTCGTTCGCATTGCCACTGGCACAGGGCCCCTCAAAGTACGGCGGTGTGTTTGCATGGCGGGGGCGCCTCCCACCAGCAGCGACACTTTTGCGTACTCTGAGGGGCCCTGTGCCAGTGACGTCGCCAACGAGTATGCCCCCCCACCTGATGAAGGTACCTGCACTTTCATCTGCACCTTCCTCTTTGTCCCTGTGTAAGGTGGTATAACATGCGGGAAGGGGAACCTTACTTTCAGCAGGGACAGATTCTGGCTGTGTAGAGTACAAGGGGAATGTAGTGGTCTAGGTCAATGTACCAGCAGACTCATTTAGCAGTGGCTGGGCAATGGGCAGGATGAGGAGGAAACAGATATAGGGCCAAAGAATAAAGTAGGCTACATGCAGTTCAAAATTGGTAACAGGACTAAACAGGCGGCATTGCTTTGTTCAGTGGAGTAGCAAACCCAAGAGCAGCAGACACTGTTTCAAGGGCCTAACCACACTAGTAGGCCAAATGCAGTTTAATATCTGATAGTATAGGGCGAAAGCCAGAATGTGGAAGCTCAGCTTTGTTCAGTTGAGGACAACACCAGGGAGGGGCAGACACCTTTAGTAGGCCGGAAAAGCCTATTGCATTTTTTAAAATGGTAATTTGGAGCAGAAGGTTGAAGCTCAGCTTTATTTAGTTGAGGGCAACACCAGGGAGGGGCAGAAGCCGTTAGTAGGCCCTAACCACCATTTTTTTTTTTAAAACCACTTAATGAGAGCCGGAAGGTTGAAGCTCAGCTTTATTTAGTTGAGGACAACACCAGGCAGGGGCACACAGACAGACACCTTTAGTAGGCCGGAAAAGCCTATTGCATTTTTCAAAATGGTAATTTGGAGCAGAAGGTTGAAGCTCAGCTTTATTTAGTTGAGGGCAACACCAGGCAGGGGCACACAGACAGACACCTTTAGTAGGCCGGAAAAGCCTATTGCATTTTTTAAAATGGTAATTTGGAGCAGAAGGTTGAAGCTCAGCTTTATTTAGTTGAGGACAACACCAGGCAGGGGCACACAGACAGACACCTTTAGTAGGCCGGAAAAGCCTATTGCATTTTTCAAAATGGTAATTTGGAGCAGAAGGTTGAAGCTCAGCTTTATTTAGTTGAGGACAACACCAGGCAGGGGCACACAGACAGACACCTTTAGTAGGCCGGAAAAGCCTATTGCATTTTTCAAAATGGTAATTTGGAGCAGAAGGTTGAAGCTCAGCTTTATTTAGTTGAGGGCAACACCAGGGAGGGGTAGAAGCCGTTAGTAGGCCCTAACCACCATTTTTTTTTTTTAAAAACCACTTAATGAGAGCCGGAAGGTTGAAGCTCAGCTTTATTTAGTTGAGGACAACACCAGGGAGGGGCAGAAGCCGTTAGTAGGCCCTAACCACCATTTTTTTTTTTTAAAACCACTTAATGAGAGCCGGAAGGTTGAAGATCAGCTTTATTTAGTTGAGGACAACACCAGGCAGGGGCACACAGACAGACACCTTTAGTAGGCCGGAAAAGCCTATTGCATTTTTCAAAATGGTAATTTGGAGCAGAAGGTTGAAGCTCAGCTTTATTTAGTTGAGGGCAACACCAGGGAGAGGCAGAAGCCGTTAGTAGGCCCTAACCAAAGTTGAAGGCCAAATGCAGTTTAATTTCTGATACTATAGGCCGAAAGCCAGAAGGTGGAAGCTCCGATTTAGACAGTGGAGGACAATTTGAATTAGGGACTGCAGACAGACTTAGTAGGCTGTCCCCTGTGGACCATGCATCCACCACATTAACCCATTGCGCCGTAATGGACACGTAATCTTCCGTGGCCATGCCTACAGGTCCATGCGTCTGTTGTCAGGTGCACCTTTGTACTCACAGATTGCCAGAGTGCATGGACAATGCGGTCTTCTACATGCTGGTGGAGGGTTGGGATGGCTTTTCTCGCAAAAGAAGTGTCGACTGGTTAGCTTGTAGCGTGGTACAGCGTAGTCCATCATGGCCTTATTAATAGTAAATAAAATATATAACTAGGCTCTATGAACTTTTAAATAGGTTCCAGGGGTACACGGGCAGCATTGGTGTGGTCAGTGGAGGAGTATTGCAAGTAGGGGCTGCAGACAGGCTATCAAAGGCCTAAAATAACAAACAGTAGGCAGTCATGGCAGTTTTACATCGGTTACATCGATACACAGGCAGGCACTCCAGGCAGCATTGTGGTCAGTGGAGGAGTATTGCAAGTAGGGGCCGCAGACAGGCTATCAAAGGCCTAAAATAACAAACAATAGGCTCATTGCAGTTTTACAGCGGTTACATGGATAGACGGGCAGGCAGCTTGGTGGTGAGTGGAGGAGTATTTAAAGTAGGGACCGCAGACAGGCTATCAAAGGCCTAACATAACAAACAATAGGCTCATGGCAGTTTTACAGCGGTTACATGGATACACGGGCAGGCAGCTTGGTGGTCAGTGGAGGAGTATTTAAAGTAGGGACCGCAGACAGGCTTCAAAGGCCTAACATAAGAAAATGGGCTGGCTGTAGGCACTTTATAATTGGTTCCAGGGGTACACGGGCAGCAGTGGTCTGGTCAGTGGAGGACTAGTGGAAGGAGGGACCGCAGACAGGCTTCAAAGGCCTAAAATAACAAACAATAGGCTCATGGCAGTTTTACAGCGGTTACATGGATACACGGGCAGGCAGCTTGGTGGTCAGTGGAGGAGTATTTAAAGTAGGGACCGCAGACAGGCTTCAAAGGCCTAACATAAGAAAATGGGCTGGCTGTAGGCACTTTATAATTGGTTCCAGGGGTACACGGGCAGCAGTGGTCTGGTCAGTGGAGGAGTATTTAAAGTAGGGACCGCAGACAGGCTATCAAAGGCCTAAAATAACAAACAATAGGCTCATGGCAGCTTTACAGCGGTTACATGGATACACAGGCAGCTTGGTGGTGAGTGGAGGAGTAGTGCAAGGAGTGTCTGTCCCAGTACTCCCAAAATATAAATAGATGTTAATGTCTCGCAAAACAACCACAACAAAAAAAAAGGTGGCATACTTAGGTACAGGGGTGGGCTCATCTACTGAGTTTCTGACATAGTAATTTGGCAGTAACTATTTAATGGTGCCAATATAGGACACAGACACAGACTACTTTAAGTTGCATCATAGATGTCTACAAATTTGTATTGTCAGTGCCAGACATTGAATGATGTCAGCGAATAGACTAAAGATTGGTGGAGCTGTGCGACATAATTTTGGACGTGGTAGAGCACATTTTGAGCTGGGGTAGGGGGGAACTCTCTTGAGGCCGGCGGGACCGCCCCAGGGCCCCTCATGTTACAACGGTGTGTCTGACGTTGGGTGCGCACCACCACCGCCAGAGACACTACATTGTACTATGAGGGACCCAGTAGCAATGCCGTCAACCAAAAGCGAGCACACCCACCTCTTCAGACAAACAGCAGTCTCACGGGTGCTTGCGCCAAGTCGCGATACCACGGCCCCGTGTGGGGAGTTTTGCCATTTAGGGAGGTGTAAACATGTCGTATGCTGTACAATCAGCTGCAGCAAATTAGACATTAGAAAAGTAATTCACAGGCAAGAGCTTTTCATAGGAAAGCTAGGTGTCGGCCGGGCAAGGTGGGGCAAAAGATTTCGAAATCCAGTTGTGGTTCATTTTAATGAATGTTAGATCGTCAACATTTTGGGTAGCCAGACGAGTCCTTTTTTCGGTTAATATTGAACCTGCAGCACTGAATACTCTTTCTGATAGGACACTTGCTGCCGGGCAAGCAAGCTCCTGCAATGCATATTCTGCCAATTCTGGCCAGGTGTCTAATTTGGAGGCCCAGTAATCAAATGGGAATGACGGTTGAGGGAGAACATCGATAAGGGATGAAAAATAGTTAGTAACCATACTGGACAAATGTTGTCTCCTGTCACTTTCAATTGATGCAGCAGTACCTGTCCTGTCTGCGGTCATAGCAAAATCACTCCACAACCTGGTCAGAAAACCCCTCTGTCCAACGCCACTTCTGATGTGTGCACCCCTAACACTCCTAGTCTGCTGCCCCCTGGAGCTCGTGTGAGAACGATCACGTGCGCTGTGTGCTGGGAATGCCTGAAGCAAACGGTCAACAAGAGTTGATTGTTTGGTTGCTAATATTAGTTCCAAGTTCTCATGTGGCATAATATTTTGCAATTTGCCTTTATAGCGTGGATCAAGGAGGCAGGCCAACCAGTAATCGTCATCGTTCATCATTTTCGTAATGCGTGTGTCCCTTTTTAGGATACGTAAGGCATAATCCGCCATGTGGGCCAAAGTTCCAGTTGTCAAATCTCCGGTTGTGATTGGTTGAGGGGCAGTTGCAGGCAAATCTACGTCACTTGTGTCCCTCAAAAAACCAGAACCCGGCCGTGACACGCAACCAATTTCCTGTGCCCCCGGGAAAGGTTCGGCATTAAAAATATACTCATCCCCATCATCCTCCTCGTCCTCCACCTCCTCTTCGCCCGCTACCTCGTCCTGTACACTGCCCTGACCAGACAATGGCTGACTGTCATCAAGGCTTTCCTCTTCCTCTGGTGCAGACGCCTGCTCCTTTATGTGCGTCAAACTTTGCATCAGCAGACGCATTAGGGGGATGCTCATGCTTATTACGGCGTTGTCTGCACTAACCAGCCGTGTGCATTCCTCAAAACACTGAAGGACTTGACACATGTCTTGTATCTTAGACCACTGCACACCTGACAACTCCATGTCTGCCATCCTACTGCCTGCCCGTGTATCCTCCCACAAATAAATAACAGCACGCCTCTGTTCGCACAGTCTCTGAAGCATGTGCAGTGTTGAGTTCCACCTTGTTGCAACGTCTATGATTAGGCGATGCTGGGGAAGGTTCAAAGACCGCTGATAGGTCTGCATACGGCTGGCGTGTACAGGCGAACGTCGGATATGTGAGCAAAGTGCACGCACTTTGAGGAGCAGGTCGGAGAACCCAGGATAAGTTTTCAATAAGCACTGTACCACCAGGTTTAAGGTGTGAGCCAGGCAAGGAATGTGTTTCAGTTGGGAAAGGGAGATGGCAGCCATGAAATTCCTTCCGTTATCACTCACTACCTTGCCTGCCTCAAGATCTACTGTGCCCAGCCACGACTGTGTTTCTTGTTGCAAGAACTCGGACAGAACTTCCGCGGTGTGTCTGTTGTCGCCCAAGCACTTCATAGCCAATACAGCCTGCTGACGCTTGGCAGTAGCTGGCCCATAATGGGACAACTGGTGTGCAACAGTGTCATCTGCCGATGGAGTGGTTGGCAGACTGCGTTCTGTGGAAGAGCTGTAGCTTCTGCAGGAGGACGAGGAGGAGGAGGAGGAGGGGGTGCGAACGCCTACAGCCAACTGTTTCCTAGACCGTGGGCTAGGCACAACTGTCCCTAAATTGATGTCGCCTGTGGACCCTGCATCCACCACATTCACCCAGTGTGCCGTGATGGACACATAACGTCCCTGGCCATGCCTACTGGTCCATGCATCTGTAGTCAGGTGCACCTTTGTACTCACAGATTGCCTGAGTGCATGGACGATGCGCTGTTTAACATGCTGGTGCAGGGCTGGGATGGCTTTTCTGGAAAAAAAGTGTCGACTGGGTAGCTCGTATCGTGGTTCAGCGTACTCCATCAGGGCTTTGAAAGCTTCGCTTTCAACTAACCGGTAGGGCATCATCTCTAACGAGATTAGTCTAGCTATGTGGGCGTTAAAACCCTGTGTACGCGGATGCGAGGATAAGTACTTCCTTTTTCTAACCAGAGTCTCATGTAGGGTGAGCTGGACTGGAGAGCTGGAGATCGTGGAACTTTCGGGTGTGCCGGTGTACATGGCAGACTGAGAGACGGTTGGAGACGGTATTGTTTCCGCCGGTGCCCTAGATGCAATATTTCCTCCTACAAAACTGGTGATTCCCTGACCCTGACTGCTTTTGGCTGGCAAAGAAACCTGCACAGATACTGCCGGTGGTGCGGAAAATGGTGGCCTTACAGTGACGGAAGGGATGTTGCGTTGCTGACTAGCTTCATTGGCCGAGGGTGCTACAACCTTGAGGGACGTTTGGTAGTTAGTCCAGGCTTGAAAATGCATGGTGGTTAAGTGTCTATGCATGCAACTAGTATTTAGACTTTTCAGATTCTGACCTCTGCTTAAGCTAGTTGAACATTTTTGACAGATGACTTTGCGCTGATCAGTTGGATGTTGTTTAAAAAAATGCCAGACTGCACTCTTCCTAGACTCGGATCCCTTTTCAGGGATTGCAGACTGAGCTTTAACCGGATGGCAACGCTGTGCTCCAACAGGTTTTGGCTTTGACACGCGTTTTGGGCCAGATACGGGCCCGGCAGATGGAACCTGTTGCGATGTTGATGCCTGCTGCGGCCCCTCCTCCACCTCCGCTTCTGAACTACTGCCGCCTGCACCCTGTTCCCCCAATGGCTGCCAATCGGGGTCAATAACTGGGTCATCTATTACCTCCTCTTCGAGCTCGTGTGCAACTTCGTCTGTGTCACTGTGTCGGTCGGTGGTATAGCGTTCGTGGCGGGGCAACATAGTCTCATCAGGGTCTGATTGTGGATCTGTACCCTGAGAGGGCAATGTGGTGGTCTGAGTCAAAGGAGCAGCATAGTACTCTGGCTGTGGCTGTGCATCAGTGCACTCCATGTCAGAATATACTTGTAATGGGCATGGCCTGTTAAATGTTTCACTTTCTAAGCCAGGGACGGTATGTGTAAAGAGCTCCATGGAGTGACCCGTTGTGTCGCCTGCTGCATCCTTCTCTCTTGTTGTAGTTTTTGCTGAGGAGGACAAGGAAGCGACTTGTCCCTGACCGTGAACATCCACAAGCGACGCGCTGCTTTTACATTTACCAGTTTCGGAAGAGGAGGCAAAAGAGCTAGAGGCTGAGTCTGCAATGTAAGCCAAAACTTGCTGTTGCTGCTCCGCCTTTAAAAGCGGTTTTCCTACTCCCAGAAAAGAGAGCGTTCGAGGCCTTGTGTAGCCTGACGACGAAACTGGCTCCACAGCTCCAGACTTAGGTGGAATATTTTTATCCCCACGACCACCTGATGCTCCACTACCACTACCATCATTACCAGCTGACAATGAACGCCCACGACGACCTCTTGCACCAGACTTCCTCATTGTTTTAAAATCTTAACCAAAGTAACTTTATTTGTTGCTGTCAAACAACTTACACGGTGAGCTATAACTTCAGTATGATTTCAATATCCCTTAACAGGTTGGTGAGACCACAAGGAAAATCAGGCACAATGTTACACACTCTGTTTTCTGTGGCACAAAATCACAGAGATGACACACACGCAGGACTGTCACTCAAGCACTAATGTCAATATTAATCTCCCACCTAATTTATGTATTTTTTTTTTTCAGGGAGACTTTAGAAACCAAATAATAAGAAAAAAAATAAATAAATAAATAGGCTTTCTATAGCCCACTGAATGAGAGATAGCACACACAGCAGTGGCACACAAGCCCTGACTGAGGCCAATATTTTTCTCCCACTGATTGATGTAGTGTTTTTGTGTTGAGGTAGATTTTAGAACACAAATCAAGGAAAAAAAAAAAAAAAGCTTTCTATGGCCCACTGAATGAGAGAGGTGGCACACCCAGGAGTCAAGACTGGCACACAAGCTGAAAGGGCAATATTACTCTCCCACTGTTTTTTGTATTTTTTTTTTTTTTTTTCAGGGAGACTTTAGAAACCAAATAATATTAAAAAAAATAGCCTTTCTATGGCCCACTGAATGAGAGAGAGAGGTGGCACACCCAGGAGTCAAGACTGGCACACAAGCTGAAAGGGCAATATTACTCTCCCACTGTTTTTTTATGTATTTTTTGTTTTTTAAGGGAGACTTTAGAAACCCAATAATATTTAAAAAAAAAAAAAAAAAAGGCTTTCTATGGCCCACTGAATGAGAGAGAGAGGTGGCACACCCAGGAGTCAAGACTGGCACACAAGCTGAAAGGGCAATATTACTCTCCCACTGTTTTTTTATGTTTTTTTTTTTTTCAGGGAGACTTTAGAAACCAAATAATATTAAAAAAACCAAAAAAATAAATAGGCTTTCTATGGCCCACTGAATGAGAGAGAGAGGTGGCACACCCAGGAGTCAAGACTGGCACACAAGCTGAAAGGGCAATATTACTCTCCCACTGTTTTTTTATGTTTTTTTTTTTTCAGGGAGACTTTAGAAACCAAATAATATTAAAAAAACCAAAAAAATAAATAGCCTTTCTATGGCCCACTGAATGAGAGAGAGAGGTGGCACACCCAGGAGTCAAGACTGGCACACAAGCTGAAAGGGCAATATTACTCTCCCACTGTTTTTTTATGTATTTTTTGTTTTTTAAGGGAGACTTTAGAAACCCAATAATATTTAACCCCTTCATGACCTTGCCGTTTTTTGCAATTCTGACCAGTGTCCCTTTATGAGGTAATAACTCAGGAACGCTTCAACGGATCCTAGCGATTCTGAGATTGTTTTTTCGTGACATATTGGGCTTCATGTTAGTGGTAAATTTAGGTCGATAATTTCTGAGTTTATTTGTGAAAAAAACGGAAATTTGGCAAAAATTTTGAAAATTTCGCAATTTTCACATTTTGAATTTTTATTCTGTTAAACCAGAGAGTTATGTGACACAAAATAGTTAATAAATAACATTTCCCACATGTCTACTTTACATCAGCACAATTTTGGAAACAAATTTTATTTTTGCTAGGAAGTTATAAGGGTTAAAATTTGACCAGTGATTTCTCATTTTTACAACAAAATTTACAAAACCATTTTTTTTAGGGACCACCTCACATTTGAAGTCAGTTTGAGGGTTCTATATGGCTGAAAATACCCAAAAGTGACACCATTCTAAAAACTGCACCCCTCAAGGTGCTCAAAACCACATTCAAGAAGTTTATTAACCCTTCAGGTGTTTCACAGCAGCAGAAGCAACATGGAAGTAAAAAATGAACATTTAACTTTTTAGTCACAAAAATGATATTTTAGCGAAAATTTTTTTATTTTCCCAAGGGTAAAAGGAGAAACTGGACCACGGACGTTGTTGTCCAATTTGTCCTGAGTACGCTGATACCTCATATGTGGGGGTAAACCACTGTTTGGGCGCACGGCAGGGCTCGGAAGGGAAGGAGCGCCATTTGACTTTTTCAATGAAAAATTGGCTCCAATCTTTAGCGGACACCATGTCGCGTTTGGAGAGCCCCCGTGTGCCTAAACATTGGAGCTCCCCCACAAGTGACCCCATTTTGGAAACTAGACCCCCCAAGGAACTTATCTAGAAGCATAGTGAGCACTTTAAACCCCCAGGTGCTTCACAAATTGATCCGTAAAAATGAAAAAGTACTTTTTTTTTCACAAAAAAATTATTTTAGCCTCAATTTTTTCATTTTCACATGGGCAACAGGATAAAATGGATCCTAAAATTTGTTGGGCAATTTCTCCTGAGTACGATGATACCCCATATGTGGGGGTAAACCACTGTTTGGGCGCACGGCAGGGCTCGGAAGGGAAGGCACGCCATTTGGCTTTTTGAATGGAAAATTAGCTCCAATCATTAGCGGACACCATGTCGCGTTTGGAGAGCCCCTGTGTGCCTAAACATTGGAGCTCCCACACAAGTGACCCCATTTTGGAAACTAGACCTCCCAAGGAACTAATCTAGATGTGTGGTGAGCACTTTGAACCCCCAAGTGCTTCACAGAAGTTTATAACGCAGAGCCGTGAAAATAATAAATGTGTTTCCTTTCCTCAAAAATATTTTTTTAGCCCAGAATTTTTTATTTTTGCAAGAGTAACAGGAGAAATTGGACCCCAAAAGTTGTTGTCCAGTTTCTCCTGAGTACGCTGATACCCCATATGTGGGGGTAAACCACTGTTTGGGTACATGCCGGGGCTCGGAAGGGAAGTAGTGACGTTTTGGAATGCAGACTTTGATGGAATGGTCTGCGGGCATCATGTTACGTTTGCAGAGCCCCTGATATGCCTAAACAGTAGAAACCCCCCCACAAGTGACCCCATTTTGGAAACTAGACCCCCCAAGGAACTTATCTAGATGTGTGGTGAGCACGTTCAACCCCCAAGTGCTTCACAGAAGTTTACAACGCAGAGCCGTGAAAATAAAAAATCATTTTTCCTTCCTCAAAAAAGATGTTTTAGCAAGCAATTTTTTATTTTCACAAGGGTAACAGGAGAATTTGGACCCCAATATTTGTTGCCCAGTTTGTTGTGAGTACGCTGATACCCCATATGTGGGGGTAAACCACTGTTTGGGCACACGTCAGGGCTCGGAAGGGAAGTAGTGACATTTGAAATGCAGACTTTGATGGAATGGTCTGCGGGCGTCACATTGCATTTGCAGAGCCCCTGATGTGCCTAAACAGTAGAAACACCCCACAAGTGACCCCATTTTGGAAACTAGACCCCCGAAGGAACTTATCTAGATGTGTGGTGAGCACTTTCAACCCCCAAGTGCTTCACAGAAGTTTATAACGCAGAGCCGTGAAAATAAAAAATAATTGTTCTTTCCTCAAAAATTATGTTTTAGCAAGTAATTTTTTATTTTTGCAAGGGTAACAGGAGAAATTGGACCCCAACAGTTGTTGCCCAGTTTGTCCTGAGTACGCTGGTACCCCAAATGTGGGGGTAAACCACTGTTTGGGCGCACGTCGGGGCTTGGAAGGGCGGGAGCACCATTTGACTTTTTGAACGCAAGATTGGCTGGAATCAATGGTGGCGCCATGTTGCGTTTGGAGACCCCTGATGTGCCTAAACAGTGGAAACCCCTCAATTCTAACTTCAACACTAACCCCAACACACCCCTAATCCTAATCCCAACTGTAGCCATAACCCTAATCACAATCCTAACCCCAACACACCCCTAACCACAACCCTAACCGCAACACAACCGTAACCCTAATTCCAACCCTAATCCTAACCCTAATCCCAACCGTAACCCTAATCCCAACCCTAACCACAACTGTAACCCCAACACACCCCTAACCCTATCCGTAACCCTAACCACAAGCCTATTCTTAACCCTATTTCCAACCCTAGCCCTAATTCCAACCCTAACCCTAAGGGTATGTGCCCACGTTGCGGATTCGTGTGAGATTTTTCCGCACGATTTTTGAAAAATCTGCAGGTAAAAGGCACTGCGTTTTGCCTGCGGATTTACAGCAGATTTCCAGTGTTTTTTTGTGCGGATTTCACCTGCGGATTCCTATTGAGGAACAGGTGTAAAACGCTGCGGAATCCGCACAAAGAATTAACATGCTGCGGAAAATACAATGCAGCGTTTCTGCACGGAATTTTCCGCACCATGGGCACAGCAGATTTGGTTTTCCTTAGGTGTTACATGGTACTGTAAACCTGATGGAAAACTGCTTCGAATTCGCAGCGGCCAATCCGCTGCGGATCCGCGGCCAATCCGCTGCCAATCCGCTGCAGATCCGCGGCCAATCCGCTGCGGATCCGCTGCCGATCCGCTGCCAATCCGCTGCAGATCCGCGGCCAATCCGCTGCCGATCCGCTGCAGATCCGCGGCCAATCCGCTGCAGATCCGCGGCCAATCCGCGGCCGATCCGCTGCGGATCCGCGGCCGATCCGCTGCGGATCCGCTGCCGATCCGCTGCGGATCCGCGGCCGATCCGCTCTGTGTGCACATGCCATAACCCTAACCCTACCCGTAACCCTAACCCTACCCCTAACCCTACCCCTAGTTCTAACCCTAACCCTAGTGGAAAAAGAAAAAAAAATATTTTCTTTATTTTATTATTGTCCCTACCTATGGGGGTGATAAAGGGGGGGTTTATTTATTATTTTTTTATTTTGATCGCTGTGGTAGAACCTACCACAGCGATCAAAATGTACCTGTAACGAATCTGCCAGCCTGCAGATTCGGCGGGCGTACTGAGCATGCGCCCACCATCTTGGAAGATGGCGGCGCCCAGGGAGAAGACGGACCGACTTCGGGAGGATCGGTAAGTATGAGGGGGTGGTGGGGGGGTGGATCGGAGCACAGGGGGGGGGATCGGAGGACGGGGGGAGTGGACAGGAGCACGGGGGAGCGAACAGGGGGACGGAGGGGGGTACCTGACAGAACGGAGGACTGGGGAGGAGATCGGGGGCGGTGGGGGGGGCCAGTACATGATTTCCAGCCATGGCAGATGCTATTGCAGCATCGGCCATGGCTGGATTGCAATATTTCACCATTTTCATAGGTGAAATATTGCAAATTGCTCTGATTGGCTGTTGCACTTTCAACAGCCAATCAGAGCGATCGTAGCCAAGTGGGGGCAAAGCCACCCCCCCTAGGCTGAAGTACAACTCCCCCTCTCCCTGCAGATCGGGTAAAATAGGAATTAACCCTTTCACCCGATCTGCAGGGATGCGATCATTCCATGACGCCGCATAGGCGTCATGGGTCGGGAAGGGGTTAAAAAAATAAATAAATAGGCTTTCTATGGCCCACTGAATGAGAGGGAGAGAGGTGGCACACCCAGGAGTCAAGACTGGCACACAAGCTGAAAGGGCAATATTACTCTCCCACTGTTTTTTTAGGTTTTGTTTTTTTTTTCAGGGAGACTTTAGAAACCAAATAATATTACAAAAAAAAAAAAAAAATAGGCTTGCTATAGCCCACTGAATGAGAGATAGCACACACAGCAGTGGCACACAAGCCCTGACTGAGGCCAATATTTTTCTCCCACTGATTGATGTAGTGTTTTTGTGTTGAGGTAGAATTTAGAACACAAATCACGGAAAAAATAAATAGGCTTTCTATGGCCCACTGAATGAAAGGGAGAGAGGTGGCACACCCAGGAGTCAAGACTGGCACACAAGCTGAAAGGGCAATATTACTCTCCCACTGTTTTTTGTATGTTTTTTTTTTTTTTCAGGGAGACTTTAGAAACCAAATAATATTAAAAAAACCAAAAAAATAAATAGGCTTTCTATGGCCCACTGAATGAGAGAGAGAGGTGGCACACCCAGGAGTCAAGACTGGCACACAAGCTAAAAGGGCAATATTACTCTCCCACTGTTTTTTTATGTATTTTTTGTTTTTTAAGGGAGACTTTAGAAACCCAATAATATTTAAAAAAAAAAATAAATAGGCTTTCTATGGCCCACTGAATGAAAGGGAGAGAGGTGGCACACCCAGGAGTCAAGACTGGCACACAAGCTGAAAGGGCAATATTACTCTCCCACTGTTTTTTGTATGTTTTTTTTTTTTTTTTTCAGGGAGACTTTAGAAACCAAATAATATTAAAAAAACCAAAAAAAAAATAGCCTTTCTATGGCCCACTGAATGAGAGAGAGAGGTGGCACACCCAGGAGTCAAGACTGGCACACAAGCTGAAAGGGCAATATTACTCTCCCACTGTTTTTTTATGTATTTTTTGTTTTTTAAGGGAGACTTTAGAAACCCAATAATATTTAAAAAAATAAATAAATAGGCTTTCTATGGCCCACTGAATGAGAGGGAGAGAGGTGGCACACCCAGGAGTCAAGACTGGCACACAAGCTGAAAGGGCAATATTACTCTCCCACTGTTTTTTTAGGTTTTGTTTTTTTTTTCAGGGAGACTTTAGAAACCAAATAATATTAAAAAAAAAAAAAAAAAAAAATAGGCTTGCTATAGCCCACTGAATGAGAGATAGCACACACAGCAGTGGCACACAAGCCCTGACTGAGGCCAATATTTTTCTCCCACTGATTGATGTAGTGTTTTTGTGTTGAGGTAGAATTTAGAACACAAATCACGGAAAAAATAAATAGGCTTTCTATGGCCCACTGAATGAAAGGGAGAGAGGTGGCACACCCAGGAGTCAAGACTGGCACACAAGCTGAAAGGGCAATATTACTCTCCCACTGTTTTTTGTATGTTTTTTTTTTTTTTTTCAGGGAGACTTTAGAAACCAAATAATATTAAAAAAACCAAAAAAAAAATAGCCTTTCTATGGCCCACTGAATGAGAGAGAGAGGTGGCACACCCAGGAGTCAAGACTGGCACACAAGCTGAAAGGGCAATATTACTCTCCCACTGTTTTTTTTATGTATTTTTTGTTTTTTAAGGGAGACTTTAGAAACCCAATAATATTTAAAAAAATAAATAAATAGGCTTTCTATGGCCCACTGAATGAAAGGGAGAGAGGTGGCACACCCAGGAGTCAAGACTGGCACACAAGCTGAAAGGGCAATATATTACTCTCCCACTGTTTTTTTATGTTTTTTTTTTTTTTTCAGGGAGACTTTAGAAACCAAATAATATTAAAAAAAACAAAAAAAAAAAATAGCCTTTCTATGGCCCACTGAATGAGAGAGAGAGGTGGCACACCCAGGAGTCAAGACTGGCACACAAGCTGAAAGGGCAATATTACTCTCCCACTGTTTTTTTATGTATTTTTTGTTTTTTAAGGGAGACTTTAGAAACCCAATAATATTTAAAAAAAAAAATAAATAGGCTTTCTATGGCCCACTGAATGAAAGGGAGAGAGGTGGCACACCCAGGAGTCAAGACTGGCACACAAGCTGAAAGGGCAATATTACTCTCCCACTGTTTTTTTATGTATTTTTTGTTTTTTAAGGGAGACTTTAGAAACCCAATAATATTTAAAAAAAAAAATAAATAGGCTTTCTATGGCCCACTGAATGAGAGGGAGAGAGGTGGCACACCCAGGAGTCAAGACTGGCACACAAGCTGAAAGGGCAATATTACTCTCCCACTGTTTTTTTAGGTTTTTTTTTTTTTTTCAGGGAGACTTTAGAAACCAAATAATATTAAAAAAAAAAAAAAAAAAAATAGGCTTGCTATAGCCCACTGAATGAGAGATAGCACACACAGCAGTGGCACACAAGCCCTGACTGAGGCCAATATTTTTCTCCCACTGATTGATGTAGTGTTTTTGTGTTGAGGTAGAATTTAGAACACAAATCACGGAAAAAATAAATAGGCTTTCTATGGCCCACTGAATGAAAGGGAGAGAGGTGGCACACCCAGGAGTCAAGACTGGCACACAAGCTGAAAGGGCAATATTACTCTCCCACTGTTTTTTTATGTATTTTTTGTTTTTTAAGGGAGACTTTAGAAACCCAATAATATTTTAAAAAAATAAATAAATAGGCTTTCTATGGCCCACTGAATGAGAGGGAGAGAGGTGGCACACCCAGGAGTCAAGACTGGCACACAAGCTGAAAGGGCAATATTACTCTCCCACTGTTTTTTTAGGTTTTTTTTTTTTTTTTTCAGGGAGACTTTAGAAACCAAATAATATTAAAAAAAAAAAAAAAAAAATAGGCTTGCTATAGCCCACTGAATGAGAGATAGCACACACAGCAGTGGCACACAAGCCCTGACTGAGGCCAATATTTTTCTCCCACTGATTGATGTAGTGTTTTTGTGTTGAGGTAGATTTTAGAACACAAATCACGGAAAAAATAAATAGGCTTTCTATGGCCCACTCAGTGAGAGATGGCACACACAGGGATGGCACTGTAGCAGAAATGCCAATCTTAATCTCCCACAAAAAAAAACAAAAAAAAAAAAAAAACTGTCCTACAATTACTATCTCCCTGCAGTAATGTAAGCCAGGTATGGCAGGCAGCAATAGGAGTGGACTGATGCACAAATTAAATAAAAAGTGTGGACAAACAAAAAAGATAGCTGTGCAGAAAGGAAGGAACAAGAGGATATGTGCTTTGAAAAAAGCAGTTGGTTTCCACAGTGGCGTACACACAGCAATACAGCTATCACGGAGCCTTCTAGGGCAGCCCAATGAGCTACAGCGCTGAGGGGAAAAAAAAAAAAAAATAGCTTCCACAGTCCCTGCACACCGAAGGTGGTGTTGGACAGTGGAAATCGCTGCAGCACAAGCGGTTTGGTGGTTAGTGGACCCTGCCTAACGCTCTCCCTGCTTCTGACGAAGCGGCAGCAACCTGTCCCTAAGCTCAGATCAGCAGCAGTAAGATGGCGGTCGGCGGGAACGCCCCTTTAT
This sequence comes from Ranitomeya variabilis, assembly GCF_051348905.1. NCBI lineage: Eukaryota > Metazoa > Chordata > Amphibia > Anura > Dendrobatidae > Ranitomeya > Ranitomeya variabilis. The sequence continues at coordinate 312,692,737 of NC_135236.1, forward strand.
AGCCCCTGTGACGCCGCAGACAGCAAGCCAATCACTGAAATGCCCTTCTCTAAGATGGTGGGGACCAGGATCTATGTCATCACGCTGCCCACACTCTGCGTTCACCTTCATTGGCTGAGAAATGGCGCTTTTCGCGTCATTGAAACGCGACTTTGGCACGAAAGTCGCGTACAGCATGGCCGACAAGCACAGGGGTCGGATCGGGTTTCATGAGACGCCGACTTAGCCAAAAGTCGGCGACTTTTGAAAATGATCGACCCGTTTCGCTCAACCCTACTCCTCATCTCGGCATGCTTAACATGACACTCTATACAAGGAGAAACGATACATCTTGGATCAAAGTCACTTACAAATCTTACAGAGGGATGTAACACTCTGAAATTGCCAAAATATTGGGGCGTGAGTGCAGAACCATCGAAAGCTTTTCTGTTAATAGTCAACAGGGTCACAAAAAAGAACTTGTTGAGAAAAGAAGATGCACATTAACTGCCAAAGATTTGAGAAGAATCAAATGTGAAGTGATCAGGAAGTCATTATCCTCCCTGTAGTCCCAAAAAGTACAAGGTCTTCAAAGCTCAGGGACACGGCCAAGGCAAGGAAGGCTGAAACCTAACTACCACTGAACAAGACACATAAATTGAAACATCAAGAATGAGCCAAGATATATCTAAAGACAGCTTTTTCAAAGGTTTTATGGACATGAGATGAGGGTGATTCTCAACAGACCAGATGGATGGGCCCTTGACCACAACAATAATGGGCACAGAGCTCTATTTCAACTCACACCTCAGCAAGGTGGAGGAGGGGTACAGCATTGGCTAGTATAATTAAAATTGAGTTAATTGGATTGAAGATGGTCTCAAAATCACCTCCCTAAGGAAGGTACTGACAGTTTTTGGAAGGTACGTTCTTCAAGCAATAGTACAGAAAAAGTCTGCATCTTTCAAGAAAACTATGATTTTTATGCAGGACAGTGCTCCATCACATGCATTGAAGTTCTCCACTGCTTGGCTTGCCAGTAAAGGCCTTAAGGATGAAAGAGTAATGACATGGCCCCCTTCCTCTCTTGGCCTAAACCCTATTGAGAACTCCTGTACACTACTTGAAAGGGAAAATGATGGTGATGGAAAATCGTGTACCTTCGTGTCAGTGTCATAAGAAACTGACAGACTCCATGGATGGAAGACTTATTACTGAGATTGAAAACAAGGGGTCTATATTGGTCACTGAGATTTCTCTGAAATGTCAGACATTTTGAGTTGTTTCGTTATTCTCACTTTAACAGGTGAAAATAAGCAATTGAGATGGAAAATTTACATTTTTCATTTAGTTGCATAATATTTCTTCACACTAATAGTTGGCCAATAATTCTGCACACATTGATATTCTAGTGAGAAAGACAAAACCTCACTTTTACCTTCTTCAATATTCAGGTTTCTTAACCTTTAGAATTGAGCGACAGCACTGGAGTTGATCAATAATAAAGTGAATCATCAAAAGTACAGATTGCCTAGTAATTGTGCACACAGTGTGCATGTGTATTCTGTACAGATCTATCTATACAATAATACAGTAACTTACCGGTGTTTGTTCTCTGAGATCAAAGTCATTCATCTCAATTGGTTTTCTCTACATAGCCCCCACAGCCATGACAACTTCATCCATTCACATCTTGTTTCTGCAGAATGTAACACTGAATTTTTTGTCTCATCACTGTCACTCAACTCTAAATAAGCTAAATAGCACCCAACACCCAAATAGCATCCCTCATTGAGAAAGGCAGATATAGTTAGAAGCAATGCTTGCCTGCTAATCCAGGCAGGCCTCCTTTCCCTCTGGGCATGGAATGTGAATGCGATTGTTATCCCACTGGCCATCAATAGCAGATCATTGGGATTAGGCACTACCTTCAGTTTAGGGATTCTGTCTGCAGGTTTTTGGTGAGTAAACTGATTTCAGAATGAAAAAAATGTATAGACTAGAGCATACCCTGGCTCCTGAAATTAAGTACTAAACGCTGCTGGTGTCAGGCCAGAATCTGTGCCAGTTCTGACAGTGTTAAACTAGAGAGATAGTGTGCAAGAAGACACCTGCGCTAGAAATAAAACAGGAATAACTAAATAGGCTGTTGCGGCAAATGAGTATACTTGACAGGTCTCAGTAAATGTGCAAAGATCACCTGCAAAAAAATCCCCATGTACAGTGAATGCAGCTATAAATGAGCCAAAGATGTACACCTAGGGATGCTGATCAGCAATAAGGAGAACTTACTTGTGCCTAGTAGGTGCAGGGTAGTTGATCACAAATTCAATTGACTGGGGGTGATGCAGAGTGCACTCACAAAGTTGGCCAGCATGGAGTCTGGCAGGGATCGCAGCAAGGGTTGAGTGGAGGTATGATGTGCCACTGAGGGAGTGTCCTCCATGGGCGGTGGGGAAGGCTGCGATGCTGCTGTGTGGCTGGAAAGACGAGCGGCGGCATGCTTTGGCCAGGGGCCGCCGTGAGGTAGGGTTTGTGGGGGGCATGGTCAGGGTTACGTCACCGGAGGACAGGCGCGCTTTGAAACGAGTCAGAAAGTCTGACCCTCCCGCACGCCTGTCCTCCGGTGACAGCCTATTTTCTTATTCCTGTTTTATTTCTAGCGCAGGTGTCTTCTTGCATTCTATCTCTCTGATTTCCGAATGAGGTAGGGACAGAGATCCTGATTCCAGCTATGTATTACTTAGTATACTGGGTGCAGCAGTGCTAGAATCACAATTTTCTGGGTTGCGAATCCAGCAGAGGTGGGAATGTTGAGTAACCCCGCCCACACCACTGATTAGCAACTTTCTATCTACAATGTACAGTGACAGATAGCTGCTAATCGCGCGTGGTGGCATGGTTGGACTAGGAGGCACGAGGCCAGCTTGTCCTGTAGTGACATTTTCTGTTGATAATACAATGTGTTGAAACTTCAAAACACAGCCCAGTAAGTGGCACATCACTGGAAACACGGCCTATTCACCTATATCATGGGGCTCTCAGATTACATAGCAAAAACATGCTGACAGATTTCCTTGCACCAGCTCCAGCCGTGGCCAGAAGGAAACAGGTTCCAACCTGAACAGCACAGCTCTGTACACTGATTCCGAGAACTGCAGCTCAGCTGACGTTCAATTAAAGGGAACCTGTCACGTAATTTCAAGCATCTAAATTGTCCCTAGTTCGTTGTCAGTGACGCATCATTAACACTTTTTTTCATTAAAAACAGCGCTGTAATGATGTCCAAAAAGCACTTGATATAGTTATATGGCACCTGCTCGTTTAGTCATAGGACAGTGCTTCATTTTCTGTTCAGTCGGGGCTGTCGCCACCCACTCAGTTTGATTGATTTCCCTGGAATCTCGTGGTTGCGCAGTGTGGCCCTAGGGGCGGTGCTCAGTGCATAGCGTTGAGCTGTCAGCCGCGCTGGTGCAGTGTCTATTGGGGATCCGGGCATGCGCCATGATGCGTGGATCCCCACCACGCTCGACACTGCACAAGTGCGGCCGGCTGCATACTGCCCAAGCGCTGCTGCCTTCTCGACACTGCACAAGTTATGTCTTATCCCGGCTGTTATAGCAGGAGCTCAGCTTCTTATCCCACTCCATACAATTCTGTAATCCACCGTAAAATGCATGTGCGCCATTGTTTATCATGTTTGATAGTTTTTTTGGCATGCAAAAAAAATTACAACACTTCAGTGGTAAAAACGGACACATGGGACAGAAACAAGTGAGAAATGGATGTAATACGCTGATGAAAATCATGGTTTTTAAGAACATTAAAAAAATAGTGAACACATAAATAAGGTCTCCTCCTGCTACCCTAGTGTTATCTCCTCCTCAGAAGCATCAAGGCTCACAAAGCTGTCAACATTCTGAATGAATCCAGCTGATTTCAGTCCCTTGATTATTCAAGAAGACATTTATGTTTCATATGGTTTTATATTTTCATCTCTTATTACTTTATGAAATTTTCTAGGCGGTGATAGGTCATCCTTAATATCCTCTTGGAATATGGGCTGATTCTGACCCTATTTATACAGTATATTCCCCTTTACTGATGAAGCTTAATATGATAACAGGAGAATATGTGGTTAAATACTTTTGTTTGGATATATTCAGTTTCCTTCATATGCTTTTTTATATAGTTACATATTTATTCTGTATATATTTAGTTATGCTTTTTTGGAACCTAATCTTTCTGATCTACTGATTCGTAGTCCACATGTATAGCACATTTTGACATAAGCCTGGTATATGAAATATTTCAATAAAAAATGTATTGTTAGTAAATTGCTACAGTATATTATACATTATTTTAAGATGAAAAACTAGGGATGTTCGAGGTCCTTGAATAAAATCCAAAATTGATTTAGTGCAAAAGTGCACACGCTCCTAAGCCGTACTCTGGAAAAAGGAAAAGTGACGCGCTTCCATTGCAGCAGCAATCTTTATCAAAGCCTTTATCAAAGCCAGGCTTTGCTAAAGATGGCTGCTGCGATCGAAACGCATTGCTTTTCCTCTAGCCAAGTGAGTGCGGCTCAGGAGCGTGTGCACCTTTTAATATGGACTAAGTCAATTTTGGATTTTATTCAAGGACCTCAAACATCCCTAGGTTTTCTTTGCTGATTGCGTCTCAACAGGACAAAGTTTCGTGCCCCTGTTACTGCTGTCGGTGAGCTGGCTGCTTGGCCTGCCCCTATGTCACTCTTACCAAGTCATCATTTTAATGACTAATTCATGGCAATTACATAGGTTGTTTGGATAATTGTAAACAGATGAAAGATAGCCACAAACTACCAAAATTGTTTAATTAGTCATCTCTGATGTTGTAAATCATGGTCTAGGATTGGTTTCTATACACTGGTCATTTGTAGTTTATGTAGCAACCTTGTGATAGGAGTGAAATTTCCACATTTCCTTGTTGGCTGTGGACTGGATTCGATAAATTTGCGACATATCTTCCTGGATTAGTGTACTGTGTTACCATGGGAACCCGCGGTTGAGCGATAGTAGTATCAAGTTATACTATGGATGGAAATAAATTGCTATATACAGCATAATAGTGGCGTATCATGTGTGATTAAAATGAGAGAGCTGGTGCTTTTTCACAGTAGACGACTTTCATAGAATGTAGAAATTACTCTATGACATAAGTATGATATAGCATTACAGTGTAGAGTATAATGTTACTTTCTATTTATTTACATGCTATTTCATAATCCTACATCATATTTTATGGCATTGGCTGATTGATGGGTAAAAATAATTTGATTCATTAGAAAATATCATAAAGCATTACATCTATTATACAAATCAGAAAATGCGCAATGCTTAGTTCATCTAGCACTGTCAAGCACAGTTAGACAAGAACATAAAAGGAGCACTTAATAAGGGAGGACATAAAAAACTGGTTGCTCAACCAACTGTATGTCAAGATTCCCCACACACACACTGCCCATAAGGCTGCAGTCACACATTCAGTATTTGGTCAGTATTTTACATCAGTATCTGTAAGCCAAAACCAGAAGTGGGAGATAAATACAGAAGTGGAGCATATGTTTCTATTATACTTTTCCTCTAATTGTTCCTCTCCTGGTTTTGGCTTACAAATACTGATGTAAAATACTGACCAAATACTGCTAGTGTGACTGTAGCCTAAAGGTTATATACAGAGGCCAAAAAAGTGTCATTTTGGTCTCTGACATATGTCGCTGGAAGTATGTGTGTGTGGGGGATGCAGCGGTATTCAGCATTAGAATGGGAGCTTCTGGAGATTGATAACCATGAAATTTACTTTTTTTATTTTTTGTGCTAGTCACAGCCCACATCCCAGTGCACATAGTGGCTGGTGGCTCTCCTTAAGGGAGCATGATAGCTGCATAGAAATACATGGAGCTGTCACTCTCGGGTCAGGAGAGCCGCTGGCCAGTCCAAGCATTGTGATGCAATCATTGTCTGTGTTATAGAGCCATCTGACTGGGCCCAAATGGTAATTTTCATGGACTATTATTAAAATAAGAGTGTAAGGAACTAGACAGACACCATTAGTGTCATTTACATCCGTTATTGACGAGATCCATCCTCCTCATAGATTTCATTTTTCTGTCGCAGGTGTGAACAGAGCCTATTTTACCTGACTATTGTTAGATTGTTTTTTTTATTCAGAATAAATAAGAGCATAAATTGCCAAAGCTTTGATGACAAGAACACCCCCGTCTCGTGTATGGCTACATTACCAGGCACATTGGCCACCTACCTTTCAGTAATTGACCAGACCTGGTTGCTTGGTAGAGAGCGGGGCTGTAGCATATGTGCTAGTAGCACTAACAAGAAGAAGAAACAAATAAAACCTGTATTTGTTTTGTATATTTCATGTAGGTCAGAGATCAGTATTTGAAATGCAAACAGAAGCCTGAGGCCATACATCTTTATCATAGTCTCCTTTCTGTTTACTGTTGGAGTGTACGTGCTATGGAAACTTGTTCAAAAAATGCATCTTATACAGTCACTACCTGAATCAATATGTGTTCAGCAGTTGAATAGTTCCCTCTGAGAACGCACATATCACGTTACTGCAGAACGCTATAACAAGTCGTCCCTCCATCTCTTCTGTGTCACGACAGCACTAGAATTATTATTATTAGTTACGGTATCTTGCTGTTGGATTTAACCTCTCATTGAAAGCACAGTTGCATTCACAACCACAGGCTGTTTTTTTTTTGTTTTTTTTTTGCATTAAGCTTTTTGTCATTTATGCTTTAACCTGTCTAGCCAGAGTTTACCAGTGTATCATACCTTTGATTCTGTATGTGATTCTAGTTATAGGAACCAGCAGAGCTACAAACATAATGAATTGAGAAATTGCCTTAGTGGATCATCTTATGATAACCTTATTTTCACCTTGATTGCCTAGAAAGATCAATTATTCAGACTAATCAGGAACATATGCTAGGTAGCTGATTAACCTCTTGCTTCATGCAAAAGGTAGAGAAGTGAAATTTAGTTTAGGCTTAGGTTACATTTTCATACATAAGGATATAGGACGCTATACTGTCTACAGGGGCCAAAGCTGGTAATGACAGAGGTTAAAGAATAACAAGCCGAAATGACATCTGCTTTCTTATTAACTCTATTATACCATTTTCCTACCTCACTGTTTATTGTAATTTAATTATTTCCACGGTCTGGTTCATTCACTTTATTACACAACATGATATAATTTCAGATTTCTTGTATCCATTTTATATTATGCTAAGCCTGAGTTCAGAGTTTTCTTTTTGCTGTTTTTTTTCACCATGCTTTTCCTACATAAAATTGCCAGCTATTGATACGGCATGAGAACATTTCTGTCAATAGAATTTAGATGGTACCATATGAATGCCAGTGATGTTGATATTAGCTTTTTTTCTGTTTTCCTTGTAACATATACTTTTATTCATATACTAGAAATAGGCCCAATGCTATTGCATCAGGAGTGCGGTGAAATGAACATCTGTGTATCCTTAGTGGTGCTAATACCGCTAGCAGCTGATTGGTCGCCAGCCTTGGCAGGAGATTCAAATCCCACACGGCACCACTCATTGGCTCAGCCGGCGGGGCGGGGGATTTGAATCCCGCGGCGCTTATTGGCTCAGCCGGCAGGCGGCTCAGCCAATGAGAGGTGCCAAGCGGCTTTGGCGGGGGATTTGAATCCCACGCCGCTCATTGGCTCAGCCGGCGACAGCTCAGCCAATGAGAGGTGTCGCACGGCTTTGAGCGGCGCAGGAATCAAATCCCCCGCCAAAGGCATTCGGCACCACTCATTGGCTGAGCGCCCCTGGCTGAGCCAATGAGCGACGCAGGATTCAAATCCCCCGTCCCGTCGGCTAAGCCAATGAGCGGTGCCGCACGGGATTCAAATCCCCCGCCAAAGCCGTGCGGCACTGCTCAGCCAATTCCGTCGATCTGATCATCGCCTGTATTTAGCAGAGCCGATCGGATTATGGCAGCTTCTAGTCTCCCATGGAGACTAGTAAAGCATGCCAAAAGTAAAAAAAAAAAAAATGTTTTAAAAATGTAAAAAAAATATAAAAGTTCAAATCACCCCCTCTTGCCCCATTCAAAATAAAACAATTAAAAAAATCAAACATGCACATATTTGGTATCGCTGCGTTCAGAATCGCCCGATCTATCAATATAAAGAAATAATTAATCTGATTGCTAAACAGCATAAAGAGAAAAAAGTAAAAACGCCAGAATTAAGTTTTTTTGGTCGCCGAAACATTGCATTAAAATGTAACGGGTGATTAAAAGATCATATCTGCACCAAAACGGTATCATTAATAACGTCAGCTTGGCATGCAAAAATAAGCCCTCACCCAACCCGAGATATTAAAAAATAAAGACGCTATGGGCATGGGAAAATGGCACAATTTGTTTTTTTAACTAACTTTGGAAAAAAAAATTTCACCACTTAGATGAAAAAGAACTTAGACATGTTTGGTGTCTATGAACTCGTAATGACCTGGAGAATCATAATGGCAGGTCAGTTTTAGCATTTAGTGAACATGGTAAAAAAAAAAAATAACCAACTGGGATTGCACTTTTTTTTTGCATTTTCACCTCACTTGGAATTGTTTTCACGTTTTCCCGTACACGATATGTTAAAACTAGTGATGAGTGAGTGTACTCGTTGCTCGGGTGATCTCCGATTATATGTTACTGTTCGGAGATTTAGTTTTTGTTGATTCAGCTGCTTGATTTACAGCTATTAGCCAGCCTAAGTACATGTGGGGGTTGCCTGGTTGCTAGGGAATCCCCACATGTAATCAACCTGTCTAGTAGTCGCAAATCATCTAGCTGCGGTAAGGAAAACTTAATCTCCAAACACTAACAAATACTCGGAGACCACCCGAGCGTGCTCAGGAAAACTCAAGCAACGAGTATACTCTGTCATCACTAGTTAAAACCAATGGTGTCATTCAAAAGTGCAACCCCAAAATTGAAGGTGAGCTAAGCCCACCGGCATCATGGGCTTATCTACAACATTTTGTAATGCTGTAGATAAGCCCCCGATGTATCCTGAAAGATGAGAAAAATAGGTTAGATTATACTCACCCAGGTGCGGTCCCGCTGCGGTCCGGGTCCGATGAGCATCGCTGTCCGGTCTGGGGCCTCCCATCTTCTTACGATGACGTACTCTTCTTGTCTTCACGTCGCAGCTCCGGTGCAGGCGTACTTTGTCTACCCTGTTGAGGGCAGAGCAAAGTACTGCAGTGCGCAGGCGCCGGGAAAGGTCAGAGAAGCCCAACGCCTGCGCTGCGGAGTTAAGACAAGAAGAGGACTTCTTCTTCTTATGAAGATGGGAGACCCCGGACCGGACCGCCACGCCCCCATCGGACCCGGACCGCAGTGGGACCGCCCCTGGGTGAGTATAATCTAACCTCTTTTTCTTAGATTTCAGGATAGATTGGGGGCTTATCTACAGCATTCCAGAATGCTGTAGATAAGCCCCTGGTGCCTGTGGCCGCAGCTCATCTTCAATTTTGGGGTTGACAGGTTCCCTTTAAGCTTCGGTCGAGAATCCACACTGCTGCTCTTTTCTAATCTAATATTTAAGGTGCCAATCAGTTAGGGCATTAGTAGTCATCTCAGATTGATCTAGAAGTTACCGCTTATCCTGTGGATAGATGATGACTTTTCTCACTTGACAATCCTTTTGGACTTGATTCCTATATTGTGAATTTGCCATAAAAGAGAAAATCATAAGTAGTTTATTAACCCTACCTTCCTACCAGTGTTTGTTGGGATTGTGGAATGATTTAACAGGGTACAAACTAATGTACAGATTTACCCAATTTAATGTTCCCTTTGAGGCAACAAATAAAGGAAATGATTGAATACATTCTAGCAAGTTTCTAGGGATAATTCCTACAGATGATGTGTGCTCCCTTAGGCACTGATTTTGAAATAAACCAAACCTTTGCATTAGGCGTGAGACAGGCAGGAAAATGTGTTTATTGGAAGCAAATCACACCCATGGGAGGTCAGAAGACCCTGGGTGAATGTGATTATGTTTCTTCCCTAGAGCTCTATTCTTGTTACACTGCAACAGTCTGTGGTTTGGTGACAAATTGATAGTGCTTAAAAAACACAATCCTCCGTCTCACTGGATGCCCTATTCTGTAAATATATATATTTTCTTACATTTTATCAGAATTCCTTTGTGAATCAATACATGTATTGGTTGGCATGAAAAAATATGACTACACTTTAGGCACTCAACTTGTTATTCTCCTAAACCTAGTTTGGACCTCATTTATTTCATCATATTGGGATCTTTTTAGATCATTCAAAGGCTAACAGCTCTGCACACTGGTTTATATTGTACTACTATAGTCTGTGTGTCTTTGTGATGTCTCAGTGTAACATGTCCAGTAAGTAAGGCCTAATGCTATTCATTAAAGGGAACCTGTCAGTTTTTTCATGTGGCCCAAAATGTGGGCATCATGAATCAGAGTCTAGCCTAGCTGCACAATTGCAGCCAAGTAAGTTTTTCTCTAAAATGCTTTAGCATAATTTCAAGATCCCGCCTAGCATCATAGGGAGAGTCCAGCGGAGCCTTTGGTGAAGTCTCCCTTGCTCCACGCCAGGTGATTTACAGGTCTATTTCATATATGTAAGTCGGGAGAGACCTGTCAGTCAGTTGAAGCGCAGCAAGGAGAAGCTAGAACAGGGCAGCATCGGAATAGTCTCATCTCTCACTATAGACCCCGGCTGGATCTTCAAACTACGTTTTTTCTGAAATGCTGAAGGGTTTCAGAGAAAAACATATTAGCTGCAATCATTCAGCCAAATTCTGATCCATACAGTCATGGTTTGGGCAGCAAAAACCGACTGACAGGTTCCCTTTGAAGAAGCCTCTTACCATGTGTTGTATGTAAGACTGTTTACCAGGACAATCACAGTTTATAATGTTTGCAGTGTTTGTTTAGTATATATATATTTATATATATATATATATATATATATATATATATATATATATCAATCAAGAAAATGATCGTCACCTCTGCCAAATACATCCATAGTATTTAATTTATTCAACAGAAGCCAAGAGTCTACTTTTGTCTTATGACTGGCTGGTTTATGTTGGTATACCTTATTTTACAATGGGAGCGATTTAGAAACATAACTCAATGTTTGCCTAAACAGTGGTATACATCACAGCTTTTTGTAAAATGGATCTGACATATATGTGATACTGATGGAACAATTCGCTAATTTAAATTAATTTAAATCTCCTGGTCCAGATGAATTACATCCTAGGGTGCTCAAAGAATTAGTAGAGGAAATTGCAGAACCACTAGCTATAATCTTTGCAAAATCCTGGAGAACAGAAGTCCCAGAAAATTGGAGAAAAGCAAATGTTGTCCCTATCTTCACAATAATGAAAGAATATAGAGCCAGGAAATTACAGGTCAGTGAGCCCTACTTTTATACCAGGACAGATATTTGAACAAATTAATAAACACCATGTGTGTAAGTACTTGGATAAGAATACAGTAATTAACCAGAGCCAGCATGTGTTTTTGCAAACAAGTCATGCCAGACTAATCTGATTTCCTTCTATGATGGAATCACTGACTCGGTGGATCAGGGAACTGCAGTAGACGTAGTATATCTGAACTTCAGCAAAGCATTTGATAAAGTATCTCATACTATCCTTATTGAAAAAATAATCTAGTATGAGACTGACAAAGCTACAGTTAGGTGGACTAATAACTGGCTCAGTGATCGTACTCAAGGAGTGGGGATAAATGGTTGCACATCAAATTGGAAGAGTGTTACAAGTGGAGTAACACAAAGCTCTGCCCTGTCCCCAGTGTGGTTCAACCTTTTTATAAATGATCTAGGTAAGGGAACTGAAGGTAAACTAATCAGATGATGCAAAGCTAGGAGGCATAGCTAATACTAGAGAAGACAAAGAAAGGAATCAGAAGGATCTAGATAAGCTTGAATAATGGGCAGCGACTAATACAACGGTATTTAACAGGGAGAAATACAAGATTCTACATCTGGGCAAGAAAAATGAAAATTCCATCTACAGAATGGGAGAAAAAGAAAAACTGGAGCAAGTTCAGAGCAGAGCTACCAGGATGGTGAGCGGACTGCAAAGTATGTCCTACGAGGAAGGGTTAAAGGATCTGGGAATGTTTAGCTTGCAAAAAGGAAGGCTAAGTGGAGACTTAATAGCTGTCTATAAATATCGGCAGGGATGTCACAGTGTGGAGGGATCATCCTTATTTTCATTTGCACATGGAAGCACAAAAAAACAATGGAATGAAACTGAAAGTGAAAAGATACAGATTAGATATTAGCAAAAACTTTTTGACAGTGAGGGTGATCAATAACTGGAACAGGCTGCCACGAGAGGTGGTGAGTTCTTCAATGGAAGTCTTCAAACTGAGGCTTTACAGACTGACATGGTTTAGTCTGTCTGAGATGGTTTAGTGTATCCTGCATTGTGCAGGGGTTGGACATGATGACCCTGGAGGTCCTTTCCAACTCTAACATTCAATGATTCTATATATCTGATGTTAATGTGATGTGAATATGCAATGGCATATAAACGCTTTGACACCCCTACTCAAAATTACTGTTATTTGATGTTATTCAATGAGCAAGTTGAAGATTAAATGATCTCTAAACGGCCTAAAGATGACACATTTCCTTTGTATTTTAGGCAAAAATAAATATTTTCATATTTTACATTTTAAAAATTACAAAAAGGAAAATGGGTTGATGCAAAAGTTTAGGCACCCTGCATAGTTAGTACCTAGTAGCACCCCAATTTGCAAGTATCACAGCTTCTAAATGCTTTTTGTAGCCGGTTCCTTTGATAATTCTTCAATTTCTGTGAGATTCCTGGGTTGTCTGGCATGCACTGCTATTTTGAGGTCTAGCCACACATTTTCAATGATGTTCAGATCAGAGGACTGTGAGGGACATTGTAAAACATTTAGCTTGCACCTTCTGAGGTAGTCTATTGTGGATTTTGACATGTGTTTAGGATCAATATCCATTTGTATAAGCCATCCTCAGCTTTTTTTTACAGATGTGTTAGGTTTGCATCAAGAATTTGATGAAATTTCATTGAATCCATTCTTCCCTCTACCCTTGAAATGTTCCCTTTGCCAGTTACTGCAACACAACCCAAGAGCATGATTGATCAATCCCCATTCTTAATGGTTGGCGGGATGTTCTTTTCCTGAAATTCTGCTCCATTTTTTCTCCACATATACAGTATCTTTGATCGTTGTGACCAAAGAGTACTATTTTAACCTCATCGGTCCACATGACTTGCTTCCAAAATGCATCAGGCTTGTTTATCCCTGGACCAGAACTGCACTGTTATCTACAGACCTGTCTCTAACCTTTCCTTCATTTCTAAATGCCTGGAACGCTTGGTCCACTCCCGTCTAATCCACTATCTCTCGGATAACTCTTCCTCTCCTCGTCCCCTTACTATCAGGGTTCCGCAGGGCTCAGTCCTAGGCCCCCTCCTCTTCTGTCTATACACTGCCCCTATTGGACAATCAGCAGATTTGGGTTGCAGTATCATCTATGCTGACGACACCCAATTATACACTTCTTCCTCTGACATCACCCCTACCCTAATTTAAAATGCCAAGGATTGTCTGTCTGCTGTCTCTAACATCATGTCCTCCCTCTATCTGAAACTAAATCTCTCCAAAACTGAACTTCTTGTGTTTCTCCCCTCTACTAACCTCACTCTACCTAACATCAAAATTACCCTGGAGGGTTCAACCATGACTCCCAAGCAGCATGCCCGCTGTCTTGGGGTCATATTCGACACCGAACTTTCCTGTACTCCCTATATCCGATCACTCACTCACTCTTGTCACCTGCATCTTAAAAACATCTCCAGAATCCAACCTTTTCTCACCTTTGAAACTGCTAAGACTCTTACTGTCGCTCTTATTCATTCTCGTCTGGACTACTGCAACTCTCTTCTGATCGGTCTCCTGTTGTGATCCGCTTTTTGGGCTCCCCTAGTGGTGGCTGGTGGTACTGGAGACTTGTGTGTTCTTTTCTGCCTCAGCTCACCTGCTTCCATCAGTTTTGGGAGTTCCCTATTTAGCCTTGCTCTCCAGTCACTTCCTTGCCGGTCATCATTGTAACCTGAGTCTTTCAGTTGCATGTTCCTGCTACCAGTCTGCTGATCAGCTAAGTGGACTCTTGTCCTTTTTGTTTTGTATTTTTTGTCCAGTTTACAGTTTGTCATTTCCTGTTACTGGAAGCTCTTGTGGACTGAAATTGCCACTCCTGTGTCATGAGTTGACACAGGAGTCTTAAAGTAATTTCAGGATGGGTTTTTGAAAGGGTTTTTCAGCTGACCGTGAAGTCCTCTTTTGTATCCTTCCTCTATCTAGTAAGTGGACCTCGCTTTGCTAAATCTACCTTCATACTGTGTATGTCTTTTCCTCTGAACTCACCGTTAATATATGTGGGGGCTACTATCATCTTTGGGGAATTTCACTAGAGGTAAGCCAGGTCTGTTCCTTCCTCTTCCAGGCGTAGTTAGTTCTCCGGCTGGCGCATGGCATCTAGGCAGCCGTAGGAATGCTTCCTGGCTACTGTTAGTTGTGTGGTAGATTTAGGTCATGGTCAGCTTGAGTTTCCATCACCCGAGGGCTAGTCTGTTATTTTGTGTTTCTGATGTTCCCATGCCATTGGGGAATCATGACAGTATGACCGGCCCTGTTAAAGTAATTGGCAGAAGAAAGGAGAGTAAAAGAAGTCTGTAGATTTTTATTTTTTTTTTTCCCTCACATGTTTGCTACTTAGTTGGCTCAGTTGTATTTCTGCTCTATTTACAGCCTTGCCTTTCTCTCCTTCTAATCCTTGAATGGCTCTGATCTCTCCGGTTTAAGGATGGACTCTCAGAGTTTGGCTGCAGGTTTAAATAATCTTGCTACGAAGGTTCAGAATTTACAAGATTATGTTATACGTACTCCTATTTCTGAACCTAAGATTCCTACACCAGAGGTATTTTCCGGAGATAGATCTCGGTTTCTGAATTTCAAATGTAATTGTAAATTATTCCTTTCTCTCAGACCTCACTCCTCTGGAGATCCTGTTCAGCAGGTTAAGATTGTGATTTCTTTGCTGCGAGGTGATCCTCAAAATTGGGCATTTTCATTGACACCAGGGGATCCTGCGTTGCTCAATGTGGATGCGTTTTTTCTGGCTTTAGGGTTGCTGTATGAGGAACCTAATTTGGAGATTCAAGCTGAAAAAGCTTTAATAGCCCTGTCTCAAGGGCAAGATGAAGCTGAGATATACTGCCAAAAATTTCGTAAATGGTCTGTGCTTACTCAGTGGAATGAGTGTGCCCTAGCGGCAATTTTCAGAGAAGTCCTTTCTGATGCCGTTAAGGATGTCATGGTGGGGTTTCCTACGCCCACAGGTCTGAATGAGTCCATCACAATGGCGATTCAGATTGATCGGCGTTTGCGGGAGCGCAAACCCGTGCACCATTTGGCGGTATCTTCTGAAGGGACGCCAGAGAAAATGCAATGTGACAGAATTCTGTCAAGAAGCGAGCGGCAGAATTATAGGCGCAAAAATGGCTTGTGCTTCTACTGTGGTGATTCCGCGCATGTTATATCAGCATGCTCTAAACGTACTAGGAAGGTTGACAAGTCTGTTTCTATTGGCACTTTTTAGTCTAAATTTCTTCTGTCTGTAACTCTGATTTGTTCATTATCAGTTATTACCGTGGATGCCTATGTGGACTCTGGCGCCGCTCTGAGTCTCATGGATTGGTCCTTCGCCAGGCGCTGTGGGTTTGATTTGGAGCCTCTGGAAGTTCCTATACCTCTGAAGGGTATTGATTCTACACCTCTGGCTTGTAATAGACCACAGTTCTGGACGCAAGTGACTATGCGTATGACTCCAGACCATCAGGAGATGATTCGCTTCCTCGTGTTGCATAATTTACATGATGTGTTAGTGCTTGGATTACCATGATTGCAATCTCATAACCCAGTACTGGACTGGAAAACTATGTCTGTGTTAAGCTGGGGATGTCGGGGGGCTCATGGGGACATACCTTTGGTTTCTATCTCGTCATCTATTCCCTCTGAGGTTCCGTCATTTTTGTCGGATTTTGGGGATATTTTTGAAGAGCCTAAAATTGGTTCTCTCCCTCCCCACAGAGAGTGTGATTGCGCCATAGATCTGATTCCAGGCAGTAAATTTCCAAAGGGTCGTTTGTTTAACCTATCTGTACCTGAGCATGCTGCCATGCGAGAGTATGTTAAGGAGTCCCTGGAAAAGGGACATATTCGTCCTTCTTCATCACCTTTAGGAGCTGGGTTTTTCTTTGTCTCTAAAAAGGATGGCTCGCTGAGGCCTTGTATTGATTATCGACTCCTGAATAAAATTACTGTCAAATATCAGTATCCGTTGCCGCTGCTTACTGATTTGTTTGCTCGCATAAGGGGGGCTAAGTGGTTCTCCAAGATTGATCTCCGTGGGGCGTATAATTTGGTGCGAATTAAGCAAGGGGATGAGTGGAAAACCGCATTTAATACGCCTGAGGGCCACTTTGAGTATTTAGTAATGCCTTTCGGCCTTTCTAATGCACCTTCAGTTTTTCAGTCCTTTATGCATGATATTTTCCGTGAATATCTGGATAAATTTATGATTGTGTATTTGGACGATATTTTGATTTTTTCTGAGGACTGGGAGTCTCATGTTCAGCAGGTCAGGAGGGTTTTTCAGGTCTTGCGGGAGAA
The DNA here is from genome assembly GCF_051348905.1 of Ranitomeya variabilis. Lineage (NCBI taxonomy): Eukaryota > Metazoa > Chordata > Amphibia > Anura > Dendrobatidae > Ranitomeya > Ranitomeya variabilis. The sequence goes on from NC_135236.1 coordinate 312,709,568, forward strand.
TTCTCTGTGTGTAAAGGGTTCTAAGTGTGTTTTTGGGGTTCAAAAGATTTCCTTTTTGGGGTACATTTTTTCCCCTTCTTCTGTTGAGATGGACCCTGTCAAGGTTCGGGCTATTTGTGACTGGATGCAGCCTACTTCTCTAAAGGGTCTTCAGAAGTTCTTGGGCTTTGCTAATTTTTATCGTCGATTTATAACTGGTTTTTCTGGTGTTGCTAAGCCTCTTACGGATTTGACTAAGAAGGGTGCTGATGTTGCCAATTGGTCCTCTGCCGCTGTGGAGGCCTTTCGGGAACTTAAGCGCCGCTTTTCGTCTGCCCCTGTGTTGCGCCAGCCTGATGTCTCTCTCCCCTTTCAGGTTGAGGTCGATGCTTCCGAGATCGGAGCGGGGGCGGTTTTGTCGCAGAAAAGTTCCGATTGCTCAGTGATGAGACCTTGTGCGTTCTTTTCTCGAAAATTTTCTGCCGCCGAAAGAAATTATGATGTCGGTAATCGGGAGCTTTTGGCCATGAAGTGGGCATTTGAGGAGTGGCGTCATTGGCTTGAGGGTGCTAGACATCAGGTGGTGGTTTTGACTGATCACAAGAATCTGATTTATCTTGAGTCTGCCAGGCGCCTGAATCCTAGACAGGCGCGCTGGTCGTTGTTTTTCTCTCGGTTTAATTTTGTGGTCTCATATCTACCAGGTTCTAAGAATGTGAAGGCAGATGCCCTTTCTAGGAGTTTTGAGCCTGATTCCCCTGGTGATTCGGAACCTACAGGTATCCTTAAGGATGGGGTGATATTATCCGCTATTTCCCCAGATCTGCGACGTGCTTTGCAAGAGTTTCAGGCGGATAGACCTGATCGCTGTCCACCTGGTAGACTGTTTGTTCCTGATGATTGGACCAGTAGAGTCATCTCGGAGGTTCATTCTTCTACGCTGGCGGGTCATCCTGGAATTTTTGGTACCAGGGATTTGGTGGCTAGATCCTTCTGGTGGCCATCTCTGTCTCGAGATGTGCGTGTTTTTGTGCAGTCTTGTGATGTGTGTGCTCGGGCCAAGCCTTGTTGTTCTAGGGCTAGCGGGTTGTTGTTGCCCTTGCCTATTCCGAAGAGGCCTTGGACGCACATCTCGATGGACTTTATTTCTGATCTTCCTGTCTCTCAGAGGATGTCTGTTATCTGGGTGGTGTGTGACCGTTTTTCTAAGATGGTTCATTTGGTGCCATTGCCGAAGTTGCCTTCCTCGTCTGAGTTGGTTCCTTTGTTTTTTCAAAATGTGGTTCGCTTGCATGGTATTCCTGAAAATATCGTTTCTGATAGGGGTACCCAGTTCGTTTCTAGATTTTGGCGGGCATTCTGTGCCAGGTTGGGCATTGATTTGTCTTTTTCGTCTGCCTTCCATCCTCAGACTAATGGCCAGACGGAGCGAACTAATTAGACTTTGGAGACGTATTTGAGGTGTTTTGTGTCTGCGGATCAGGATGATTGGGTTGCCTTTTTGCCGTTGGCGGAGTTTGCTCTTAATAATCGGGCTAGTTCGGCCACTTTGGTTTCCCCTTTCTTTTGCAATTCGGGGTTTCATCCCCGTTTTTCTTCTGGTCAGGCGGAGTCTTCGGATTGTCCTGGAGTAGATGCTGTGGTGGATCGGTTGTATCGGATTTGGGAACAAGTGGTGGACAATTTGAATTTGTCCCAGGAGAGGACTCAGCGGTTTGCTAACCGCCAGCGTCGGGTTGGTCCTCGCCTTCGTGTTGGGGACTTGGTGTGGTTGTCTTCCCGTTTTGTCCCAATGAGGGTTTCTTCTCCTAAATTTAAGCCTCGGTTCATCGGTCCCTATAGGATTTTGGAGATTATTAACCCTGTTTCCTTTCGTTTGGACCTCCCGGCATCTTTCGCTATCCATAATGTGTTCCATCGGTCGTTGTTGCGGAGATACGAGGTGCCGGTGGTTCCTTCTGCTGAGCCTCCTGCTCCTGTGCTGGTTGAGGGTGAATTGGAGTACGTTATAGAGAAGATCTTGGACTCCCGTATTTCCAGGCGGAGACTCCAGTATCTGGTTAAATGGAAGGGCTATGGTCAGGAAGATAATTCTTGGGTAACTGCCTCTGATGTTCATGCCTCGGATTTGGTTCGTGCCTTTCATAGGGCTCATCCAGGTCGCCCTGGCGGTTCTTGTGAGGGTTCGGTGCCCCCTCCTTAAGGGGGGGGGTACTGGTGTGATCCGCTTTTTGGGCTCCCCTAGTGGTGGCTGGTGGTACTGGAGACTTGTGTGTTCTTTTCTGCCTCAGCTCACCTGCTTCCATCAGTTTTGGGAGTTCCCTATTTAGCCTTGCTCTCCAGTCACTTCCTTGCCGGTCATCATTGTAACCTGAGTCTTTCAGTTGCATGTTCCTGCTACCAGTCTGCTGATCAGCTAAGTGGACTCTTGTCCTTTTTGTTTTGTATTTTTTGTCCAGTTTACAGTTTGTCATTTCCTGTTACTGGAAGCTCTTGTGGACTGAAATTGCCACTCCTGTGTCATGAGTTGACACAGGAGTCTTAAAGTAATTTCAGGATGGGTTTTTGAAAGGGTTTTTCAGCTGACCGTGAAGTCCTCTTTTGTATCCTTCCTCTATCTAGTAAGTGGACCTCGCTTTGCTAAATCTACCTTCATACTGTGTATGTCTTTTCCTCTGAACTCACCGTTAATATATGTGGGGGCTACTATCATCTTTGGGGAATTTCACTAGAGGTAAGCCAGGTCTGTTCCTTCCTCTTCCAGGCGTAGTTAGTTCTCCGGCTGGCGCATGGCATCTAGGCAGCCGTAGGAATGCTTCCTGGCTACTGTTAGTTGTGTGGTAGATTTAGGTCACGGTCAGCTTGAGTTTCCATCACCCGAGGGCTAGTCTGTTATTTTGTGTTTCTGATGTTCCCATGCCATTGGGGAATCATGACAGTCTCCCTCTTACCAGACTTTCTCCTCTCCAATCCATCTTGAATGTGGCAGGGTCATATTTCTGTCCAACTGCTTCACCGATGCCTCCATCTTGTGCCAGTCATTACACTGGCTACCCATTCGCTACAGGGTCCAGTATAAACTCATCTCTCTCACTGACAAAGCTCTCCACAGTTCTGCACCGCCTTATATCTCCTCTCTCATCTCTGTCTATCGCCCTACACGTGCCCTCCGTTCTACAAATGACCTAAGACTAACATCCCCTGTAATCCGAACCTCGCACCTCCGTCTCCAAGGCTTCTCTCGTGCTGCGCCAGCTCTCTGGAATGCACTTCCCCAGACGATCAGACTGATACCTAGCCCCGACCTATTCAAGCGCGCTTTGAAAACCCATCTCTTCAAGCAAGCCTACCACATCAACTACACAGTAAACTAACTTTGCCTGTTCCCTCCTTCCAATTATTATTCTGAATCTGCACCCTACTATTCATCTGTCTCCACACCCTCCATGCACATGATAACTGCACTTGATACTTGACTATTGCACTTAAACACACGGGCTGATGACCGGATCATGCAGCTTTATATGAAAATCCCTATTTATTATAATTGCCAGACCTGAAATAACAAGCACTTTTCACCTATTGTGCTCGCCCTCATTTCCTTGTAGATTGTAAGCTTGCGAGCAGGGACCTCACAACTAATGTCACTGTAATTGTCTTAACTTGTATTGAATTTATTGTATGTACATGTCCCCGCTTAATTGTAAAGTGCTGTGGAATATGTTGGCGCTATACAAATAAAAATTATTATTATTATTTAGATGTTAATTTGAATACTTTTGACACTGAATTTTATGATGAGGATGCAGGAGAGGTTTTCTTCTGATGACTCTTCCATGAAGACCATATTTGTGCCGTTGTTTCTGAGCAATAAAACAATGTACCGCAACTCTAGAGTCTGCTAAAAAATTTTAAAGGTCTTTTTGCAGTTAAGTGGGAGTTCTGATTTGCCTGTCTAGCAATCCAATGAGCATCTCTCACTGAAATTTTGCTTGGTCTTCCAGACCATATCTTGACCTCCATTGTTTCTGTTGATTGCCATTTCTTAATTACATTTTGAACTGAGCAAAAGGCAACTTTAAAATGCTTTTCTATCATCTTATAGACTTCTCCTGCTTTGTGTGCCTCCACCATTTTCATTTTTGAAATGCTAGGCAACTGCTTAGAAGAACCAATGGCTGTAGTTTTTTTGGCACAAGGTCAGGGGAGGCTGGGTTTTTATAAAGCTGGGAAATTTGCATCATCTGGCCTTTCCCAACAATGAGAGTGAACAAGCCATAACCCTAACAAGCTAATTAAGGTCTGAATCATTAGTCAAATTTATCTGAGCACACAAATCTAAGGGTGTCCAAACGTTTGCATCGGACCAGTTTCCTTATTTTTAATTTTTAAAATGTAAAAAAATGACTATATATAAATATGTCTTATTTAACTTTAAGCCTTTTACAAATCATTTCATTTTCAACTTGCTTAACTGTTCACAATAACAGTAATTTATCTACTCCAGTATTATTTTTTTTCACAATTAAAACCAGATAGATTCTTTTATTTTTTCAATCCATGTTTATTTTTTTTAATTTTTTTTTCTGTGCATGATTATGGGACAACGATTTTGTCTGAGCTGCTATTAAAATAATTTAGCGGTACATTGTAAAGCAGCCATATTGACCAAAAACAATAATAGTTTGGAGCTTGACATTAACTTCTATGATAGTTTTTGTGCAGGGATGGGGAGGAGGTGAACTGTAACGATCACATTTTGTGACCCTTTTTTATCTTGACAAAAGTGTTATCTTTCATTGTGATCCTGTATGTGATGAGAAGAAAATGAAAAATCACATGTAAAGAACAGAAAATATTAGCTCATTATTAATCTAATTAAGAGCAAGATTGTGGTTTTTCTGTATTGATAGCAAAAGAGATATTTCCAAAAATATAAAAAATAGGTAATTTTCTTTTTATGCAATCTCTTTAACCCCTTCCTGACAACCGCCGATCATGTAACAGCGCAGCAAGCAAGAGGTTCCAGCAATCATGCTACATGTATAGCGCAGTGTACATTATTGCGGACATCCTGCTACGGCAGTTATGATTGGTACTTGCACTAATCATTACCACTTAAAACTGATAGGTGCAAAATGCTGCAATACCTATTTTTCGCATTTGTAAAAATGTAAAAAAAAAGTACAGGCCCCCCCCCCCCAAAAAAAATAAATAAAAGAAAATATTTTGTCGCTAAAAACGCTGTGCTTAAGCAAAATAATAAACATAATTGGTATTGCTGCGTCTGGAATCAAGTGAGCTATAAAACTGTCGTAATATTTAACCCGTAACTAATGTAATTTTTAATTTTCACGCAGCTAATGGTAAAGGAAACGGTGGAACACCTGTGGGACAAATGCTCAGTAGTGATGTGGTGTAATTTCTGTAATGGAGACATTTTGTGGGTTTTCTGCTATTTAGACACCTCTGGAGCTCTGTAAATAGCATCTGAAAATTATTCCTGCCAAATTTCTGCTAAAAAACGAAACATCACTCCATCCATTCTGAGCTCTGTTATGTGCCTGATCAGTATTTTCTGACCACAGATAGAGTATTCCCATGTTCAAGTAGAAATTTTGTAGCAGATTGTAGCATCCATTTTCTCCTTTCACCCTTTGTGAAAATGAAAAATTTGGGGTTAAGACATTTTTTGTGAAACTATGTATTTTTTTTTTATTTTCATGGCCGGAAATATGAAAGGGTTCTTTATCATAGGGTGCTTTCACATTGCACTGTTCTCCGCGTTTGTGGATCTAATTGGGGCATGTGTCCGATTCCCTACACCCCGCAAAACGGGATTTGGACATATGTGCCAACGGAGCTATAGACTATAGTGGTACCAGCAGAACGAAACTGCTCTCTGTTGTTCATGGTTTTGTACACCTACTGGAAGTGGACACCCAGATGTAGTAGACTGTGTTTGGGTGTCCACCTCTAGTAAGGCGTACACGCCCGAAAATGATGTGCAGCACAACACATGTTCGTTCTGCCGACAGCGTTATATTCTATGGCCCTGAATGTGGATAAAAGCGCAATGTGAAAGGGTTAATTTTATTAAAACCCTGTTTTTCAGTATACCTAAAAAACCTAATGTAGACCTCACTTATACTGTACCGTACCAATGTTCAGAAATATACAGTGGAAAAAATAAGCATTTGATACACTGCCGATTTTGCAACTTTTCCCACCTACAAAGAATGGAGAGGTCTGTAATTTCTACCGTAGGTACATTTCAACTGTGAGAGACAGAATCTAAAAAAAATCCAGAAAATCACATTGCATGATTTTTACATAATTAATTTGCATTTTATTGCATGAAATAAGTATTTGACACAATAGAAAAACATAACTTATTATTTGGTACAGAAACCTTTGTTGGCAATTACAGAGGTCAGACGTTTCCTGCAGTACTTGAGGAGTGTTTCAATGCTCTTATTGAGGGAAGGAGGTTGTTGGCCAAAATCTCACAATACATGACCCATTCTCCCGTCAACATGGTGAAGTTGTCCTGTATCCTTTGCAGAAAAGCACCCCCAAAGTATGATGTTCCCCCCCCCCATTCTTCACTGTTGTGACAGTGTTTTGGGGGTTGTACTCATTTGTCTCCCTCCAAGTGGAGTTGATAGAAAAAAGTTCTATTTTGATCTCTTCTGACCACATGACCTTCTCCCATGCCTTCCCTGAATCATCCAGATGGTCACTGGCGGACCTTGCGTGTCCTGCAGGATTTTAATGAATGATGGCGTAATGTGGTACTAACAGTAATGTTTGAGACTGTAGTCCCTGCTCCCTTCAGGTCATTGGCCAGATCCTCCCATTTAGTTCTTGGCTGATTTCTGACCTTTGTCAGAATCATTCTTACTCCACGAGGTGAGATTTGCATGGGACCCCAGACTGAGGAAGATTTACAGTCATCTTCTGTTTCTTCCATTTTCTAATAGTTGTGCAAACAGTTGTTGCCTGCTCACCAAGCTGCTTGCCTATTGTTCTGTTGCCCATCCCACTCTTGTGCAGGTCTACAATTTTGTTCCTGGTGTCCTTAGACAGTTCTTTGGTTTTGGCCATGGTGGAGAGGTTGGAGTGCGATTGATTTTGTGTGAAGACAGGTGTCTTTTTTACAGGTAACAAGTTCAAATGGCTGCAATTACAGGTAATGAGTGCAGAGTAGGAGGGCTTCTTACAGAAAAATTAACATGTCTGTGAGAGCCAGAATTCTTGCTGGTTGGTAGGTGATCAAATATTTATTTCATGCAATAATATGCAATTTAATTACCATATATACTTGAGCATAAGCCCACCCGAGTATAAGCTGACCCCCCTAATTTTGCCATAAAAAACTGGGAAAACTTAATGACTCGAGTATAAGCCTAGGGTGGGAAATGCAGCAGCTACCGGTAAATGTCAAAAGTAAAAATAGATACCAATAAAAGTAAAATTAATTGAGACATCAGTAGGTTAAGCGTTTTTGAATATCCATATTGAATTAGGAGCCCCATATAGTGCTCCATAAAGTTTATGATGGCCCCATAAGATGCTCCATATTAAAATATGCCCCATATAATCCTGCATAAAGGTAATAATGGCCCCATAAGATGCTCCATAGACACATTTGCCCAATATAATGTTGCACAAATTTTGATTATGGCCCCATAAGATGCTCCATAAAGATATTTGCCCCATATAGTGCTGCACAAACCTTGATTATGGCCCCATAAGATGCTCCATAAAGATATTTGCCCCATATAATGCTGCACAAACGTTAATTATGGCCCCATAAGATACTCCATATAGATATTTGCCCCATATAATGCTGCACAAAAGTTATGGCCCCATATGATGCTCCATACAGACATTTGCCCCATATAATGCTGCACAAACATTATGGCCCCATAAGATGCTCCATACAGACACTTGCCCCATTTGCTGTTGCTGCGTTAAAAAAAAAAAAAAATCACATCCGTCGCTCAGGCCCCCGGCACTTTCAATGTTCACCTGACTTCGTTCCGGCGCCGCTCCATCTTCAGCGTCTTCTGCACTGACGTTCAGGCAGAGGGCGCGCACTAACCACGTCACCGCAACCTCTGACCTGAGCGTCACTGCAGAAGACGCTGAAGACGGAGTGGCGCCGGAACAAGGAGCAGGTGAATATCGCGCAGCACAGCGCTCCCCTCCCCGTTATACTCACATGCTCCTGGCGCGGTGCAGCCCCTGCTTCCCCGGCGCCGCAGCTTCTACCTGTATTGAGCGGTCACCGTTACCGCTCATTACAGTAATGAATATGCGGCTCCACCCCTATGGGAGGTGGAGCTGCATATTCATTACTGTAATGAGCGGTACCATGTGACCGCTCAGTACAGGAAGAAGCTGGGGCGCCGGAGAGCCAGAGACCTGCTGGGACCACGCCCGGGGTAGGTGAGTATGATTAGTCCCCGCTCCCCCTCCCCTGCCGACCCCTGGGTATGACTGGGTATGACTGGGTATGACTCGATTGTAAGCCGAGAGGGGGACCAAAAAATGGGCTGAAAATCTCGGCTTATACTCGAGTATATACATTTTACAGTATTTAAAAATCAAACAATGTGATTTTCTGGTTGTTATTTTTAGATTCTGTCTCTCACAGTTGAAGTGTACCTACGATTAATATTACAGACCTCTCCATTCTCTGTAGGTGGGAAAACTTGCAAAATCAGCAGTGTATCAAATACTTATTTTCCCCACTGTGTGCTGCCACGTATCAGCATAAACTTTCATAAGCAATGACATCTGTGTCAGTCATTGTACTGAAATACATGATGGCAGTAATGCACATCTTTTAGATATTTTCTATAAACAACCGTATTCATTTTTAGAATTTAAGGCTTGCGTTTTAGCATTGGAAAAATATTGCTAAAATGTGTCTTGTGTCTGGATCTTATAGTCTGAAGTCAGGAGAATCTGACAGCACCAGACCCTACTGAGTGCTTCCTTGAAGATCATAAAGCAGTCTGCCTGATCATTAAAATACTCTTCTAATAGGCATCTCTGTAGAGCTTCCTCTAATTGCCATATACTGCTGCTCCATGTCTGAAATCGTTTGTTCTTGTTTACTGGACTCTAAGTGGATTTGATAAAGCTTTAACTTTTACCTTCAATAGAGCATGGAAGCTCTTTTTATCCATCCATCGATAATCCTCAACTCTGCCTCCTGGAGTCAGGTAGCCATACTTCCCAGGATGGAGCCAAGAGCGGGCTACGGCATCTCCAACATAGTCCTGATCTGTCTCACCTACACACTGGAAAGGATTTAGCAGTGGCTATGCTGCCAGCATGAGGGAAAGTATCAGCACTGCAGCTGTCCCCAAACCCACACTAATGGGGCGCATATGCCAGCGTGGCCTGCTTGTTAAGTGCGTGAGACACATGACATGACGTATCACACCATTTTTACTCTTGCTATAGCAATACCCTGAAATATGGTCTTGTGAAAAATGTTATATTCGATTTTGTGACATTAACCTCCCTACCTCCAAGACCACCTGGGAAGCTTTATCCTAGGTTCATCCTCTTTGCAGGTGCTTCTTAACACCATCACTCCCCTCAATGTAGTAGTTGATCTTAGATAAGGTGTATGGGTCAAGCTCAGAAGCGGAGCCCACCCCATAAGGCTCATGAAGACATCTGTGGTTCTCGGTCCGATCACAGACCGCAATGCATGGACTGGGGGCAGGTTTCCCACCCGGAGCATGACAGCTTCATATATTTCTATGAGCCTGTCATGCTTGGGTTCGGAGACCCCCGGCCACTCTGTGTATTGCAATCCATGCTGGACGGAGATCCACGGACGTCTGCATGAGCCCTTACAGTGCAGGTGCAAGCTTATACGGCTGAAACCTGTTTCTAAAAGCAGCCTTTGAAGTTAGAATGTTGCTGGTTATCCACTTAAATGCCACTCTCAGTCATGGGGTGCAGATGGCCTGCTATGGCAAACTACTGAAGGCCCATGTCGCCCACATCTTGATGTACATGTGAAGCTCAGCAATAGACTGGGTTTCATACAATATCAAATCTGTTGTATATATTACAATACTGAAGTATTTGGGGGGTCTAAATAATAAAGTGAATACCAAAACAATAGTAAAAAAAATCCCTAAAACATAACCGCTTGATCTACCACCTTTTTCTCAGTTCAAAATAAATAAATAAAAATATATGAATATTCTGTATCACAGGGTCTTTTAAAAGTCCACACTATCAAAATTAAAATTATTTAACCCATACAGGTAACATTAAAGCCAATTAAATGAGAATGTGTACAAACTGTGCGGATTCTCTAAAAAATAAGAATTTTATTACATTAATGACACACAGATTAAAAACAATTAAAAGTTCACTACTGTTCATAGTGCAAGTGTATGGTCATAATAAACTTATATACCCAAACCTCGTGTTACATAATTACAGATATGCCACCGGGCCTGGGATGTAAGTTAAAAACTAATATGCAACCTGATCCAAATTACAGAGATCAACACATTTGCAGGTAATTTTAATCATTGTGCATAGTAATTAAAAACAAAATCATAGCAGAAAAAGGCAGGTGCATTTACCAACACAGGGTTACAATGCTAATGCAGTACAGGAGGCAGCAGCCCCCCATGATAAAGGTGGGGACAGCACACGTGTAAGATACTGATGAAAACAGCCACTCACACACCTACCAATTCATGGAGGGGTGGTCTCCTAGTATTAGAACTGCAGGGAATATTCTTAATTATTGAAGTTCACTAAGTAGTTGTACACCACAATATTCAATACAGTAGGTAATTGGTAGAGCGATAACAATTTACATTTCGACCCAGCCTGGGTCATTTTCAAACATTGCTAGAAACCTTGGTGTAGAAATAATGGGGTGGTTGCCTGGTGTGCTTATGCAAAAGCGTGCAGTGTCTTTGGTATGGTTTCCAATAGAAAATCGTGAGAGATGTCCTATTGAAATATTTCCTGCAAAATCTCTGTGAGCGCAGCTTATTACCCTCAACTTTTCTATTTTGATTCGTCCAGTTCAGCCAGCACCCCCTCCATTGCTGTATGCATCCTTCCTATTCTCTAATATTAGAATTGTACATGGATAAAGCTTGTATATAGTGCCAGTCGCACAGATGTAACACACACATACAATTAGATGAATCGGGCTGCCCAGCACTATATAAGTGCACCTCACAGGGCCGGGCACCCTAGTTTACAAGGCTAGCATTGATGGGCTTGGCTGCATCCTGCATGGAAATGAAATTTGAGGGGTTCAGATTTTAAAATGTTGTCTTGTTTGGAGGATTTCTGAAATAATTAACTCTCAAAGTCGTTTAAAAGGGAAATGGTCCTTAAACTGCTTTAAAAAATTTTGAAGAAAAAAATAAAAATTGTGGCTAAACTTTTAAGTCTTCTAATATGTTAAAGAAACATAAGTTTTTAGGAAAGAACAAACAAAAAACATGCACTTTTATGTTTGTCCTTCTAACAGTCGGAATCCTCATCACTAATAAATACAATATCTGTACCTTCACAGTGCTGCAATTCATTACTAACAGTGAGGACCAAATCTAAATCCTTAAGATGCAGTTCTTCTTCCATCAAACTTAGAGAGTCTCATGATATAGAAGGCCATCAAAACAAGGAACCATATGTCCTGCTGTAGTCAAGAAACCCAAACCATTTGTGGCAATGGTGTCTTGTTTTCTTCTTGCGTTGGTAGATTCTAATTTTTATGTGAACCACAAGCATCACTAGAAGTGTTTTTTTAGGACTTAGGACTATCCATGTGCTGTTCCCATGATCTTCTCGCTGAATGATTGAATCGCTATTTACTCTCGGTGGTGATTTGGAGCTGGATATTGCTTGCAATTCACTTGGTTTCAGATTGATTTGTAGTGCAAGAGATAAGAATGTTCTGTTGCTATCAATGGAAGATTGAAACATAATTTTAGGAGGGAAACGGATAGCTTAATGAATAGGCCCATCTTTACAAATGCCTATCTGCTTTTATTCAGCTAATGGATTGTGACGCAACTTCTCTGCTCACCGTTTGCTAAGAGATGTGAATTATCTCTTGGTAAGAATGCTTGGTTTTCCCTCTGTCATCACTAATCTATTCTCATTCATCCCAAGGTGAGAAGAAAAGGATTAGTAGATTCATTGGGCCCAGGTTTGTGTGCAGTAATTACAAAGGGAATGGGAAATTAAACAGTTAGAGCTTCAGCTTTCTTGCCTGTGAGACTATAAATACAGGGAGTGTTACATGCATCCAGGGACACAATATTATGCAGTAACACTTTATCGCTGGGTTAATATTAAAGTTTCCTTGTGCCGATGTTCATGTGGCACTTTCCTTGTGAGGTCTCAGTGCTGCAGTCACAGTAATAACCCTCCGCCATAGTAGAATAATTGTTGTGATTACCATTTGCAGTAAGGGAGCGATTTCCTTTCTAGCCTCTTATATGACTTGACAATGGCCAGTAGCAGAATCCATTAGTGTGCAGTAATATGATATGAACCCATGGAGGACCAGATTGCTTCACAAATTACTATGAGACTACAACGTCTGCCTGTATATTTGATATAAATGTTAATTGTCTGCCTATCTGTCTATTTAACTTGAAACTCCAGAACCCAATCTAGTTAGTCCTCCAAACAAAAAAACCCGCATCACTTTAGGCCAAATTCAGTGAGAAAAAAAGGTGTTTTTATTCACCCATGTGTTCAACGTTTCACAAGATTGATGAAGACCCAAGTAAATTGGGCAGTAACGTAGCATCCATGATTGGCATTTATCTAATGAACAGGACAGGTGCACAATACCTGATCATGCATTCTGCCTGGCAGGAGTGTGCAGATGCAACGTCATCAATGCTGCTCACCACCCGATGCAGATGTGAGTGGCGCAAGACTTCAACTTTAATGTTCATTGTGAATTACTATTATTTCAGATGTATGGCTATGTATGAGGCGAGCCTTCATTCACATCTACATGGGTCGGCTCTGTTGTTGTGTTCCATTATATCAGCAGAACAACAGAATTGATGGCCGTGCAGGATCCATCACCAGAAAGATCACATTGACTATAATGCCATCCATTGGTGTCTGTTGTGTTATTAGAAGAATAGTTTACGTTGCTGTTTCTCTTCCCCATCAAACATGGCAGAATCTGCAATGGAGCCTGTAAATGGCCTGAAATACAGATATACGCGGAGCCTACCCTGCACTAGACCTGCATTGATTGCACAAGGTCTTTTGTTGTCAATTTGTCACCATGATTTCATATCATACCTTATTATGATTTTGTGGATTGAAGGCAACTTTTTTTCTCCATAATGTAAATGTATTGTTGTATGAGCAGAAGATTCTAACATAACATGCATCAGCATCCCTCAGGGTGATTAATGACTGTATAAATATGCTGGTGGACACAGGCTTAGCCAGAAAAAGTTGGGCACCATCGCAGACTTTTGAATGGGCCTCTTTTCCTTGAGCATGAAATAGCTACCGTAAGTCCACATTTACACAGTATTTTGATCCATCAGAATTTATACACTCGGGTGGAAACAGAAAAGCTATAATAGAAACAGTTTGCACCTTTTCTAATTTTTTACCCGCTCCTAGTTTTGGCTTACAAATACTGATGATCCTCTGGTTACTCTTATGTAAAACTAACTACCATCTATACAATGGAGGCCTGGAGTCCACTATTATCTTCATCTGCCACCCTGTGATCAGGTCATGGGTAGGAAGGAATGGGGGGCAGTGATAGCCTATTCCCTCTGTAAAACCACCTAGGCACCGCAGTCCGCTCCGACCACAGCAGCTTAGTGAAATTGCCAGGGTTGACAATTCTTTTGGCACCAGCAAGTGATGGTGAGGACACAGCTCCTGTGTGAGCATCATCATTACACCATATTAACCTGCCCCCAAATTATACCCCTCCACCTCTTCCGTCTCCCTGCACATGACAGTGGCATTCTGAGCCCAGAACCTACAAGTGTATGCTTGGGATTTTAAAGACTTGTGTGCTGATGTCACCTGACTGGAGCAATCAATCGAAAGGAACCAGCTTATCATATGGACCTGATGACTTGGGGTAACATTCTTGGAAGCTCAGTATTGTGGAGGACGCACTCATATAATATATGCAAGTAATTCCCCCAGGGCTGAGCTGAACTTAGTCTGGTCAGGCAGCCAGACCGCCTGATACCTTGGTCCCCATAGCTTCTGCAACGGCTTCTATAGCGGAGATTATGCTTCAAGGTGTGTGTGATTATTTTTTTCTTATTTGCATTATCTAAACTTTCAGCTTATAAGGTTGTTTGCTTTCAGTGCATTTTTTTCACAAGTGAATATTTTTTTCTCAGCAATGGTCATAGATATCAGATTTGGCAGATTTGGTAGCATCCCCCATAGCTCTTGGAAACCTATGATATTTTTATAACATTATATAATTCTTTAAGAACCACTTAAGTCTGTGATCTGATTTGTCACAATGTCATTTTCTTGTTTCCTAATCTGAGTAGACCTTCTGTCTGTGTGGGAGAAAGAGAAATAAAATCTGTGGATATTAGTAGTATTAGTGCTCGGATACAAAGTTTGTCAATGAATTGTAACAATGCTACATGCAGGCTGGAATCCCACCATGAGTCTGTCACACACGGCCCACAGTCATGCCCCCCTAAGTCCACAAATGAGCAGAGGAGATTGTGAGAACGTTGAAGTATTACCTGCAAACTTGCACTCCTATTTGCCTCTGCAGCTGGGCACGGCTTTCAGCTTAGAGATAATGGAAGTATGAATGCTTTGCCACTTTTTTTGTGTTTGATCCTTGTGACAGATACCCACAGTTTAGACCATTGTGGCGATGGATGAAAACCGTTTTAGTTTGCTGGTAGATCATCAAGGAGTGAGAATCCAAGGCTGGATTCTTAGGAGTTTATTCTGTGTTTTATACAAATATATGTGAGTGAAAATGCCACGCACATCACGGAATCTAATACCTCTCTGATGTGTGATATTTCTGACCCAAAGACAACCTTGTGGAATACTTGATGACTCACGCATGTCTGGCATTGACAGATTTTATTTCTGAATATCACTTTGCATGGTATATCCTTTGGTGATTCATTCAGCTATTAGAAGTATGTTGCCTTCAAGTAGCTTTGACTAGAACTATAAGAAACTATTTAGGTAATCTAGGCAGATAAGGTGCTCATTATAGAGTCAGTCGTTGCCCAAATCACTAGTCTGCACCTAGGCTGGCAGGAGCTAGGAATCCAGGAAACCTGTCCTACAGGCGTTCAGGAGGGGGTATGGAGTAGTGATGAGCGAGTGTGCTCGTTACTCAAGTTTTCCGAGCATGCTCGGGTGTTCTCCGGGTATCTTGGGCATGCTCGTATATTACGCTCAGGTCCCTGATAAGCATGATTTGCGGCTGTTAGACAACCTGAACACATGCAGGGATTGCCTGCTAGGGAGTCCCCACATGTATTCAGGCTGTCTAGCAGCCGCCAATCATGCAGCTGCTGGGACACAAAAATAATATACGAGCGTGCCCAAGATACCCAGAGAACACCCGAGCATGCTCGGAAATCTCGAGTAACGAGCACACTCCCTCATCACTAGTATGGAGTCATTAACACTCAGGGACAGTCAGGGACAGGCTTATATTGGCAACAATACAGCAGATTTACCATACATAGCTGATGTCATCCTTGATAGACGGATGATTGAAAGGCAGCCGATCAGTGTCAGCTTCAGCGGATCTTGGGAGATTGATCCCCAGAATCAGTCATTTATACCTAAGCCTATAGAAAATTCTTCAATGTATATTCCTTTCAACCCCTAAAAGCAAGCTACAAGTTCAGTTGTCTATAAATAATAGTGACTTTCACATTGTTTGTGCATCACCACTAAGATCTCATAAACGGTAATAGTGACAGGTCAGTGATGATCACCATCTTAGTAGAAACCGATGCTTTTTCCTTTCTATTTCCTTGTGGTTTATTTGTTCATTATTGATGTTTATAATAACTATTGACTTCCAGTATCTTGTGAAAAAAACAAACAAACATTAAACTTAAAATGAACTAGAAATATAAAAATTTATAAAAAAAATATATATATATATATATATTTACCTCTTCTATCCCATATTGATCCATCACATGCCCCAGGGTCATAAAACATGCTCTGTTATCTGTCAATTCATGCTCCCTGGAGGATGGAGTCACAATTTTGGGATATGGAATAATAGTATGGAATGGGATAGTTGGGCCCATTATTTCTGCTGTATGGAAACTTGAATACCACTGCACATAGTGGCGATATATAGAATCGTGTGCCCTCTCAGCAGCCATGGAAACCATTTTTGCAGTACTTTTTAGTGATCTTTTTCCCTGCTTTTCACTAGCCTTGGGCCAGTTTCACACATCGGTTCTTAACACTTGCCTCAGTTCTCCTGACCCAAACCCTGCAGCCTCCCTATGAAAACGGACCACAAACCACAGATATGTGAAACCAGTTTTTGGAGTCTTGTTGAGTCTTGTGAGTCTATGCCTCAACGGATCACAGCTCTTTAGGCAACTAAAGAAGGCTGAAAAACAACTCCATTATTAAACTAAAACTCCTATAATGCATGTGCATGGAGTTGTTTCTACAGCAAAGTGTGTGGATTTACTGTATGCAAGTCCTAAAATGAATTTGAGAGTTACAGAAATTGCTGCAACAAAACTGCCACATGTGATCATAATCTAATTGTAGGGACACATCACAGCCTTAAAAATGAATGCTGAGCTAATATTCTATCCAGTCCCTGAGAATGAATTCTAGAAATCTTTTCTAAAAGAGGACAGTCCTTTTATTATATATGCCCTTGGTAGTAATTAAAAGTGCATGATTTACCCTTCCCAGGTCCAACACTGAGTCTTGGTGGCTGTTGTTGTCTGCAGTGCTGATGCGCCGTTGTTAGCGCTGTAGACGGCACAGATCGTGGCTCAGTGGCTCTTGCAATCTACAGTACAAAGGCAGGCCACTAATTAATTTGTCTGCAGTGCTGCCTTATTTATTTTGCTCACTTATATAGCACCATGATTTCCACAGCGCTTTACAGACATTATCATCACTGTCCCCATTGGGGCTCACAGTCTAGATTCCCTATCAGTGTGTCTTTGGAGTGTGGGAGGAAACCAGAGTACACACATACAAACTCCTTGCAGCTGTCGTCCTTGGTGGGATTTGAACCCAAGACCCCAGCGCTGTAAGGCTGCAGTGCTAACCACTGAGCCAGCGTGATGTCAGTGCTGCCCCAACAACACTGGGGCCAGTCACCAAGACTAAGCGCTGTAAGACTGCAGTGCTAACCACTGAGCCACAGTGCAAGACTAAGCGCTGTAAGGCCGGAGTCACACTAGAGCGAGATACGGCCGAGTCTCGCAGGTTAAAACCAAGCTCTGGCATCGGCACTCCAGAGCGGAGCGTGCAGCTCCATGTATTGCTGTGTGGCCACACGCTCCGCTCTGGAGTGCCGGTGCCAGAGCTTGGTTTTAACCTGCGAGACTCGGCCGTATCTCGCTGTGTGTGATCCCGGCCTAAGACTGCAGTGCTAACCACTGAGCCGTAGTGCAAGACTAAACGCTGTAAGACTGCAGTGCTAACCACTGAGCCACAGTGATGTCAGTGCTGCACCAACAACACTGGGGCCAGTCACCAAGACTGAGTGCTGGACCTGGGCAGGGTAATTTAGGAAGAATTTGCCTTTTGTTACTGCTAAAGAAACTTATAGGAAAAATGTTTCTGAAAGGGGATAGTCCCTTTAAATATTTAGCATAGATGTTTATGATGCTTTTTCTGTATCTTTCACTGCAAGTAGTAAATTGCAAACTTATTATTGGTTAGCTGCCCTAAATTCTAAGTATCTTCAGAAATAGATGCCTGGCAGGAAGGTCAGCGTTTTATCTTTTAAGTTTTCCAACATGGCAGCATCTCCAGAGCCCTCTCCTGCTATTTTGAGCTAATCTCTGCAGTTTCCCCAGCTGTTCTGCTCACCCTAATGCAGCTTATACTAATGGGCAGAGACAGATCTGGAGAGCCTAATACTGCAATGAGTTACATTTGCCTCTTGATTGTGAATATCCAACAAGTCATAGAACGCCGCCTCTTGCCCTTAATATGTACATTGTAGTTTTGTCTCAGCAGAGCAGTTAAGAACTGAAAAAGATTTTTGCAATCTGCAGCAAAGTTACAATATATATTCCCCCTAACTTTACATGGGGTGTTATTTTAACCTCTAACCACATATTTATACATAGTTCTCATTTAGGGATCATGCAGACGACTATATCATCCGTCCGAGTGCCATCTGACAAAACACCAGATCGCACTCAGACCAATAATATTTTATGGGGCTGTGCCAATGTCTATTTTTTTTTTTCCGGGCAGAGCTGGTACAAGAAAAAAAAAAATCGCTTATCATAGTTTGATCTGATAATCAAATCACACTCTGCCATGCAAGTCAGTGAGTCTGTGGGAAACATCGGACTGCACTTGGATGTCTTCCGAGTGCAGTCCGATTTCCATTCACTGATACAATGGAGATGGAGATTTTTTTTTCCTGAAAGCATCGGATCACACATTGGATAAGAGTTTGATTTGCATAATTAGCCCGATTCTCTCAGGCGATGCGCTACTTTGACTCTAATATAATGTAATATGCGCTAGTGTGACTCTAGGCATTGGGCAGCCAGTGTACACCTCAGCTGAGGAGAATAACCAGATTACATGTGACGGCTAATCATGCACATTATATACTGTCGTAGTACAGTTTAATTAAGGCCTTATTCTCATTAGGTTTTCACATATGCGCGCCGTCAATGTTTTTCACTGCCATTTCATTTTCTGTAGGTCTTTATGCATGTCAGTTTTATTATGCTGAACTGAGACTTTTCAGATATTCATCCAATTTGTGGATTAAATTTGTCTATTCAATTGAATGGATCCATAAACCAAACACACGGCACTCTGGTGACATCCGTGTGGTATTCATGTTCTGTCCGTGTTTCACTTACTGATGCTAAGAAAAGTGTGGGAAACCTCCATCAGCTTTTATCTCATACAAGAAATACGGATGACACACAAAACAAAAAGAGTCCTGTAATGAGTGCATGTCCTAACCACACTGCTGCTGGGAGCTCCGGGGTGTGAATGGGGCTTATTCAGCTAGATTTCAAGCTGACACTTTGAATGGTGCAAGCATATTTCCATTGCAGATCATTTTTTCTTGGAGGGCTACACCGGGTGGTTAAGTATTTTAGTGCCTCACTGTTAGCTATGATCCTATAAAGCCATCATCTCCTTGATATGCATCGTAGCACACACATCCCAGGCAGGAGAATCCATTATCGCTGCACATCTTCAGACAAGAAGTGTTAAGTAACTGATAACATTTTTGACACTAGCGCTGTGGATTGCCAGCGCCATTCAATTATAAAAAAACTGCATCTTGTGTTCTGAAAGAATCTGCAGCATTACCGTCTCGTGAGAAATGTGGAAACGTTTGTGCTTAGCACTCCACACCTTCTTTCTGTAGGGTTTTCTGGTTTGTTCTACATGATAATATTTCAACATAGCTAGAATTATAATTTCTTTGTGATCTTTAACCTGTTCAATAGCGGATGGTTTTCCCCTCCAATGTTATATACAAACCTAATTTGGCAGAAGTTTCTCTTTTTTTTCATTGCCGCATTTTGAGAGACAGTTTTATTCTTTCATATGTCAACATAGCTTTTCGAGAACCGTATTGGGACACATATAACTTTTTGATTAGCTTTTATTAAAAGGGTTCTCCGCTACTTGGACAACCCCTCTTCAAAGCTGTAGTTCCCCTAGTAAAATAAAAAAACAATATACTTGACTACTGTAGCAGCGCTATTCTAAAAATATCGGCACAGGGGTCTCCCAGCTCTCTCCTGACATTGTGAAGTCACATGAGTGCTGCAGCTAATCAGCGTTTGCTAATAGGCTGACACATTGCAAAGCGAAACATGGACATCTGGGGGAGGTGTCAGCACTGCAGCCTACTAGAGTTCACTGATTGGCTGCAGTGCTCACGTAATATAACAATGTTACATGGGCACTGGGATACGTGATGCAATACAATCAGTGTTTTATCAGCAGCAGATTATCACCAGAGTACACAGAAAGCTGCCAATCATTGTTGTGGGCGGGGTTACATAGGACTCAACATCTGAGCTCTGCTAGATCTGCAGCAGAGAAAACGGATTATTTCACATCTGCTGCACCCAGTAAACTAAGTGATAAATCGCTGGAATCAGGGTATCTGCCTCTACATCATGCTGTGGTCAGATTGCATAGCAAATACCTGATGACAGCTTCCCTTGCTGCCCAGCGCCAGAACTTAAAGCCTCTCTACCAGGAGAAAATCAACTTTATTCCTCCCAGCAGCATTTGGTTTTCAGTCACGGGGGTGGCACAGATTCAGTCACTACTCTGTGTATAGAGAGAGGCACTGTAACCACGCCCTTGGCGCTGATTGACAGCCGCCCCAAGAGCTAATCCTGCTGTCGGCCAGTGTCGGGGTCTCTCTAGACACAGAACAGTGACTGAACCTGCTCCTATGCCACCCCTATGATTGGAACCCGAACCCTGACGGGAGGAATAAAGTTAATTTCCTCCCGATAGTGGGGCTTTAGAATTGCCGGTGGCAGGCAGGTACAGAATGTATTAACCTGCAGAGTAACCCCATAACTGCAGGTTAGTAGTTTTTTTTTAAGTTACAGATTCCTTTTAAACATCAAATATGTGAAAAAATAAAGTTTTACTTCTTTGCACAACAATAGCAGTATTCATGGAAAGAAAATAGCTTGCATTTTGATGCTTTTCATGAGCCATAAACGCTTAATTTTTTTCTATGTACCATAGCTGTTTATTTGCAGGACAATTACTATTTTTTAAAAATAAAACTAAAAATTTGAGTTAACGCCTCCTTCAGATATCCATTTTTTTCTTGAACAAAAAATTTGACCAATTTCCCATCAGCGTGCTTGATCCTATATTTAGCAGTGTTTGTTCACTCAAATTTTTGGTCACTCATAAATACAGAATTGTGAGCAGCCCGATAGACCATATTGATTACATGTTCTATCCCTGCAAATTGTCTTTTCAGAAGCAGCGATCTTAAAAGTCAATATCAAATCATTAACGAGCCTTGCAATATGATTTAGGATAAAAGCTAAACCAAAATCTTAATTTGTAGACATGGTGTTTCAGGGTGTTGCCACTCATCAGTGCAAAGTATGAGATCTGATTGGCTAGGTGAGAGGCTCTGGACTGGGGTTCTAAGGGCTAGCATTTGTCACTCTCCACAGGGAGAAAAGTTACCCCATAGACCCCATGTTCTATCCCTGCAATTGATAGAACACGCACATGAAGCACAGCTATATCAATGAGTTCTGATACTGGAAAAATAAACAATGCCACCTTTTTTTTTTTATTAACTGTTAACTTTATAATACGGGCCAGTGTAAGTGTGAAACCCCAGGTTCCTGGCTGTCACAGTGGCATTGGCGTTATGCCGCGGTGTAACACTCCATTAACGCTGCTATTAACCTTGTGTGACCAAATTTTTTACTATTGATGCAGCCTATATAGCATCAATAGTAAAAAGATCTAATGTTAAAAATAATTTAAAAAATAAAAAAAATTTTATACTCACCTTCCGCCGTCTTTCCCGCTCCTCGCGACGCTCCGGTGACCGCTCCATGCAAGCGGCAGGTTCCGGTGCCAAGGATGGTATGCGATAAGGACCTGCCATGACGTCACGGTCATGTGTCTGCGACGTCATCACAGGTCCTGCGCTCATACCAACCCTGGGACCGGAAGCTGCTGCGTGCACCGCACACAGGGCCAGGACTTCAACGGGCCTTCGGAAGGTGAGTATATGTTTATTTTTTCATTTAAGTCTGTATACTACGTGGCTCTGTGCTGTATACTCCGTCGCTGTGCAATATACTACGTGGCTGGGCAATATACTACGTGGCTGGGCAATATACTACGTGGCTGGGCAATATACTACGTGGCTGGGCAATATACTACATGACTGGGCTCAATATACTACGTGGACATGCATATTCTAGAATACCCGATGCGTTAGAATCGGGCCACCATCTAGTGTATATATATATACTAGTTGAAGAGCATAAAAGCATTTTACATTTTACTAATTGCAATAAACCGTATCATATACACAGCCTAGTTCAGAGGAAACCACTTCTGTATTTTTCTCCCACTCGTGGTTTTGGCTTATAAATACTGAGGTAAAATACTGACCAAATACTGAACGTGTGAATGTGGCCTTATACACAGCCTCCACCTTCAGCGCCTCACTCTTCTCTATACACAGCCTCATACTGCAGCCGCACTTCACTTCTCTCATTTTCCCTCTCACACCTCTCATTTTCCCCCTCACACCTCTCATTTTCCCCCTCACACCTCTCATTTTCCCCTCCTCTCATTTTCCCCCTCACACCTCTCATTTTCCCCCTCACACCTCTCATTTTCCCCTCCTCTCATTTTCCCCTCCTTTCATTTTCCCCCTCACACCTGTCATTTTGATCTCACACCTGTCATTTTCCAATCACTCCACTATTTTTTCCTCACTCCTCTTCATTTTCACTGCACACCTCTTCATTTTCACCTCACACCTCTCATTTTCCCCTCACTCCACTATTACCCCTCAGTGCACTATTTTCCCCTCACTCCTCTCATTTTCCCCTCACACCTCTCTTCCCCTCACACATGCACAGCAACTTCCTGTTATGAGCACAGCTTTGTAATCCAGCTATGTGAAGTGGGCGTGGCTTGATACATACATACACACACATACACTCAGCTTTACATATATAGATATGGGATACACCTACTTTTGATGTAAAGCAATTGTTTGGGTTTGTTTTTGTATGTTGTTTGTAAACGTCTAATAGGCATGACTGCATGCAAAATTCACAGAGCAATTTTTTTGTCAGTATCACAGATGAAAAGGGCCAATACAAGTCTATGGGTCCGTGAACAATACGTACAGTGCACAGATTGCATCTGTTTGCCATCTGTGTAATGTATGTATTTAACATTGCAAAGGCTAGGAGAAGCTTTATAATTCCTGTATTTATTTATGTATCCATAAGTGAAAGCCACGGATGACACACTAATGCTATAAACAGATACACTGATGACACACTGATGGTACGGATACTATTTTTTCACGGGCGTGTTTAAACACAGACATGTGAATGAGACCTTAGATTCACATTGAAATGTATGTTTGTACAGCGGGGCTCTCTCATTAACCCCTCTAATACTTAGTAATCAAAAACATCCATACAGCAACTTTCGCTTTCAAAAATCTTCATCTTCTAATTTAGACATATTAAATAACTGTCGTATTAGCCATCGTTCAAAAGATGACGGCTTCAAAGACAGGACTGATTCTCAATAAATATTCACCCCAAGTGCCCGTCACATTTTTCAGTATTTTTAATTTCAGATCTATATGGAAACACCGCTAGGAGCAAGTTCAGCATGCACACATGCCACCGCACATACGTAAATCATTCTTTTCTTTGCTGTCATCTTTTCAATGATGTACAATATGGCTGGTGATTACTATGTCTACAAGAAAAAGACTTTACAAGGTGAAAGTTGCTGTGTGGACATTTTCCTAGATGTGGTCAGTATTGAGCACATTAAAAAGGTTATTACAGCAGCTCTGTCCCTATGAATGTGGTGAGTATTACCATCTGAGAGAAACATATCAGTTTTTTTCTCAGTTGTCATCCTAATTTGATCGATTATTTTTTCCTCATCTGTTTTTTTTTTTTTTAAATTTTCACTGAAGCAGGTAGACTGACAAAATGGTTTTAATCTACTGACTCTTAGCAATGTATCAGTTAAAAGGGTTATCTGGTACTGTTTTAATTTTTTTATTATGGGCCTAAGAACTAACAGTCAGGTAGTTGCTAACTATCTGCCTGTTCTGCCCATTACTGGTTTCTGCCGGCTTTGGGCGGTTGCCGAATGCTCCTGCCGGTGATCCAGTGGCTTCTGCTGATGTCATGTCTACAGAATAGCTGCGTTTTTTCTGCTCTGCTTTGTTGACAGGGCATGACTATCAATGTCATGCTGATTGATAGCCAACTCCCAGCAGCATTACTGCAGAAGCTGGCGGTCAATCAGCATGATTCTATGCAGTCATGTGCTATTGAGAGAGCATTCCAGAAGAGGAAAAGCTGCTCTGTTGACATGAAGCAGAAAAATCATCAGCAGAAGCAGTCCATGATGGGTGTAGCTGGGTTGCTGTCAGTTGGCAGACTACTGCCTCTGCAGTCCTCAACATTGTCTATTTTGTTTGTTTAAAAAAAAGTCTGAACAGCATATCTTACAATCCCAGATTGCTCCGAGATCTTTGCCTGCAAGAGACCTTGGTGATGCAGTATAACTACCTTTTATCTTATTGCTGTTCTCAGTCTTGCCACATTGTATGATCTGTGATATGAACCTCTCTTTTCCGACCTCACCTTTGTAGCAGAGTTTAAGGCTACTTTTACACTTACCGAGTTTTTTGCGGCCCGTTATTGCGGGCCTTTTTTGCAGCAAAAAACTTGCAGATCGACATTTTTCGGGTTCCCAATACTATAACAAAAGTATTGGGAAAAAAAATGGCGGTCCGTAAAACCGGAAGTCACGGTGCACCGCGAAAACAACCTTCCATTGCTTTTGCAAAAAGATCGAGCAGGATCAATCCGCTCACGGCGGCCCTGTAATTATTGCGGCCCCATAGAAATCTATTGGGGCCGCAAAAATGGGTCACAAAATCACGGCAAGTGTAAAAGCAGCCTAAATGTCCAGTGTTAGGCCTAGTACACAGCTGTTTATGTTTCAGTTAATGACTGTGTTTCAACCTACACATGAAAAAGATGATCATTATAATCTGTTTGGTGTAATTAGTTACTTATACATCTGACTATGCAATTTTGAAGGCAAAAGGTGGTCACTCCAAATATTGATTTGATTTAGATTTTTCTATTATTCACTCTTTGCATTTTATTCATTGATAAAAATAAACCATTAACACTTAATTGAAAAAAAAAAACACAAACATTGTTACTTTGCTTTTTTTCACATTTGCCTAATGGTTTGTGTCCACTGGCCGGATTACATCCGGATTAGCTGCGGATTGAACGCTGCGTTCAACCCGCAGCGTCCAGATGTTACAGCATAGTGGAGGAGATTTTATGAAATCCCTTCTCTATGCGTGCGAACACGCATCCGGCGGCCCTGCATTTCCGTACATGCGGCGCGTCTTTTTAGAACACAGCATGTCTGTTTTACCCCTTTCTGACCTCGGACGGGATAGTACGTCTGAGGTCAGACCTCCGGCTTTGATGCGGGCTCCGGCGGTGAGCCCGCATCGAAGCCGGGACATGTCAGCTGTTTTGAACAGCTGACATGTGCCCGCAATAGCGACGGGTGGAATCGCGATCCACCCGCCTCTATTAACTAGTTAAATGCCGCTGTCAAGCGCTGACAGCGGCATTTAACTACCGCTTCCAGCCATCGGGCCGGAAATGAGCGCATCGCCGACCCCCGTCACATGATCGGGAGTCAGCAATACGTCAGTATGACAACCTGAGGTCTCCTTGAAGACCTCCATGGTTGCTGATGCCGGCCTGCTGTGAGTGCTTCCCTGTGGTCGGCGCTCATAGCAAGCCTGTAATTCAGCTACATAGGGGCGATCTGATGATCGCTGCTATGTAGCTGAGCCGATCCAGTTGTGCCAGCTTCTAGCCTCCCATGGTGGCTATTGAAGCATGGCAAAAGTAAAAAAAAATGTTTAAAAAAATAAAAAAAATATAAAAGTTTAAATCACCCCCCTTTCAAAATAAAACAATAAAAAAATCAAATATACACATATTTGGTATCGCCGCTTTCAGAATCGCACGATCTATCAATAAAAAAAGGATTAATCTGATCGCTAAACGGCGTAGTGAGAAAACAATGCGAAACGCCCGAATTACGTTTTTTTTTTGGGGTCGCCGCGACATTGCATTAAAATGCAATAACGGGTGATCAAAAGAACGTATCTGCACCAAAATGCTATCATTAAAAACGTCAGCTCGGTGCGCAAAAAATAAGCCCTCACCTGACCCCAGATCGCGAAAAATGGAGACGCTACGGGTATCGGAAAATTGCACTTTTTTTTTTTTAGCAAAGTTTGGAATTTTTTTTTACCACTTAGATAAAAAAGAACCTAGACATGTTTGGTGTCTGTGAACTCGTAATGACCTGGAGAATCATAATGGCAGGTCAGTTTTAGCATTTAGTGAACCTAGCCAAACAAAAAACAAGTGTGGGATTGCACTTTTGTTGCAATTTCACCGCACTTGGAATTTTTTTCCCGTTTTCTAGTACACGACATGGTAAAACCAATGATGTCATGCAAAAGTACAACTCGTCCTGCAAAAAATAAGCCCTCACATGGTCATATTGACGGAAAAATAAAAAAGTTATGGCTCTGGGAAGGAGGGGAGCGAAAAACGAACATGGAAAAATGGAGAATCCCAAGGTCATGAAGGGGTTAAATCACAGGGCCCTATGTATGGGGTGCGATGATTCCGGATGTGTGCAATAAACACATCCAGAATCACCGCGTGTATAGAAGGGGGCGGTGCTTTGGGTGGAGTGGGTCTTCCGCTCGGTCCAAAGCGCCGGCAATCCGGACCGTGGGCATGCACCCTAAAACCTTTGCAGAATATTGCATATATTTTACATACTTGGATAAAGGCATATTATACCTCTTTTACAATGTAAGAGGATTGGGTTTCTGGCTCGCAGTATCTGGCACTGACAATCCCTATCAGTCCTTTGTGGAGATTCAATCTTTGTGTGTCTGCAGTTGAGTGCAATATGATGCCGGAGGGCTGCCTGCAAGTTTCCTTATCTCAGATGTTTTGCGTTTTTTAAGGAAAAGATTGCTGAGCAAATACTAAACACCTGTGACAAAGACATTTTTCCCACAGCTGTGACAAAAAATATTTTGTGATGGATATGCTAAATAATATTGCTTGATAACAATAATACTATTATAATTATATTAGAACAACAACATTGATCTGTACACTTTGCTACATTGTTAATATTGGTTTATATAGATAATTCATAACAGTTTACTGGAATTGTTAGTAATATCCATCAATGTCTTGCAAAATTGTGTAGTGTTAGGGCATGTGCACACGCTGCGGACTACTCTGCAGATTTTTCCGGACGGATTTTGGTAAATCCGCAGGTAATCCGCACTGCGAATTTCCTGTGGAATTACTGCGGATTTACCTTGTTTTTTAGTGCAGATGTCACCTGCGGATTCGTATTATGGAGCAGGTGTAAACCGCTGCGGAATCCGCACAAAGAATTGACATGCTGCGGAATAAACAATGCTACGTTTCCACGCGTTTTTTTCCGCAGCATGTGCACTGCGGATTTTGTTTTCCATGGGTTTACATGGTACTGTAAACAAATGGAAAACTGCTGAGAATTCGCAGCGGCCAATCCTCTGCGGATCCGCAGCAAAATCCGCAGCGTGTGCACATAGCCTACGTGTTCACACTGTTTTGTTTTTTTTTGTTTAGCAAAATGCAGCAGTAGAGCCAAAAAGAATGAGAAATATAAAGGAAAGATTTATATTCCTACTTACTGGACACAGTTTGCTTTGTGCTTTTCTATACATGCTGTGTGTTAAAGGGAACCTGTCAGCTCCCATGTGCCCCCAACACCACCAGCTGTTGTGTCTAGCTATCTAAATTCCCTGCCTAATAGTTTCATTATTACATTGGACACTTAAACACATCTTTAGAGAAAATATTTCTAAAGTCCGTTTATGGTATGTAAATGAACCCTTCGACTATTCGATGGTGCATTAATTTCCCGCATTAATTTTCCCTGATGGGTCGGCCAACTTGCCATGTTATCACGTCCCTGTAGGCATGGTAACATGACTTACAAGAGGCGGCATTATCGTCAGCACTATATAAGTCTTGCAAAAGTTTGCTGCTTTGTTCCCTCACATCATTGAGCCTCTTAAGCTGGGTGTATGCGTCCCAGCTTCAGATTGGCGCACTGCGCATGATCGGGAGTCTTCTGCATTCTTTCTGACCATTCACATTTTCTGTCTTCACAGTGAAGCAGTAGTTGTTCAGGCTGTTTTAGTCCATTCCCTTCCTATCTCTAAGGCCGGCATCACACATACGCGAGATACGGGATCACACATGCGAGAAATACGTCCGAGTCTCGCATGGTAATACCCAGCATTGCCACCGTCTCTTTGGAGCGGACCGTGCGGCAGCATGTATTGCTATGAGGCCGCACGCTCTGCTCCTGAGTGACGACGGCAATGCCAGGTATTACCATGCGAGACTCGGACGTATTTCTCGCATGTGTGATCCCGGCCTAATACAGGTCTGTATGCTCTGAGCTCCTTTCTCTAGGCTCTACAATTGTTGCTGCTTTCCCTGCTTCAACTTTTAAACAGGCTACGATGATTGGCTGCGCTGATAGCTGCATGACATTGTGGGGAAGTCCGCACAGCCGCTCCTGAGGTCATTTAAGCCCTTTGTGGCTGATGCAATCTTTACTGGAATCTGTGAATATCATAAAATTTGACATGAATTTGATTTGTATCAAAACTATTACATCATCTCTACTAATCTGTATATATTTTCTGTAGCGCCACATTTTAGTTGCAGCTGGGACTCTTCCATATGCAGTCTCTACACATGCATCTCTACAAATGGCCAGGAAAATTATACTCTGATCAGACAGCCATTGCCTAATATTGTCTAGCTTTTGTTCTGCAGAGGCATCCATTGAGTGCCTATGATGTTGGGTTTACAATGTTTTACTTCTTTGGATGACTTTTAATAGGTAATAACAAATGAGTAACACTTGACAAGCCATGATGTTTTGTAGATGATGTTTCATCTGCCCATCACAATTTGACCCTTGTCAAAGTTCCTTCTAGCCTTACTGTTGCCTATTTTTCTTCCTCCAAAAGATCAATTTGTAGTTCGGATTTTTATTTTTTTTTTGCTTCCTTCTATCTTTAGGGTGGGCTTAGGCATTCAGGCCGGGTTCGCATTAGCGTTTCTGTGCGCAGTGTATGATCCGCATACATCCGTGTGCGTCATGCGTACATATATTTAACATGGTGTACGCAGGGACATGCTTTTGCATGTGTTCACATGCGGATGCGTCGCTTTGCGGTGTCCGGCGAACGCAACCTGTTGCATTTTTTGAGGCGTCAAATATTGCACAATCATGCGCATGCAGATGAGTGCGTCAAAAATCGCATTACTGATGTCACCACCTCCACCATGCGCATAAAAAATGCAAACGCATGCCAAAACGCATTTAAACGCATGCATGCAGCGTTTTTGTTTGCGTCATGCGCAAGTTCATGCGCAGATGTAAGCATGCTTTTACATGCGTTTTGGCATGCGTTTGCGCATGCAGATGATACATTGCGCACAGAAACGCTAATGTGAACCTAGCCTAAGACTACATTTTTCCCACATTTTTCAGAAATTGCAACAAAAAACACTTTTGTATGGTTTTAGTATAGCAATAGTTTTTGCAATGATTATGGAACGCCGCTGAAAAAAATGCAATCATGCAGTACATCACACCTCTTGACAATTGCCATTATGCAAGATAATTTTATATACTGATTTTAATCCCATGTCTATAAGTTGTAATTATTATTTATTTTATGTTTTCTCAAATGTTATTGTTGTTTTTCTACAGTTTTCGAAATGTATCTATTCAATGGTTTTAATAAACCAGAGCTGTATGTAGGCATTTTATCACCTGGTGTAAAGCCTATTGAGACATCCTCCACACACACATGAACCTTGTGGTAGGGAATGTTATGACACAGACTTGATTATTCTTGTATGCATTCTTGAAGATTTGCTCATCTCTAGTCATTGAGTTCATAATTAGCGGTGAGCGAATATACTCGTTACTCGAGATTTCCTGAGCACACTCGGGTGGTCTCCGAGTATTTTTTAGTGTTAGGAGATTTAGTTTTCAGAGCTGCAGCTGAATGATTTACAGCTGCTAGCCTGCTTGATTACATGTGGGGATTCCCTAGCAACCAGGCAACCCCCACATGTACTTATGCTGGCTAACAGCTGTAAATCATTCAGCTGCGGCTAGAAAAACTAAATCTCCGAGCACTAAAAAATACTCGGAGGAGGTCACCCGAGCGTGCTCGAGAAATCTCGAGTAACGAGTATATTCACTCATCACTATTCATAATGTATCTTGTGTAGTGACTGGAGGCTAGCTCAGGAATTGGGAATACATGCCAAAAAGAAAATATTAACAGAAGGGCAGGCACAGAAAGGTTTTAACAGATTCATCATTATTGAATGGAGAACATGACCCAAGTTATAATTCAAATATCATAGCAGGCACAGTACATTGTATTTTTGTCTTCAAAGCAGTCCAGGAGGATTTTTTTATGAGCATTCATTTCTTAATGAATTTGGCACTTTTCACTCCAACAAAATTGAAGTTTACACAGTGCCTATTCCCCCACTCCCTCTGCGCAGATTGTTAGGCTGCCGTCACACTATCAGTATTTGGTCAGTATTTTACATCAGTATTTGTAAGCCAAAACCCGGAGTGGGTGATAAATACAGAAGTGGTGCACATGTTTCTATTATACTTTTCCTCTAATTGTTCCACTCCTGGTTTTGGCTTACAAATACTGATCTAAAATACTGACCAAATACTGCTAGTGTGATGGCAGCCTTATGCAGCAACTTCAACTAAACTACATTGAAGAAGCACTCCTGTCAAAGTTTTTATTCTCCCATATATTGCAGTCATCATATGATATAGCTCTGTGTACTCCCAATTTATCATTTTGCCTTTCTACCCAGCTGATTCTTCTCTTTCCCATTAGACCTATGACATCATGTGATTAGAAACTGACAAACCAAATCCTTCTAAGCTCTATATAGACACAGGAGGTCAATTTTCTCTACACGAGTTGTAAGTCACTGCAAAAGTCCCTGACAGGGGAGAGGAGCAGAGCAGCTGGGTCTGGAGTTGAAGAGGGGAATGATTTTTGCAGGGACAAGAGACTTACTGTTTCTACACAGAAAAGAGAACAATTAGCTGTGTAGAAAGGCAAAATGAGCAATTGTAAGTGCACAGAGCTATATAATAATGATAACTGCAATGTATTAAGAGGATGAAAACTTTGATGGGAGGAATGCTTCTTTAAGCTGCACATGCCGTCCATTGAGTTGAACATACATGAACTTTTCATACAACCGTGACTCAGTAAATACAATACATAATAAAATAGACATGGGCTTAATAAATGCATGCAAGTAACTCACAAACACGACTACCTTGGCTTGCATTGTGTTAAAGATAGCCGTTTTCACAGCTCAGAACTGCAGACAGCAGCAACGATGTGAGTAATTGAAACATAAGTACATGCATGGTGAAATAGGTTTCCAAAATGTGTACATTTGTTTGCCTACTAAATTAAATGTAACACACTGCTTTTTATGCTATTTTAGTATGTGATTACTAGATTATTTTCTAAACAATAGGACATTCATAGTATTAAAGAAAGGCTCGGTGCAGTAGTTACATGGATAATGTCTCAGTGGAAGCCATTGTTGTCACCCACCTTCTTTCTGCTGTGGATCCAGCATGACATTTTTATTCTGGTAAAGCTTTTCCCTGTTGTGAAACAAGTTCTGCCTTGTCTGAAAATAAATGCAAACGCAAACCTTTCATTTTTAGTGTTAGCTTATGTTATACACTAATGCCCCAATTCATTTGCTTTTTTTTTAAAGTCACGTTCCTTTTTTTGTCTTGAGGTATTGGTTTCCGTTTTTGGTGCAAAATGTATCAAAATGACTCGCACAATTCACAATCTTGGTGTAAAGAAAAAAAGTTGTTGTTTTTTCTTCTCGGAGAAGTATTTTTGCAACTTTTGGTGCCAAAATGTTGCAAAAATTGTACCAGAATACTAGAGTACTCAAAAATACATGGGGGGGAGGAGGGTCAAGAGTGAAGTTGCGGCAGATTTTCTTTTTAAAAAGTCGCAATTAGGAAATCAAGCTGAAACATATGGAATTGTTAGATTTTCCTCCACAAAGCAGAAAAAAAAAAAACAGGCTAACACATACCGTGGGTACGGAAAATATTATTCATATTTAATATTTCATATTCTTTTTTAATAAATTAGCAACAATTTCTACATTTCTGTTTTTTTCAGTCAAGATGGGGTGCAGAGTGTACATTAATGAGATAAAAAAATAACTTTTTTTAATTTACCAAATAGCTGCAATGAAACAAAGAGTGAAAAATTTAAAGGGGTCTGAATACTTTCCCTACCCACTGTATAATATAGACTTCAAAAGATGCACAAATAATGAATTGTGTGTAAACAAATAAAACATTCAAAACACAGAAAACTAGACAGAAGCAGGCACAAAGGTAATGATGAATCGTAGCAAAATAAGCAATCTATTGTTTCTGTTAACTACTAAGCAATACTGTATTACGTGCAGTTTGTATGACCTTTTTCTGATAAACATACACTGTAATATGCAGGTGCATACTATTGTCAGATAATGGGGTTAGATATTGCCTGGCTTTTTGGTTACCAAGTCGCCTCCTGTGTTTCCACATCTCCAGTTAGGTACAGTAGGATTAAAGGCTATCTGTCACCCCCTCACCCCACCCGGGACTCATATGACCTATTAATATGGGCATACAGGTAATAGAAATGATACACTAGTCCTACCTGTATGCCTCATACTAATGGTCTTGTTGTTGAGAAATGTTATATTATTTCCTTATACTGATGATTTTTTCCAGGCTCCAGGGTGTGCAGTGCGTGGAGAAATCCCTGCCTCCTGTCTTCATTGTAATACCTCCCATCAGCGTCAGTTACGGCCCTGGAATCCTGCACCCTGCACTCCCTCAGAAATACATCCCTCATTCTCCCTTCTGTGGGTGCTGCATATAGTGTGCGTGCTGATATGTTCTCCCCACTTTCCTCCCTCCGCAGTCATTGCTAGAAACCATGTGTACATGGCAATGACTATGCTGGGAGGAAGTGGGGAGAGCACCTTATCAGCGCGCACACCGGAGGTCACTGGGTCAGAAGTCACCGGCACATGCGCAGAAGATCCCTGAAAGCAATTAAACCCATTTTATATTTAGGGGTACTGTTGATTTGTCATACTGCCTACTGGCGTATACAGACAGACTGTGTAAAAACATTATATGGGCCCTTTGTAGCCCCAGAGCTCCTAAAAATGCAAACTTGCATCTGCACTAGTGGGGGGGCCCCTGTGCAGCCGCACAGATTGCACCAATGATATGTCCGCCCCTGATACTGCCGATTGTTATGGTAGTGTAAATTTCCTCACTGGTTATTTTTAAAACAACAAAAATAAAAAAGCTCAAGGTCCCCATACACATTAGATGGTTATCTCTCCTGATAGCTCCATACATAGAAACTCTCGGCTCAAATTAGTACTCTTGTGTTCTTTATAAGAGAGTGAGGAATCTTGACCACTGAACATAAGAATGCTAATCCTTCTCTCCCCCATGTCATCCGTCAGGAAAGAGTTAGGAGGCCCCATACACATTAGACTGTCAAGACAACCTCAGCCCTGTCAACAAAGAGCCAGTTATTAGCACAGATGTAGCACTGGAATGCCAGGGGCTTTAAAGGGTAATTCATGATTAGTTTATTATTTTTAAGAATTTGCTACTTGTACTAACTTTTTATACCAACAACCACTTTAATGTACAACCCCGATTCCAAAACAAAGTTAGGATGCTGTGTAAAAAGTAAACAAAAATGCAATGATTTTAAAAGTTTTAAATTAGATGTTTCGATTTAATTTAAAAAAACTAAAGTGGACTGAGAATTAAAGAAAAACTGTCCTGTGGTCAAATGAATCAAATTTTGAAATTCTTCATGAAAACATCTGCGCCATGTCTTGCTGATTCAGGAGGACACGGACCGATTATATAGGAGTTTTAGAACAACATCTGCTCCTATCTAGACAACGTCCATATCATGGGAGGTCGTGCATATTTCCGCAAGACAATACTAAACCACATACTGCTTCCATCATAACACCATGGCTTTGTAGGTAAAGAGCTTGGTTTATGAACTGGCCGCCTGCAGTCCAGACCTTTTACCAATAGAAAACATTTGGTGTCTTTTGAAACAAAAAATATGGCAAAGAAGACCCAGGACTGTTGAACAGCTCGATTCTTATATGAGACAAGAATGGGACAACACTCATCTCCCAAAACTCCAGCAATTTGTCTCTTCCCACCTCACCTCCCAGGCATTTAATAATATTTATTTTTTATATAGCGCTAACATATTCCACAGCGCTTTACAGTTTGCACACATTATCATCACTGTCCCCGATGGTGCTCACAATCTAAATTCCCTATCAGTGTGTCTTTGGAATGTGGGCGGAAACCGGAGTACCCGGAAGAAACACACGTAAACACGGGGAGAACATACAAACTCCTTGCAGATGTTGTCCTTGATGGGATTTGAACCCAGGATTCCAGCATTTACAGACTGTTGTAAAAAGAAGAGTGGCTGCTACCCGATGGTAGACATGGCACTGTCCCCGTTTTTTTTGGATTTGGTTGGTAGGAGGCTATGATCAGTTTAAAAAAGCAAAGATCCAGTACTGATGGCTATAAGTACAGATTAGATAGAAAGATATTATGTAAGCACATACGTTTGGCATTGCTGATAAGAAAGAACTTTTCATGAATAAAATGATCTGTAAAGTGACATCCTCCACTTTTTGCGCACATTTATAGCCACAATGTTATTAGTGTGAACTGCACCAATAGCAATGTAACAATAATTAATAGTGTAAAGATTGCAGAATGCTTTCTATACTCTCTTGCCAAATCGCTCTGCTCCTAAATCATGTAGTGCTTTTTTAACACTTTCATTTACCTTACATTAATGTGTGTTGGTTTCAGGTGTGCCACAGATGTTTGCAGGGCGCTCCTTTTGGGTGTATATTAAACTACTAGTGTTTTGGGATAACAGTGGTCCCTTATTTTAATAGAAATTAAAATGAAATGCTTACGTTGTATGTCCCCACTTGTACATTTAGACAAAATCCCAATTGACTGTGTATTGTGTTAACCCAGATTCGCCGCTGCTTCCAGACATAACATAATACATTTTTAAAGTGTGCACTTTAGGTATTGGTAACAATTTTCCTATCTTAGAGCACATTAATTGCTTGTGGGCTCCTGCATCATTGAAAGAGAAAGCGTCTCTAGAAAAGATTGATTTCCCTGCCATCAGTGGATTGGTGTAACATTAGAGCTCTCTCGGAAATAATGAAAAATATAAATCAGTGCGTTGTAGCAATCACAATGTAAACAAATGACTTAATAAGTATGGCTTTATAGATCTGCCGTGTTTCAGAATACACTTTATTTCCTGAAATTAGGATATATTTCAGAAAATGTCTTACCAGCGAAAACATCCATAGCCTAGATAAGCATAGTTAGCAGATAACCCTCTATGTATGTGTTCTTTTAGTATACATTGTGTGTGCATTTGAGTCAATTCAAAGGGGTGGTCTGGTGTTAGAAGAAATGTTTGCAGTCTCCCTATGAGCCGAATCATGACAATGATCAATGCACAGTTTCATGATTCCTCTGTTTTCCTCGTTAGGTGGGGCAGTCCTGCGACAGTCATTGTTCACTTGGCTTCTAATCCCCCAGTAGAGAAGTGATCCTTCACTAGCACGGGGAGTATAAGGCCATCGTGGCAGTGTGTACTTCACACATTGACGATTCGGCAGTCTGAAGAAACATAGAGTGACTGCAGACTATTCTTCTGAGACTGGTCAATCCCTTTGAATTGATTCAAATTTTTATTGACTGTATTCTAAAATTTTATAGACCAAAGAGGTTTTATTCTTATTTTCTTCTGAGACTGGGCAACCTCTTTAACGAAACAGAAAATTCTTATAAAAACACAATAACTTCTTGTTACCCTCCTTTGCTTTGATGATGGTTTGTCTCATGTTGTAATTGTGGGTGAGATTTATCAAACTAAAGGCGCTTGAATTCTGGTGCAATCTGCTCCAAGAAACCTACACCGTATTTAGTGAATATGTAAGGAGGAGATAAGGTGCACTGGCAGAGGGCGCGCACTAACCACGTCACCGCGCCCTCTGACCTCAGCGTCACTGCAGAAGACGCTGAAGACGGAGCGGCGCCGGAACAAGGAGCAGCCGGAACAAGGAGCAGGTGAATATCGCGCAGCGCTGCGCTCCCCTCCCAGTTATACTCACCTGCTCCTGGCGCTGTGCAGTCCCTGCTTCCCGTCGCCGTTGCTTCTTGCTGTACTGAGCGGTCACCGTTACCACTCATTACAGTAATGAATATGAGGCTCCACCCCTATGGGAGGTGGAACCGCATATTCATTACTGTAATGAGCGGTACCATGTGACCGCTCAGTACAGGAAGAAGGTGGGGCGCCGGGGAAGCAGGGACCTGCAGGCACCGCACCAGGAGTAGGTGAGCATAATTAGACAGCTCCCGCTCCCCCTCCCTTGCCTACCCCTGGGTATGACTCGAGTATAAGCCGAGAGGGGGACTTTCAGCTCAAAAAAATGGGCTGAAAATCTCGGCTTATACTCGAATATATACGGTACGTATTGTTTTATCATGTATACAGTTCCTTACCATGCAGATAGTTATTTATTCATTATCCATGTATCCAAGCCTTTTTCGTATTTGGTGGATATATGCAATCTATTGTGCTGTAGTTTGGAATTTATGATAAAGGCACCTGGTAATATTTAATAAATAGTTTTACTTAGAACTGTCTGAAAAATACGGATAGATAATCGAATGCATGGCCTTAAGAGTGGCCTTCCCCCAAATGCACAATGTAGAAATTAAAGAACTAGATCATCACTCCAATAGTATTAACCCCTTCACCTGAAGCCTATTTTCACCTTCCTGACCAGGCCAAATCTTATAATTCTGACCTCTGTTACTGAGGTTATAACTCTGGAACGCTTCAATGGATCCCACTGATTCTGAGATTATTTTCTCTTGACATACTGTATTTTATGATACTGGTAACATTTGTTCTATACAACTTGCATTTATCTGTGAAAATAATTTATGCCCTTAAATCAAAGAGTCATGTCACACAAAACAGTTAATAAATAACATTTCCCACATGTCTACTTTACATCAGCAAAATTTTTGAAGCATAACTTTTTTTTGTTAGGATGTAATAAGAGTTAAAAGTTGACCAGCGATTTTCTCATTTTTCAAACAAAATTTACAAAACCATTTTTCTGGGACTACCTCACATTTGAAGTTGACTTTGAAGGGTCTATATGACAGAAAATACCCAAAAGTGACACCATTCTAAAAACTCCTCAAGGTGCTCAAAACCACATTCAACAAGTTTATTAACCCTTCAGGTGCTTAATGAAATATTTGAAAGGAAAAAATGAACATGGAGTGACGCCAGCACTGACTGGGCGCAGGGCTAACGTGTCATAGCGACTGCATGAGTACCCCGGGAATGCGAGTACCGACACCCCTAGAACGGTGCTGGCACGGGAGGTGAGTGTAGGTATTTTTATTTTATCGGAGTCAAACATTCAGATCGAGAAGGGCTTATCCTAGTAGTGGGCAACCCCTTTAACCTGACTAAAAAATAAACCCAAAGGTATGAACTGGGAAATAAATTGGTGTGTATGCAGCGTGTAAGTGCATGTTCACACTAGCCACTGAACAGAAAAAAGACAAAGACAGAAACATAATGATTACGGTAAATCATTTTGAGAAAACAGTGGCAGAATTGTGTGGTTTTTTTTTCAGTTTTGCCAGATTTTCCCCTCTTTTTCAGTACATTGTATGGTAAACTAAAGGATGTCTTTCAAAACTTCAACTAATCTCACTAAAAACAAGCCCATAGACTCTGAGTATGTCGACATGAAAATAAAAAAGTTATGGCTCTTGGGACAAGGGGAGGAAAAAATGAAAGCGCAAAAAAGAAAAAGTCCTTAAAGGGGTTCTCCCACGAACAAAGTTCATTTTAATCAATAGATCTTGGAATAATAATAATTTCCATAATTGGATGTCATTAAATAAAATGGTCCTGTGCTGAGATAATCTTTATAAATGTGCCCCTGCTGTGTACTGTGTAATGGCCGTGTCGGGACATGGCTTGATGATACCACATCTCCTGGCCAGGGGAGGACGCAAAAGAGAGGATACAGA
This sequence comes from Ranitomeya variabilis, assembly GCF_051348905.1. Taxonomy (NCBI): domain Eukaryota; kingdom Metazoa; phylum Chordata; class Amphibia; order Anura; family Dendrobatidae; genus Ranitomeya; species Ranitomeya variabilis. The sequence continues at coordinate 312,748,022 of NC_135236.1, forward strand.
CATGACGGCAGGGGATCTCAAATGATTCTTTCTTTGAAGTAAAACATTGTTTAAAAACAGGCAGGAAAATGTTTTACCTCACAGAAAGAATCAGATGTGATCCCCTGCTGTAATCTTTGTATCCTCTCTTTTGCTTCCTCCCCCCTGCCCAGGAGCTGTGGTATGATCAAACCATGTCCCTGCACGGTCAGACACAGACATTACACAGTACACAGCAGGGGCACATTTATAAGATTATGTCAGCACAGCAACATTTTACGTAAACACATCCAATTGTAGAAATTATTTTTATTCTAAAATCTATTGATTAAAATCAACTTTTGTTTGTGGAAAAACCCCTTTAAGTGGTTAACTTTCTTATTCATGTTCAGTAGTGAGGGTTGCCAGCAATCGGACATTCTGTGTATAGGTGTTAAATGTCTATTTTCTAAATATTTTTTAAACCCTTCACCCCTGGGCCATTTTCCGTTTTTCCTCCCCTTCTTCCAAGAACCATAACTTTTTTATGTTTTTGTCCTCATAACCGTATGACGGCTTGTTTTTCGTGGGATAAGTTGTACTTTTAAATGTCACCATTCAATTTCAATTTCACAGTTGTTTTTTGTTTGGGTTTTATTTACCATTTTTGGTATGCGGTAAAATTCACCTGTCATTATGATTCTCCAGGTCAGTACGAGTATGCAGATAACAAACATGCATAGATTTTTTTTTTATTTAAGTAGGGGTGGGGTGGGGGGGAATTGGAAATTCATTACAAAAAACAACAAATTTCTTGTGTTGCCATTTTCCGGGAGCCGTAGCATTTTCATTTTTTAGACTATTGGGCGTATTTTTTGTACCCTGAGCAGACATTTTTTTCTGATGATATTTTGGGGTAGAAGCGATGTTTTGATTGCCTCTTACTGCATTGTATTGCACTGTTTCGGTTGCCAAAAATCATAATTCTGTCATTTCGATTTGTTTTCTCATTACGATGTTTACCGATCGGGTAATTTATTGTCACGAGTTTTCCACTCAGTGAATGATTGCTATGCTGTTCTGTGGAAAATGTCTTGCTGAGCTGTCTGTGTCTTGATTGACAGCTTGGTTGTCCAGTTCTGTGATGGGCTTGCTGGGCTGTTGATGCCTTGATTGACAGCTCTGCTGTCCAATCTGTGACTGGGGCATGCAGAACTTTCTGCAGGTGTTCAGTATTCTGGTATTCGCATAGCTACTTACTGAGCTGTCTGCCCCTGATCCCTGCCAGACGTAGTTTGTGCTTCTTGGTGAGAGTTAGCCTGATTCTGTTATTCTGAGTTCTGATCTTCTGCTGCCTGACCCTTTGGACTGTGTTCTAACTATCCTCTTTGTCTTGTCCTCTGGATTTTGCTCCACTATCTCTTATTGACCCTGGACTGTGACCTGACTTATTCCTTTGTCTTTTCCCTTGGTTATCTACGTACTCTCTTGGTATTGACCTCGGAACGTCTGACTCTTCCGCCTCACAGTCTGTCCGTGAATAGTGACTAGCTTCACATTTATTTCATGTTTTGATAGATCGGACTTTTACGAATCCAATGTTACCAAATATGTATTTTTTTATTTTATGAGGCAAAAGCGGCGTGATTTGAAATTTTGCATTTTGCATTTTTTTTAAACATATTTAAACATATTTTTAAAAACTTGTTTTTTTACTTTTTGCAGTGTCCAATAGTCTCTTTAGAAGGCTTGAAGCTGCTACCTTCAGAATGCTTGCTCTATATACAGCAGTGCATTAGCACTGCTATGTATAGAGAAATTACAATCTCTTATGAATGCCAACTAACTGCTGGCTTTCACAGGAGGATCTTAATGGCAGGAAACAGGGGCCAACTCCCAGCTGTCGTGACAATCCATCAGCAGCACGCGATCATGTCATGGGTACGCTGATGGGCGGGTGGAATGATGTCCCCCCTACCGACAAGTGGGCTTACAGGAACAGGCAGAGGGCCGGATTTGGCCCGCAGGCTGCAGTATGCCCACCTCTGGACTAGTGTAGTCAACGTGTAATGAGTGTAATCATATGTAACTTTCATACACAAAGAGAAAGTGCTCAACAAAACCACCTCTTTCACAAGACACTCCTGATCCGGATATTCGTGATGGATTTGCATTCTCCTTACAGACTGTTTAATAAGAGTCTTTTCCTCTTAATGCTTACTAAGTACTCCTATATGTTTAATCCGCACTGGAAGTTCATCTTCACAGCAAAAGAAAAAGCAAAGCCCTTGCTTTTGCTTTTTTGTCCTTATGCTAATTCCCTGACTGTTTGATCTGCTGAAAGGATGGATCTGGCCATAATCGCAAGCTAAACTTACCTGTACCTTGGGGTTGGCCCAGGTCAGAACAAGGTAGAGTTGATAATTAGGTTCCTCTCTAGTGTGGAAATTGCACAGATTTGGAAAACCAAGTACATGCCAGTGTGTTTATTTCCATGATTATTGTCTATACAATAATATAATAGCTTACATATTGATGATTCATCCTTAGGATAGGTCTTCAATAGTAAATTGATGCTGATCCAACACCAAGAATCCAACCCATTGTAATGGGAGTGGTGGTGGCGTCACTGTGCTGTGGTCCCAGGAGAGCCTGGAGGGGCTTAACTAGGTGAACATCTGATTCTTACAGCCCCTAATGTGGGGTTACACTTGACCCCAGATGGATCCCAGGTGCTACACAAGGACAGACCTCAGACACACGGCAGTTGACCCCAAAGGGCAGGAAGCTGGAACATCTTTGAAGGGAAAGTTCAGCACGTACATGCAGGAACAAGGGAGCGACAGGTCCTGATAGGAACGGCTGGTATACAGGCGGGCACTGGCCGGTATGGCTGGTATACAGGTGATGGCAGGTATGGCTGATATACAGTCGGGTACAGGCAGGTACTAGAAGATAAACTAGAACAGGGGACATGATATCTAGCAAGTATACAACTACTCCGGCACCTTCGATCGGGTGGAGGTGTCTTAAATAATAAGTGTCTTCCAGCTGTAGACACTTTAGGATGTTGTGCATTGTCCCTTTACGAAGGAGGGTGCGCACTTGCCCGCTCACCCTAAGCACAATGGCAGTGGATCTGCGAGCCAAGTACAGACCCCAGGCAGGAGGAGGAAGTGCGGCAATGAGTGAGACGGCGTCTCTGCCGGGGGAGGGTGGAAGCATGCAGGGATGCCGGCGCTATGCCTATCAGCTATATCAGGTCTCACTATAGCCAGGTACACACAGTGTGCAGGGCCGGAACAGCCCACTTCCATACACTATATAGTGGTCATTTTTGGGGACTTCATCTCTTTCCCTCAGTGGGAGCTGAGCTGAGGTTCCTATGAATGGACATTACACAGTGTTCAGATCTGTACTCTTGTCCTCTATATATTTTGTACTTCGTGTTTCAGCAGCCTCCAATCTGATATTTATGACCTATCCTAAGAATAGGTTATCGATGTTTACGTCCTGGACAACCCCTTTAAAAAAATTTTGGATATCTATTTTTTGTGACAAGTTTTCACAAGCTGCATGAAAATGGACCACCAAAAAGGTAATTGCTTAATTACTTTTGTCTATTGTCTCCTAAATTCTGTTTATAACTGAAACAAGTCTTTTTAACTATTGCAGTTTTAAAATGTGAATGATAATCCCGATTCAAATCTATGTTAGTGTAAATCAGGATTATTAAACGGATTAGCAAGATTAACAAGCAAGTGTATAACAGAAGCTCTCGGGTTCATCACCCTATGAAACATAAGGCAGATAAGCAGGTTCTGGAGTCAGGGATTAGAGAGTTGTGGTTTTTTTTGTAGTCTTTGTTTCCTACTTTGTGGCAGTCAATAGAATAGGTACATAAATGAGACGAGGATGACTTTATTCACATTAGTGTTTATTAATTCCACTTTCCTGCTCTGTTACAGAAGCAGAAGAGCAAAATTAATGACAGTCCTGCATCCATCAGATAGCATTAGATATCGTAGGAACTGATGAGTTTGTCATTGTCTCTTCCGCTTTACAGGGCAAAATAGCTCCGCTTTCTGCACTATTTTGTCCTATATGTTTTATAGATTCATGTTACTGGATCCAACAGTCAAAAAGACTAAATTAGTTTTTCATATAGAATTCCAGTAGATACAGACGTAGTGGCACATTATTTGCATTATAAATGTATTTTGAAATGTGTTTATTATTTATATCAGGGAGCAGAAAGAGAACAAATATTAAACTAAATGGCAAAATTGTAATTAATCAGTCTCATGTTGCAATAATAGTATCAAAACATTGAAAGAATACAAGACATGCAGCTCACGGAATTAGAATTATTGTAAGTGGCAATTGGCATGTGCTTTATAGGGTTTCTTCACTTTCTCTGGATCAACACAGTAATAATAAAAGTTGGACTTTTAGATGGTGTTGCTAGAATCTAATGTATTAGTGATTAGGACAGAGATGCAAACAGTCTATATGTTTGTTAAAGGGTATACAGGTAGTCCTCGACTTACGACGTTGATCCGTTCTTACGCGGCGTCGTAAACCGAATTTCGACGTAAGTCGGACCATACGTTCATACAGTACTGTACCATAATAACAGTACAGTACTGCAAACACTTAGCCTATCCAAACACCTATCCTAACACAGTACCCTACATAATTAGGGTGTTATGGCGTGCAGGAGACTTTTTTCCTCGTGTAACTGGGTATAGTGTATAGTACTGGACTCCATTCTTCCGCCGCTGCATGTAGTTGCACGTAGTTCGACTTACGACGCAAAACCGCGTAAGTCGGAATGAGGCGTCGTATAAAGCATCGTAACCACGAAACGACGTAACTCGAGACCGTCGTAACCCGAGGACTAACTGTATAAAGAATTTGAAGAGATGCCCACGTTATTTAAAGAGGTTGTCCATTACTAGGACAACCTGTTCTCAATCTGATTGTTTTCCCCTGTTTAAATAAAAACACTTATACTCACCTTCCATGCGAAGGCCGTTCCAGCGGTGTCGGCACTTGCGTTCCCAGGGCTCTCATGAAGTTATTAGGTCAGCTGCAGCTCTCACCTCCTCTTGATTACTTATACGTCTGAAGGTTGGAGACAGTGACACCTGCACTGATTGGCTGCAGGGCTCACATGACATTACAACCCCAGGAATGCGAGTGTTGACACCTCTGGGACGCCGCCGCCACGGGAGGAGAGTATAGGTATTTAATCAGGAGCAAACATAAAGATTGAGAAGGGATTGTTCAGTTCTTTAACTGGTATATCCCCTCCTGTGCTGCAGCTATTTTGCTTTCCATCTTGCTGTGATGATGCACTGACCACACACACACACACCTGCTACAGCTGTCACTTGGCTCTATTATGATGATGGCAGTCATCTCATGACTACAGAGGCCAATGTTTGGATGCAGCAGTCACGTGCATGGGGTCAACATGTCCTCACTGCAGGACTGTTAGACCGGTGGGGAATGGGCCAATTGAGTATAACATATTTTGTTCTTTTACTGCATTCCATGCTTTGTGGTCATTTTTAACTAATCTTCAGCACCCTCATTAGTGATAGGTAATATTTGACACAGAGTGGAATACGTCATATTTGCAATTACGTAGAAAAATTAAAAGACACAGAAGGATTACTTAGACTTTCATATATCATTGTAAAGCTGATGTGCAGTGAAGGAACATGAGGCAAATGTATTAATATGAACACTCCCCTTAATAAATTTGGCACATCCTTGGCTATTTGTGTTCCGGAATTTTCAATGTACGCAGTATGCCTCTATACTGACCACTTTATTTTCGAGGCTGCACTCTGACACATAACTACAACCCCTGGCAAAAATTATGGAACCACCGGCCTTGGAGGATGTTCATTCAGTTGTTTAATTTTGTAGAAAAAAAGCAGATCACAGACATGGCACAAAACTAAAGTAATTTCAAATGGCAACTTTCTGGCTTTAAGAAACACTAAAAGAAATCAAGAACAAAAAATGTGGAAGTCAGTAATGTTTTTTTTTTTTTTTAACCAAGCATAGGGTAAAAATTATGGAATCACTCAATTCGGAGGAAAAAATTATGGAATCATCCTGTAAATTTTCATAACCAAAACTAACACCTGTATCAAATTATATCTGCTCGTTGGTCTGCATCTAAAAAGGAAGGATTACACCGTGGAGAGCTTTTGCACTAAGGGGACTGACATGAATCACAGCTCCAACACGATAAATGTCAATTGAAACAAAGGAGAGGATTATCAAACTCATAAAAGAGGGTAAATCATCACGCAATGTTGCAAAAGATGTTGGTTGTTCACAGTCAGCTGTGTCTAAAATCTGGATCAAATACAAACAACATGGGAAGGTTGTTAAAGGCAAACATACTATCAAAGCATCAAGACCAGAAACTTAAAGCAATATGTCTCCAAAACAGGAAATGCACAATAAAACAAATGAGGAATGAATGGTTGGAAACTGGAGTCAAGGTCTGTGACCGAACTGTAAGAAACCGCCTAAAGGAAATGGGATTTACATACAGAAAAGCTAAATGAAAGCCATCATTAACACCTAAACAGAAAAAACAAGGTTACAATGGGCTAAGGAAAAGAAATCATGGACTGTGGATGACTGGATGAAAGTCCTATTCATTGATAAATCTGCATTGGGCAAGGTGATGATGCTGGAGCTTTTGTTTGGTGCCGTTCCAAAGAGATTTATAAAGAGAACATGCAAATGTCCACAGTCATTGATGATATGGGGCTGCATGTCAGGTAAAGGCACTGGAGAGATGGCTGCCATTGCATCTTCAATAAATGCACAAGTTTATGTTGATATTTCGGACACTTTTCTTATCCCATCAATTGAAAAGATGTTTGGGAATGATGAAATCATTTTTCAAGATGATAATGCATCCTGCCATAGAGCAAAAACTGTATAAACATTGCTTGAAAAAAGACATATAAGGTCAATGTCATGGCCTGCAAATAGTTCGGATCGCAATCCAATTGAAAATCTTTAGTGGAAGTGGAAGAAAATGGTCCATGACAAGGCTCCAACCTGCTCAGGCATATGTATCTGCCCTGTTGAGGGCAGAGCAAAGTCCTGCAGTGCGCAGGTGCTGCGAAAGGTCACAGAGGCCCTGCAAACTCACGCCTGGCAGGAGCGCGATGCCAAGCAGACCGTGTCCATGATGCAGGGACACGTCGTCCTCACGAACCAAGAAGGAGGACAGCATCACAAGAAGAAGGGAGGCATCGGACCAAGAAGAGTGACAGCCCTCTGACCTGACCGCCTGGCAGGTGAGTATAATAAGTTATATTTTTTCTCTTATAGGTCGGGTTGGGGTCATATCTACAGCATTATAGAATGCTGTATATCATCCCTGAAAGGCGGTGGTCTTAACTTGTGTCGGCCAAACCTGGTGACAGATTCCCTTTAATCCAGGACATGATTAAATAAATTAAATTGATGAACCAAATTCCTCATTGTGAAAAGCTTTATACACCAGAACTCCTTCAGACTTGATCGCATGATTTACCCTCCTGAACATTTTCATTAGCAATCTACTTTCTGCACAGATGTTGAATGCATTCAGTACCTATGAATATATAGGCAGCAAAATTTCCTTCGTGATCAGAGTCTGTGCAGAAACGGGAACAGTCAGGGAAGCCCTTATGTAGGAAAACAATGTGATTGCCTCCATTTTGATACCTATGGACACAGCAACCGGTGCAGTTTGTAGTTGAGACATCTGTTTTATGGGCAGCAGCTCTTGAGCTGAAGACCCGATTTATAGGAGGATTTAGGGTTTCGGGGAGAGAACAGAACCGCTTACATCTTTTTATACATTTTTCTAGAAAACAGCCAATCTTGTAGGTTATGTATTACAAATCTTATATAAAATTGTAGTCTGCTCTATTTTATATTTTATTATGGAATGATTCTTCTCCAGAAACATTACTTCCGGGGAATATTATCTCTGATATGAGGCCCCTGCTGTGAATGAAACCTTATACTGAGGACTTGATGGGCATCCCTGTACTGTGACTGCTGTAAGATAGATGTACCGGTACTTATTTTGACTTTGGCACCTGGTACATAACTTGAGAATAATCAGTTCTAATGTATTTCTATATAAGTTCTGGCATTTCTGCTATCCTTTACCCTTGTGTTCTCCTTGTACCACAACTTTCAGAAGTTCACTCAGCTCCGGAGTTATTGCCAATTCATCCAGATAATTTCAGCTATTTTCATTTCATGTGTTTTTTTTTTTTACTTGGATGCCAACCAGGGTTTTGTCCTACCCTGTAAAATATATTACTTAGATGAATAAAACTAAAATAAAACCAAAGTCGTTATAAAGAATCAGCTTTAATATACTATAGTAAATCGATCAGAAAACATTAGCTTTTATTTATTTTTTTAACGCAAAAAACCACAATCTTGCTTTAACCCCTTAACGACCGCCGATACGCCTTTTAACGGCAGCCGCTAAGGGTACTTAAACCACAGCGCCGTTAATTAACGGCGCTGTGGAAAAAGTGAATAGCGCCCCCCAGAGTCGGATTTTCTCTGGGGTCTCGGTTGCCGAGGGTAGCCGAGACCCCAGAGAACATGATTCGGGGGTTTTTTACCGACCCCCGAGTTGCGATCGCCGGTAATTAACCGTTTACCGGCGGTCGCAACAAAAAAAAACAAACGCGATGTGCCGTTTAATTTCTCTGTCCTCCGATGTGATCGCACATCGGAGGACAGAGAAATAGGGTCCCCGATGGCCTCCGGTAGCCCCCCAATACTCACCTATCTCCCTCGGTGCTCCTCGTGGGTCCCCATGGGCACCGCCATCTTTTTTCCGGGAAAAAATGGCGGGCGCACGCGCAGTACGCCCACCGCCCGGCAGATCTTTGGGGTCTCGGCTGCCGGGGGTAGCCGAGACCCCAAAGAACATGATCGGGGTCGGCTTGCACCGACCCCTGTTTTGCGATCGCCGGTAATTAACAGTTTACCGGCGACCGCAAAAAAAAAAAAAGCGATCTGTAATTCTCTGTCCTCTGATGTGATCGCACATCAGAGGACAGAGAAATAGGGGGATTCGGGGACCCTATCATACTCACCCGGTGTCCCTGGGTCCTCTTCTGTCTTCTCCTGCCAGCCGGCTTTTTCCTTATGGCGGGCGCATGCGCAGTGCGCCCGCCATCTGCTGCCATCTGCCGGCCGGCAGGAGAAGACGAGTTGGGGCTAAAATTAGGGTTAGGGTTAGAGTTAGGGTTAGAGTTAGGGTTAGAGTTAGGGTTAGGGTTAGGGTTAGGGTTAGGGTTAGAGTTAGAGTTAGGGTTAGGGTTAGAGTTAGGGTTAGGGCTAGAGTTAGGGTTAAGGCTAGGGTTGGGGCTAAATTTAGGGTTAGGGTTAGGCTACTTTCACACTAGCGTTTTTTGGCTTCCGTCGCAATGCGTCGGAGAAAAAACGCATCCTGCAAAAGTGCTTGCAGGATGCGTTTTTTCTCCATTGGCTTGCATTAGCGACGCATTGCGACGGATTGCCACATGTTGCATCTGTCGTGCGACGGATGCGTCGTGCTTTGGCGGACCGTCGGCACAAAAAAAGCTACATGTAACTTTTTTGTGCGACGTGTCCGCCATTCGACCGCGCATGCGCGGCCGGAACTCCGCCCCCGCCTCCCCTCACAATGGGGCAGCGGATGCGTTGAAAAAACAGCATCCGCTGCACCCGTTGTGCGGCGCTTACAACGCTAGCGTCGGTACGTCGGCCCGGCACACTGCGATGGGCCGAGTACGACGCTAGTGTGAAAGTAGCCTTAGGCTTCTATCACACTTGCGTCGGTACGGGGCGGTCGCAATGCGTCGGCCCGACGTACCGACGCACGTTGTGAAAATTGTGCACAACGTGGGCAGCGGATGCAGTTTTTCAACGCATCCGCTGCCCAGTCTATGTCCTGGGGAGGAGGGGGCAGAGTTACGGCCACGCATGCGCAGAAATGGCGGACGCGACGTACAAAAAAAAGGTTACATTGAACTTTTTTTGTGACGACGGGGCTAAAGTTATGGTTAGGGTTGGGGCTAAAGTTAGGGTTGGGGCTAAAGTTAGGGTTAGAGTTGGGATTAGGGTTTGGATTAGGGTTGGGATTAGGGTTACGTTTGGGATTAGGGTTAGGGGTGTGTTGGATTTAGGGTTTTGATTAGGGTTATGGTTAGGGTTGAGATTAGGGCTGTTTTGGGGTTAGGGTTGTGATTATCGTTAGGGTTGTGATTAGGATTATGGATCGGGTTAAGATTAGGGTTAGGGGTGTGTTGGAGTTAGGGTTGGAGTTATAATTTGGGGGTTTCCACTGTTTAGGTACATCAGGGGGGTCTCCAAACACGACAGCCAATTTTGCGCTAAAAAAGTAAAATGGTGCTCCCTCCCTTCTGAGCTCTGCCGTGCGCCCAAACAGTGGTTTACCCCCACATGTGGGGCATCAGCGTACTCGGGATAAATTGGACAACAACTTTTGGGGTCCAATTTCTCCTGTTACCCTTGTGAAAATAAAAACTTGGGGGCTAAAAATCTTTTTTGTTGGAAAAAAAAATATTTTTTTATTTTCACTACTCTGCATTATAAACTTCTGTGAAGCACTTGAGCTTTCAAAGTTCTCACCACATATCTAGATAAGTTCCTTAGGGGTCTAGTTTCCAAAATTTGGTCACTTGTGGGGGGTTTCTACTGTTTAGGTACATCAGGGGCTCTGCAAACGCAACATAACACCCACAGACAATTCTATCAAAGTCTGAATTCCAAAATGGCGCTCCTCTTCCGAGCTCTGCCGTGCGCCCAAACAGTGGTTTACCCCCACATATTGGGTACCAGCATACTCAGGACAAATTGGACAACAACTTTTGGGGTCCAATTTCTCCTGTTACCCTTGTGAAAATAAAAACTTGGGGGCTAAAATCTTTTTTGTGGGAAAAAAAAATATTTTTTTATTTTCACTACTCTGCATTATAAACTTCTGTGAAGCACTTGAGCATTCAAAGTTCTCACCACATATCTAGATAAGTTCCTTAGGGGGTCTAGTTTCCAAAATTTGGTCACTTGTGGGGGGTTTCTACTGTTTAGGTACATCAGGGGCTCTGCAAACGCAACATAACACCCACAGACAATTCTATCAAAGTCTGAATTCCAAAATGGCGCTCCTTCTCTTCCGAGCTCTGCCGTGCGCCCAAACAGTGGTTTACCCCCACATATTGGGTACCAGCATACTCAGGACAAATTGTACAACAACTTTTGGGGTCCAATTTCTCTTGTTACCCTTGTGAAAATAAAAACTTGGGGGCTAAAAAATCTTTATTGTTAAAAAAAAAATATTTTTTATTTTCACGACTCTGCATTATAAACTTCTGTGATGCACTTGGGCATTCAAAGTTCTCACTACACATCTAGATAAGTTCCATGGGGGGTCTAGTTTCCAAAATGGGGTCACTTTTGGGGGGTTTCTACTGTTTAGGCACATCAGGGGCTCTCCAAACGCGACATGGCGTCCGATCTCAATTCCAGTCAATTTTGCATTGAAAAGTCAAATGGCGCTCCTTTGCTTCCGAGCTCAGCCATGCACCCAAACAGTGGTTTACCCCCACATACGGGGTGTCGGCGTACTCAAGACAAATTGTACAACAACTTCTGGTGTCCATTTTCTCCTGTTACCCTTGGTAAAATAAAAATTTGGAGGCAAAAAGATCATTTTTGTAGAAAAAATGCGATTTTTTTATTTTCACGGCTCTACGTTATAAACTTCTGTGAAGCACCTGGGGGTTTAAAGTGCTCACCATACATCTAGATAAGTTCCTTAAGGGGTCTAGTTTCCAAAATGGTGTCATTTGTGGGGGGTCTCCACTGTTTAGGCACATCAGCGGCTCTCCAAACGTGACATGGCGTCCGATCTCAATTCCAGCCAATTCTACATTGAAAAAGTAAAACGACACTCCTTCTCTTCCAAGCTCTGCGGTGCGCCCAAACAGTGGTTTACCCCCACATATGGGGTATTGACGTACTCAGGAGAAATTGCACAACAACTTTTGTGGTCTAATTTCTCCTGTTACCCTTGTGAAAATAAAAATTTGGGGGCAAAAAGATCATTTTTGTAGAAAAAATTCGATTTTTTATTTTCACGGCTTTACGTTATAAACTTCTGTGAAGCATTTGGGGGTTCAAAGTGCTCACCGAATATCTAGATAAGTTCCTTAAGGGGTCTAGTTTCCAAAATGGTATCACTTGTGGGGGGTTTCCACTGTTTAGGCACATCAGGGGCTCTCCAAACGCGACATGGCATCCGATCTCAATTCCAGCCAATTCTGCATTGAAAAAGTCAAACGGTGCTCCTTCACTTCCAAGCTCTGCGGTGCGCCCAAACAGTGGTTTACCCCCACATATGGGGTATTGACGTACTCAGGAGAAATTGCACAACAACTTTTGTGGTCTAATTTCTCCTGTTACCCTTGTGAAAATAAGAATTTGTGGGCGAAAAAATCATTTTTGTGAAAACAAATGCGATTTTTTATTTTCGCGGCTCTACGTTATAAACTTCTGTGAAGCACTTGGGGGTTCAAAGTGCTCACCACACATCTAGATAAGTTCCTTAAGGGGTCTAGTTTCCAAAATGGTATCACTTGTGGGGGGTTTCCACTGTTTAGGCACATTAGGGGCTCCCGAAACGCGACATGGCGTCTGATCTCAATTCCAGCCAATTCTGCATTGAAACAGTCAAACGGTGTTCCTTCACTTCCAAGCTCTGCGGTGCGCCCAAACAGTGGTTTACCTCCACATATGGGGTATCGGCGTACTCAGGAAAAATTGCACAACAAAATTTGTGGTTAAATTTCTGTTTTTACACTTGTGAAAATTAAAAAAAATGGTTCTGAAGTAAAATGTTTGCAAAAAAAGTTAAATGTTCATTTTTTTCTTCCACATTGTTTCAGTTCATGTGAAGTACGTAAAGGGTTAATAAACTTCTTGACTGTGGTTTTGAGCAGCTTGAGGGGTGCAGTTTTTAGAATGGTGTCACACTTGGTTATTTTCTATCATATAGACCCCTCAAAATGACATCAAAGGTGATGTGGTCCCTAAAAAAAACATGGTGTTGTAAAAATGAGAAATTGCTGGTCAACTTTTAACCCTTATAACTCCCTAACAACAAAAAAATTGTTTCCAAAATTGTGCTGATGTAAAGTAGACATGTGGGAAATGTTATTTATTAACTATTTTTTGTGACATATCTCTCTGATTTAAGGGCATAAAAATTCAAAGTTTGAAAATTGCAAAATTTTAAAAATTTTCGTCATATTTCCATTTTTTTCATAAATAATCGCAAGTAATATCGAAGAAATGTTACCACTAAGGCCGGCGTCACACTGGCGAGTTTTACGGACGTAAGAGCGCAGAAACTACGTCCGTAAAACTCGCATAACATACGGCACAATTATTCTCAATGGGGCTGCTCCTATTAGCCGTATATTACGGTTCAGTATTATACGGCTTTCTACGGCCGTACAAAATCGCAGCATGCTGCGTTTGTCAGCCTACTGCGCAAAAAAATCGCCAATGAAAGTCTATGGGGGCGTGAAAAATACGGATTCCACACTGACCAGCAGTGTGACTTGCGAGAAATACGCAGCGGTGTTAGTGAAAAGTCGGTAATTCAATTGCCGGCTTTTAATTTCTCCTGCACAAACCCGACAGGATATGAGACATGGTTTACATACAGTAAACCATCTCATATCCCCTTTTTTTTTGCATATTCCACATTACTAATGTTAGTAGTGTGTATGTGCAAAATTTCAGCGCTGTAGCTGCTGAAATAAAGGGTTAAATGGCGGAAAAAATTGGCGTGGGCTCCCGCGCAATTTTCTCCGCCAGAATGGTAAAGCCAGTGACTGAGGGCAGATATTAATAGCCAGGAGAGGGTCCATGGTTATTGCCCCCCCCCCCCGTGGCTAAAAACATCTGCCCCCAGCCACCCCAGAAAAGGCACATCTGGAAGATGCGCCAATTCTGGCACTTGGCCACTCTCTTCCCACTCCCTGTAGCGGTGGGATATGGGGTAATGAAGGGTTAATGCCACCTTGCTATTGGAAGGTGACATTAAGCCAGATTAATAATGGAGAGGCGTCAATTATGACACCTATCCATTATTAATCCAATTGTAGGAAAGGGTTAAAAAACACACACACACATGATTTAAAAGTATTTTAATGAAAAAAACACAGCGGTTGTTGTAATAATTTATTGTACTCTCAGTCCATCAGGAACACCCTCGCTTGGAAAAATAATAAACGCACAAGATACATACCTTCTGCTGTCAGATCAGGTCCCACGAAGTAATCCATCTGAAGGGGTTAACTAATATTACAGGCAGAGCTGCGATAATCCACTCGCTCTGCCTGTAATCCCCGGGTGCTGAAAGGAAAGCAGTGATCTATACTTACATTCAGTTGCGGTGATGCGCCCCTGCTGGATGTTCTCATGAACTGCAGCCTGGGAACTTTTTCCCACGCTACAGGTCATATGAGGACATCCACCAGGGGGCGCATCACCGCGAATGAATGAAATGTAGGTCAATGACCTACATTTCCTTCAGTCGCGGTGATGCGCCCCCTGGTGGATGTCCTCATATGACCTGTAGCGTGGGAAAAAGTTCCCAGGCTGCAGTTCATGAGAACATCCAGCAGGGGCGCATCACCGCAACTGAATGTAAGTATAGATCACTGCTTTCCTTTCAGCACCCGGGGATTACAGGTACGAGCGAGCGGTTTATCGCAGCTCTGCCTGTAATATTAGTTAACCCCTTCAGATGGATTACTTCGTGGGACCTGATCTGACAGCAGAAGGTATGTATCTTGTGCGTTTATTATTTTTCCAAGCGAGGGTGTTCCTGATGGACTGAGAGTACAATAAATTATTACAACAACCGCTGTGTTTTTTTCATTAAAATACTTTTAAATCATGTGTGTGTGTGTGTTTTTTAACCCTTTCCTACAATTGGATTAATAATGGATAGGTGTCATAATTGACGCCTCTCCTTTATTAATCTGGCTTAATGTCACCTTACAATAGCAAGGTGGCATTAACCCTTCATTACCCCATATCCCACCGCTACAGGGAGTGGGAAGAGAGTGGCCAAGTGCCAGAATAGGCGCATCTTCCAGATGTGCCTTTTCTGGGGTGGCTGGGGGCAGATGTTTTTAGCCACGGGGGGGCCAATAACCAAGGACCCTCTCCTGGCTATTAATATCTGCCCTCAGTCACTGGCTTTACCATTCTGGCGGAGAAAATTGCGCGGGAGCCCACGCCAATTTTTTCCGCCATTTAACCCTTTATTTCAGCAGCTACAGCGCTGAAATTTTGCACATACACACTACTAACATTAGTAGTGTGGAATATGCAAAAAAAATGGGGATATGAGATGGTTTACTGTATGTAAACCATGTCTCATATCCTGTCGGGTTTGTGCGGGAGAAATGAGAAGCCGGCAATTGAATTACCGGCTTTTAACACATATCGCGCTGAATGAAATCTAAATACAGAATATATATATATGTGTCTCAATGACATATATATATATATATATATATACTGTATATATGTTTTCCCGAACATTTGAGCACATAAATCCATTAGATGTCGGTTTTGCAAGCCTGCGCGAAAATCTCGCAGTACGGATGCCATACGGATTACATACGGAGGATGCCATGCGCAAAATACGCTGACACACCCTGACTACGGATCACTATTTTGGGAACATTTCACCGTATTTCGGCCGTATTACGGCCGTAAAATACGGACCGTATTGTCTTACGCCGAGTGTGACGCCGGCCTAACTTGAAGTACAATATGTCACGAAAAAACAATCTCAGAATCAGCGGGATCCGATAAAGCGTTCCAGAGTTATAACCTCTTAAAGTGACACTGGTCAGAATTGTAAAAATTGGCTCGGTCATTAAGTACCAAATTGGCTCTGTCACTAAGGGGTTAATGAGGTTTTTGTTGTTGTTTTTCTTCCAATGCACCTTCGAGCAAGATTTTGAAACAATGACAAATGTAATGTAGGATCGGTTTCCATTACATGCCTCTTTTTGTGAGTTTAGAAGCAGATTTGTCATCATTGTCAAAGTTAAAGCAAGTAACATATCGGTATATGCCTACTATAGGTTTCTAAAGGTGAATGAGTACTGCTGTCCAAAACAGCTTTAGCAACCACTTATCTCCCGAGAAAACAAGATCAAGTGTTTGAACATAAGGTGCTTTGCCCTCCTCTCTGATATCATCAGATAGGGAAAGTCAGGAGGCTTCCATGCACATTACATGGTTGATATGTGACACCGAAATCATCAGGTTCAGGTGACTTTAATCTAATATGTATCATGGACCTAACAGTCTGGTTGCAAGTAGTACACTGATTGTAAACTTAAACTAGAGTCTTTTTAAAGGGAGACATTCCTAGCAACCTCTCAAATTATTTAGGTCTTTAGTTTAGAAGAAAATTAACCTGAGGGCACAAAAGGAGCTATGAGGCTTAAAAGGGTATTCTGATGTTATTAAATTGCTTTAATTAAGCAGCAAGATAATAAGCAAGTTTGTAATTCAATGGCTTTTACTATCTGCTTATCTGCTATCATTCTCCTGTAACAAGAGATTGTATCTTATATTATGTACACTTGTTTTCAAGGAGCTTGGCCCTCAGAGCCTGGCTGAGTGTGCTTAGTAGGGCTCATACTCACTTGCGAGAAACTCGGATGAGTCTCGCACGTCAATACCCGACACTGCACCCGGCACTCAGGAGCGGAGCGTGCGGCTGCATGTATTGCTATGCAGCCGCACGCTCCGATCTGAGTGCCGGCAGCAGCGCCGGGTATTAACATGCGAGACTCATCCGAGTTTCTCGCAAGTGGGTATGAGCCCGTAGTTACATTCCAGGAGAGGAGCTAACTCATAAGTTCCCAGCCAGCTCTCTTCAACCCATTGATTTCTATGTAGCAGTTAGCTGCTAACCTCCCTTTCCCTCCCTCTCAGTTCCTGACAGGGCTCATACCAGTCCTGTAGAATCACAGTCCTCTAGCTCCCAGCAACAGCAGTTTCCAGAGAAGTTCTCCTAACCATGGCTCTCACTGTCCTGAGCTGTGTACTTGTTAAAAGGCTTGGTTATCTCTACAAGTAAATATAATGATAACAGTGTAGCCTCAGAACAAACACTGACAGACCTCTAATAGCAAAATGAAACCACTCACCAAAACTGTTAGGCCATGTGCACACGTTCAGTATTTTTCGCGTTTTTTTCGCTATAAAAACGTGATAAAAACGCGAAAAAAACGCTTACATATGCCTCCTATTATTTTAAGTGTATTCCGCATTTTTTGTGCAAATGTAGCCTTTTTTTCCGCGAAAAAATCGCATCGCGGAAAAAAAAGCAACATGTTCATTAAAATGCGGAATTGCAGGGGATTCCGCACACCTAGGGGTCCATTGATCTGCTTACTTCCCGCACGGGGCTGTGCACACCATGCGGGAAGTAAGCAGATTATGTGCGGTTGGTACCCAGGGTGGAGGAGAGGAGACTCTCCTCCACGCACTGGGCACCATATAAGTGGTCAAAAAATAAGAATTAAAATAAAAAATAGCGATATACTCACCCTCGATGTCTTCCTGCCTCCACTGCACGCTGCCGTTCGGTTCCTGTAGCTGATGTGCGGCGAAGGACCTCGCCGATGACGTCACTGTCCTGTGATTGGTCGTGAGCGGTCATGTGACCGCTCACGTGACCGTGACTTCACGGAAGGTCCTGCACGCACACACCAGCTATAGGAAGACGAACGGACGCCGCTGATGAGATGTCTGGGTGAGTATAAGCATTTTTTTATTTTTTTAATTATTTTTAAACATTCTCTCTTTTACTATAGATGCTGCATAAGCTGCATCTATAGTAAAAAGTTGGTCACACTTGTCAAACACTATGTTTGACAAGTGTGACCAACTTGTCAGTCAGTTTTCCAAGCGATGCTACAGATCGCTTGGAAAACTTTAGCATTCTGCAAGCTAATTACGCTTGCAGAATGCTAAAAAAACGCGAAAAAAACGGAAAAAAACGCAAAAAAAAAAAATGCGGATTTCTTGCAGAAAATTTCCGGTTTTCTTCAGGAAATTTCTGCAAGAAATCTGCAACGTGTGCACATACCCTTAGGCCATGTGCACACGTTCAGGATTTTTAGCGTTTTTTTCGCGTTTTTTCGCTATAAAAACGTGATAAAAACGCGAAAAAAACGCTAACATATGCCTCCTATTATTTACAAGGTATTCCGCATTTTTTGTGCAAATGTTGCGATTTTTTCTGCGAAAAAATCGCATAGCGGAAAAAAAAGCAACATGTTCATTAAAAATGCGGGATTGCAGGGATTCCGCACACCTAGGAGTCCATTGATCTGCTTACTTCCCGCACGGGGCTGTGCACACCATGCGGGAAGTAAGCAGATTATGTGCGGTTGGTACCCAGGGTGGAGGAGAGGAGACTCTCCTCCACGCACTGGGCACCATATAAGTGGTCAAAAAATAAGAAATAAAATAAAAAATAGCCCTATACTCACCCTCGATGTCCCGCGCAGTGTTCCCGCCTCACCGCTGCACGCTGCCGTTCGGTTCCTGTAGCTGATGTGCGGCGAAGGACCTTGCCGATGACGTCACTGTCCTGTGATTGGTCGTGAGCGGTCATGTGACCGCTCACGTGACCGTGACGTCACGGAAGGCCCTGTGCGCACAGACCAGCTATAGGAAGACGAACGGACGCCGCTGATGAGATGTCTGGGTGAGTATAAGCATTTTTTTATTTTTTTAATTATTTTTAAACATTCTATCTTTTACTATAGATGCTGCATAAGCTGCATCTATAGTAAAAAGTTGGTCACACTTGTCAAACACTGTTTGACAAGTGTGACCAACTTGTCAGTCAGTTTTCCAAGCGATGCTACAGATCGCTTGGAAAACTTTAGCATTCTGCAAGCTAATTACGCTTGCAGAATGCTAAAAAAACGCGAAAAAAACGGAAAAAAAACGCGAAAAAAAAATGCGGATTTCTTGCAGAAAATTTCCGGTTTTCTTCAGGAAATTTCTGCAAGAAATCCGCAACGTGTGCACATGGCCAAGGTACCGTCACATTAAGCGACGCTGCAGCGATATAGACAACGATGCCGATCGCTGCAGCGTCGCTGTTTCGTCGTTGTGTGGTCGCTGGAGAGCTGTCACACAGACAGCTCTCCAGCAACCAACGATGCCGAAGTCCCCGGGTAACCAGGGTAAACATCGGGTTACTAAGCGCAGGGCCGCGCTTAGTAACCCGATGTTTACCCTGGTTACCAGTGTAAATGTAAAAAGAAACAAACACTACATACTTACATTCCGGTGTCTGTCGCGTTCCCCGGCGTCCGCTTCCCTGCACTGTGTAAGCGCCGGCCGTAAAGCAGAGCGGTGACGTCACCGCTGTGCTCTGCTTTATGGCCGGCCGGCGCTGACACAGTGCAGGGAAGCGGACGCCGGGGGACGCGACAGACACCGGAATGTAAGTATGTAGTGTTTATTTTTTTTTACATTTACAATGGTAACCAGGGTAAATATCGGGTTACTAAGCGCGGCCCTGCGCTTAGTAACCCGATGTTTACCCTGGTTACCAGTGAAGACATCGCTGAATCAGCGTCACACACGCCGAAGGACCAATGAGAGGCTGCTACAGAGCCTGCGCACCTACAGGACCTTCCTAGAAGGACCAATAGATTTGGCTGCAGTACCTGAGCATGTGACCCTTGATCTCCACTGAGAGAGCTTACCCTGGGCATGCTCAGTGTGTGCAAAGCAGGACTAAAGGCCCCATCTCACATAGCGAGATCGCTAGCGAGATCGCTAGCGAGATCGCTGCTGAGTCACAAGTTTTGTGACGCAACAGCGACCTCAGTAGCGATCTCGCTATGTGTGACACGTACCAGCGATCAGGCCCCTGCTGTGAGATTGCTGGTCGTGTCGGAATGGCCTGGACCTTTTTTTGGACGTTGAGGTCCCGCTGACATCGCTGAATCGGTGTGTGTGACACCGATCCAGCGATGTCTTCACTGGTAACCAGGGTAAACATCGGGTTACTAAGCGCAGGGCCGCGCTTAGTAACCCGATGTTTACCCTGGTTACCAGCGCAAATGTAAAAAAAACCAAACAGTACATACTCACCATCTGTTGCCCGTCAGGTCCCTTGGCGTCTGCTTCCTGCTCTGACTGCCGCCGTAAAGTGAGAGCACAGCAGTGACGTCACCGCTGCGCTCTGCTCTCACTGTACGGCCGCACACAGTCAGAGCGGGAAGCAGACGGCAAGGGACCTGACGGGCAACAGATGGTGAGTATGTAGTGTTTGTTTTTTTTGGTAACCAGGGTAAACATCGGGTTACTAAGCGCGGCCCTGCGCTTAGTAACCCGATGTTTACCCTGGTTACCCGGGTGCTGCAGGGGGACTTCGGCATCGTTGAAGACAGTTTCAACGATGCCGAAGTCGTTCCCCTGATCGTTGGTCGCTGGAGAGAGCTGTCTGTGTGACAGCTCCCCAGCGACCACACAGCGACAAAACAGCGACGCTGCAGCGATCAGCATCGTTGTCTGTATCGCTGCAGCGTCGCTGTGTGAGACGGGGCCTTTAGTCCCAGAAAAGCCTGCTCGCCGCAGATCAGTGCAGGGTACAATAGCAGAGCCTGGAGAGGCAGCAGTAACCCTTTGCACAGTATCAGTCATAGTGAGACGCTGGGACCGACGTCTCCGCTGAGCAGGCTCCACTGCGGCCGATGCAGAATGGGAGACCGCAGCAGACACGGATCGAGATTCCCCCTGTGCAGCAGAGGAAACTGGACTCCTAACACTAGTCCCCAATATAATAGACTTTGTTTTTAAGTACCTTTTTTAATGAACCCCAATTTTCAGTGGAGCGAGCAACATTGCAAATTCTACGGATGATGTCAAGAATGAAAGTATCGAGTTCATGTAGACCATGAGGATGAGAGTGAATTAAGATTAAGGCCTCAATTCATCAAGATTGGTATTGTTCACAACAGTCTTGATGAGGGAATGTGCTGGAGTCAGAGGCTCCTGTTTTATGAAAACACACACGAATCAAAATAGTCGGATGAGTGGTGCACACATCTGTGTCCGCCTCACCATAAATCTTACTCCACTCCCTCACAACGAACACACTGTCGGCACTCCTCTGTCTTGCCCAACACCTCCCACTTCCTCAGAGCTGGGCCAAAATGGCGGTAGAATGCCAAGGCCCACTAAATTTTAGCGCATTTTCGAGTTGCGTCAAAATTTTGCAACTTTTCAAAGCTTTTTATGTCAGAATTCTGGTATAAAAGCTTTGATGAATTGAATCCTTAGTATATATACAGCTCTGGCAAAAATTAAGAGACCACTGCAAAATGTTCAGTTTGTCTGATTTTTCTCTTTATAGGTATATTTTTGAGTAAAATGCAAATTGTTCTTTTAGTCTAAAAACTTCTGACAACGTGTCTCCAAAGTTCCAAGCAATAAATTTTGTATTTATTTTCTGAAAGTGAGAAATGATCAAAATGATCAAAATAACAAAAAAAAAGTATAAGTGTGTTCGGTATTACAAAGTAGCTACTGTTTGAAGATTTCCATGCACATTGGATGAAGGTAAGCAGAACCCTCTAATTTATGTGAGACTGTCCGACCATCTGATATTTCCATCACTTGGGGTTTCAACTCCAAACCATTTGTTTTCAGGCAAGATAAGTCACTGTCAAGCATTCATGTGTATAAAGGCTGAGTCACACATAACGATATCGTTAACGATATCGTTGCAACGTCACGCTTTTGGTGACGTAAGCAACGATCCCGCTAACAATCTCGTTATGTGTGACAGCGACCAACGATCAGGCCCCTGCTGGGAGATCGTTGGTCGATGGGAATGATCAGGACCTTTTTTCGGTCGCTGATCACCCGCTGTCATCGCTGGATCGGCGTGTGTGACGCCGATCCAGCGATGTGTTCACTTGTAACCAGGGTAAACATTGGGTTACTAAGTGCAGGGCCGCGCATACTCACATTCTGATGTCTGTCACGTCCCCCGGAGTCCACAGGGTTGACTGTGTCAGCGCCGGCCGTAAAGCAGAGCACAGCGGTGACGTCACCGCTGTGCTCTGCTTTACGGCCGGCGCTGACACATTCAGTGCAGGGAAGCTCTCGGCAGCAGCGCGTGCATTACCAGCGCTCCTGCCGAAAGCAGTTTTAACCCTGTGGACGGCGGGGGACGTGACAGACATCAGAATGTGAGTATGTACTGTTTTTTTTTTTTTAACTTTTACAATGGTAACCAGGGTGAATATCGGGTTACTAAGCGCGGCCCTGCACTTAGTAACCCGATGTTTACCCTGGTTACCCGGGTGCTGCAGGGGGACTTCGGCATCGTTGAAGACAGTTTCAACGATGCCGAAGTCGTTCCCCTGATCGTTGGTCGCTGGAGAGAGCTGTCTGTGTGACAACTCCCCAGCGACCACACAACGACTTACCAACGATCATGGCCAGGTTGTATCGCTGGTCGTGATAGTTGGTAAGTCGTTTATTGTAACGGTACCTTAAGGGAGTTGGGATAATAAGCTGTTTGCCATGCAAATGTTCGGCTAGCAGCTATCTCATCAGTATATTAGTTGTGCAGAAGACCAACTAGTTAGTTAAGACACCAAAACTCAAAAGTGGGGTTGCCTTTATTATTCCATTAGTTTTCAGCAACATTTTTTGAAGCACTTAACTGGTAAACTTGTTGAACAAATGAAGCTGAATTGCCATTGTCCATATTTATTTTATTCTACATTGTGAGCTTCATCCACTTTTGTATCTTCTCCCTCTTTAAACTTCTAGGAAAAACCGTACTGTAGCAGTCCTAATGCTTTCAAATGCAATTATTTTATAGAAATATTATCTTTCTTCTTCTGAATGTCATTCATAATATCTGATTTAGTGGTTTTGAAAGGAAATTAGATTTTCTAAAAGACAATGTGCTCTTTAGAGTCAATTTATTGTCAAAATTGTATTACACTTTAAACGCACCCCAATTATTGATAAATGCCATATAAAATATAGTCTTGTATGGTATTAATCAGACAGTAAAATATAATTAATCAGAACATTAACTTCTATCTAAAATTATAAGCTTTATCAAACATTTTTCTTTACCAAGATAGTCAGTCTTGGTAAACCGTCAATGCTTCGCCATCACGTCACGGGAAGGCAATGGAAGCCATTGGGTGCACATCAGCATCTGCTTAATTTAAATGCAATGTCTGAGATTGACAATGTAATCTAAATGGTTAATGGCAGCAACTGGAGGCGCACTTCACTTTCTGCTTTTAGAGACAGATGTCCGATATATAACATAGATGGTATCTGCCGCGTGTGAAAGGATATGATTGGGATTTATTCGTTCTTTTGCTTTTTTTTATCATGTTCTTTTAAAACATTTTTTATGATCTCGAAAACTCCCTATTCTAAAATCCCACAGCTGAGATTAAGCAAAGTTGTTTTAGTTTTGTACGCTAAAGGAACATATGGTATATATTTCATTATATCTGTGATTCTAAGACTCTGCTTAGCCAACTGCATCATGGTTAATATCTGATAATTACATAAAAGAAAAAGTAATACGTAAGCAAAGCCTTTGTCTAAAAAGTGCAATTTATGTAAATTGTATTAAGGGTGTATAGGGATAGCAAACTAATCAAAATTAATAAATTATAATTATAATTTGCAATTAATCCTACGGTATTTGGTTCATAAACCTGTTTATCTATTTGAAATGGATTAAGCACTGATGTAGCAAATTTGTAAAGTGAAGATTCACCTAAAGACCATTTTTTTTTACTGAATATCATGCACCAAATTTTGTATTCCATCATATAATATTATATAATATAAGATTGCCAACTCCTAAAAAAACTACTTTTCAATACAATTGTCTTATAAAAGGTTTCAAAGAAGTATTCTGCTACATCATAAGACTGACTTTTTTTTCAAACCCAATTCTTTTTTTCTAATAAAAATAACTTGTGAGGGCTTATTTTTTTCGCCCTGAGCTGACGTTTTCACTGATATAATTTTTGGGTAGATACGATGTTTTAATCACCTCTTATTGCATTACAATGTTGCAGGGGCCAAAGGAATGTAATTCTGCTGTTTTGATTTTATCATTATGCCGCTTACTATTTTAACTAATTTACTTTTATATTTTGATAGTCCAGTCTTGTACAAATGCAGTGATCCAAAATATGTGTATTTTTTTAAAATGGTTTAATTTTTAATGGGGCAGAAGGGGGTTGATTTGAACTTTTCTGTTTTTTAATTGTTTTTTCATACTTTTTTTTTTCACATTTTACTTTATTAGATAGTCACCTTAGTTATGTATAGCTAAAATCTTGATCTGTATGTCCTATGAAGTGCAGCTACGGGCTAGTTTCACTGGAGGCTCTGAATGACAGGCACGGGGGTCTTCAGCAGGCCTCGGGCTGTCATGACAACCCATCTTTGCCCTGCGATCACGTCACAGGAGTGCTGATAGAAGCTTGAAATGATGCTCACCCTGCCGGCCCCACTCCACTCCACCCATGGCTGTTAGAGGCACATGATGACTAAATCAGCCATCAAGTGCGGGGAAAGATGCGGGCTCGGCATGCGAGCCTGCATCAAAGCCAGGGACAAGACATATGGCACAAGTTTACGTCATATGTCGTGAAAGAGTTAATTTATTATTTTAAAGCTGATTTATTTTGGCAAATTTGTTGAGATTTCTAAATTAAGTTGTGACACTTCTAATATATAAGTATTGCAGCTTTCCTCACAGACTGCACAGTTCTCCTGTTCTGTTGGCTGCTGATGGAGGAGCATGTGACCAGACAGTTCACCTGTCTCCAATTAGAAAAATAAATAAAAGCTTTACCGTGTGCAGTGGTTTTCAATTGGAGGAGACTGATGGTCTTTACAGGTGATTTGGTAAAGCCCAATTTAGGAGAGGACAGATCAGAGAAAATCCATTTACAAGAAAGAGACACTTAAGAATAGCAAATAATGACATAAACATTGCAAATGGATACTTAGTTATGTTTATGGGCTCCAGGATTTGCTTTCTGGCTGACTTTTCCAGTAATTGTATTTTTAATAATGATGTTCTTTCCAGACTTAGTGGTTCTGTTTGTAATCACATTGTACCTTGCTTTGTGTAGGAAATGGAAATGTGTCTGCAAACAAATATTTCAGAGAGGTATCAAATGGCAACAAACACAAACTGTACAATTTCTTACATTTGTGGAGATAGATTAATAAAATAAGTGCCCTTTGTGACTATTGTATGAGCAAAATGTTGAACTTTATAATGCGAAAGTTTTCTGCAGGAGTAAAATGCTGCAGAATGAGAATGTTGTAAAAAAATGCCAATATTTTATTTGTATCAATTAACGAACTACAAAGCAAACAAACAAAATAGAAATAAAATTCAGATCAGTATTTGGTGTGACTTCCCCTTTGCCTTCAAAACTGAATCAGTTATGCTACATTTACTTGCACAATGTCAGGTATTTTGTTAGAATTTTTTACTGGGGTACTGTATGAGTAAGAAATTATACCAAACAAATGATAATAATCATCTTTCACGATTGAAATACCATTATTATCTGAAACAGAAATAGCTATGTAGGAGCTTAAAACTGGATGCGAACCAGCCAACTTCTGCTATAAAGATGAGGTTATATAAAAAAAGTTTTGTCACGTTATACACCATGAAAAGACTGAGCACAGCAACAAGACGCAAGGTAATTATACTGCATCAGCAAGGTCTCTCCCAGACAAAGATTTCAGAGGAGACTAGGGTTTCAAGATGTGCTGTTAATTTTTTTTTTTCTTAAACACAAAGAAATGGGCAATGTTGAGGGCGAAGGAAAATATCCAACAGTGCCCTTATCTCAGAACTGGCAATAACCCATCCACATCCATCTATTGTTCAGAGAAGTCTGGACTGAATTGGTCTTCATAGAAGAATTTAGTACATGGAAACAAGGCCAAGTGACTAAATTATGCAAAAAAATATGGGAACTGAGGAGCAGAAAGATGGCAAGAGGGGCTCTGGACTGATGAGTTTTAAATATTTGGCTATAGGAGAAGGCAATTTGTTTACCAAAGGGCTGGAGAGCAGTAAAATAATGAATGTCTGTGTCACGCTGTGACGGTCTTTAAGGGAGAGAGACCTCAAACAGTCCCTGGAACTGGGAGCCTAACTATCCCTGTCAGGGGGTACTCTTGAAGCTAGTGGGGCCTGAGCTTCCGACCTTAATATGCTCTTGTTAAACCCTGATCTGTCTCCGTCCCCACCCAATGAGGCCTGGGGTAGAAATGTAAGATGAACAAGACACAAAGACAAAACAGGGATAACAAAAAACCACTATCATACAAAAGAACTCACCAACAATAGGAAGGAAGATAGGCACAGGGAGGAATAAACTAAATAGGAATAGGGAAAGGAGATAAAATCTCACATGCAACAGCAAACAACAGATCTTCACTACTGCTACAACTCCACTCCAACTACTCAACTTTAGCACATAGCACAGGAAGGCAAGTATTTCACCGGCAAGGACTAAACACCCAGAGCCTGTGTATATATATATATATATATATATATATATATATATATATATATATATATATATATATATATATATATATATTAAATGAAAAGCAGTTAAAGCTAAGAACAACCAGGCTGTATGGTCTCTGCCAGCAGAGTACTTATCCCTCTAAGCACCGAAGGTAAGGAATTCAATTTAAAATAGGACATGAATCACACCGTCTCTAACAAGGGCTACGATTCATTACCTGACGTGACCTTCTAACTCCAGGTCTTCCAGGGGGACGTGACACCCTCGTAACAGTCTTCAGGCAACAATGAAATATCCTGGAGTTTCCTTACAAAATAAGTTGCATACATGGTTACTATTTATGGTGTCTTCAATGCTGAGGAATTAGCAGATACTTATCCATCATACAATATCATCAGGGAGGCATCTGATTGGCTCCAAATCTATTCTGCAGGAGTGAAAGCACCCCAAACATACAGTCAATGTCATTCAAAGTCCAGTAATTGATGATTTGGCCTTCACAGAGCCCTAATCTTAACATAACTGAGTCTATCTGATATTACATGAAGAGACAGCAGGATTTGTGCAAATATATATCCGTAGACTATCTGTGGTTAGTTGTACAAGATGACTGAAACACCCTCCCTGCCAAACTCCTTAAAAAACTGTGAGAAATTGTTAGTAGAAAAATTGATGTTGTTTTAAAGGCAAATTTTGATTTAGATTTCTCTTTTGTTCATTCACTTTGCATTTTGGTAATTGATAAAAAAGAAACTATTTACACTTATATTGTTGAAAGAATGCTTACATTACAGAATTTTTTTCCATGCCTGCCTAAACATTTTAAGGTGTTGCATGTATAAGTGCTTCTCACTAAATTAAATTATCATCAAAAAGTTAATTTATTTCAGTTCTTCAATACAAAAAGTGAAACTCCTATATTATATAGAGTCACTACAAACAGACTGATCTATTTCAAGTGTTTATTTCTGTTGATGATTATGGCTTACAGTCAACAAAACCCCAAAGTCATTACCTCAGTAAAGTAGTATAGAAGGTCTCTTAGTCTGCTTCAGTTGGGTCCACAATCATGGGGAAGACTGCTGACTTCACAGATGTCCAGAAGGCAGTCATTGACACACTCCACAAGGAGATGGGTTTCCACTCTTTAGGCACATCAGAAGCTCTCCAAACACAACATGACACCCACAGAACATTCCATCAAAATCTGCATTCCAAAACATCATTACATCCTTTCTGAGCCCTGCCTTGCACCCAAATAGTAGTTTTTCCCCATATGAGGTATCTGCGTACTCTGGAAAAATTGCACAACAACATTTTGAGGTCCATTTTCCCCTGTTATGTTTGTGAAAATACTAAAGTTGGGGCCTAAAGAACATTTTTTGGGGAAAAATTTGATTTTATTATTTTTAACAGCTCAAGGTTATAAACTTCTGTGAAGCTCCTGGGTGGTCAAGGTGCTCACCGCACATCTAGATACGTTCCTTGAGGGGGTCTAGTTTACAAAATGGGTACACTTGTTTCCAGTCTTTAGGAACATCAGGGGCTCTACAAACGCGACGTGGCGTCCGCTAATGATTCCAGCAAATATTACATTCAAGAAGTCAAATAGCGCTCCTTCCCTTCCGAACCCTACCGTACGTCCAAACAGTAGTTTTCCTCCACATTTTGGGTGTTGCCATTCTCAGGAGAAATTGCACAACAAGTTGTCTGGTGCATTTTCTCCTGTTACCCTTGTGAAAATAAAAAAAAATTGCGTCTAAAGTAACATTTGTGTGAAAAAAGGTTAAATGTTATTTTTTTCCTTCCACATTGCCTCAGTTCCTGTGAAACACCTGAAGGGTTAAAAAACTTTAATGTTGTTTTGAGCACCTTGAGGGGTTCAGTTTTTAGAATGGTGTCACTTTGGGGCTTTTTCTGTCATATAGGCCCCTCAAAGTCACTTCAAATGTGTTGTGGTCTTTAAAAAAATGGTTTTGTAAATTTTGTTGGAAAAATGAGAAATCCCTGGTCAACTTTTAATCGTTCTAACTTCCTAACAAAAAAAAATTATGTTTCAAAAATAGTGCTGATGTAGACATATGGGAAATGTTATTTATTAACTATTTTGTGTGACATAGCTCTATTATTTAAGGGCATAAAAGTGAAAAGTTTGAAAATTGCAAACATTTTTTACATTTTTCAGCAAATTTTTGATATTTTCACAAATAAATTCAATTCCTATTAAACAAGTTTTATTACTATCAAGAAGTATTATATGTCACGAAAAAACATTTTCAGAATCAGTCTGATCTGTTGAAGAGTTATTACCTTATAAAGTGGCAGGGGTGAAGGTTGAAACATTAGGCCTGGTAAGGAAGGTGCAAACAGGCTTTTGTTTAAAAGAGTTAAAGCACCGATAAGAATGTGATTTCTAAACCGAATTTTTATTATTATTTCTGTGCAAATAAAATTGCCCTAATATGGTGTACTTACATTACAAGAATACCAGAATAATCCTTGTTGAACATGCAGCTTTTTATGCAGTACAATACTATATTTTCAGTCAAAGTCAGGCTGTAAACTCCATCTCCTCCGACCTAGCTCGAATGGCAAGCTATTTTCACTGTCCTCCCTGTCACTGCTGCTGCTTGTAGATGTTCTTTAGAAACTGCCGTCTACATAGCACTACAGTACGAATGCCTGCCTCACAGCAGCACTTTCAGTGTGTAATAACATTTTCTAATATCTGCTGCAAGAATCATGTTCATCGAGACATTGCATTTTTGCAGTTTGATCAGAGTCTCGTATGAATCCTTCTATAAATGGGATTCAGACAGACTCCCAATGGGATCAACAGTAACAAATAAAAAGGTCAGCACATAAACTCTGTATTTTTTTTCTACTACACAAAACCTCTATCACCGTTCCATGGTGATACAGCACAAGCACTGGGATAACGATTTCAACGATTTCTAGCTAGCCTCTGCTTTTTGTCATTACAGGGATCTTATCCCTTCACACTACATCCTTTCCCTTTACTTGACATTGGACTAAGCGATTATACGATTAAGGCTCCGGCGGAGCCCAAACGTCTTCTATAATTATCGCTTCCACTGCATATTTCTGTTATGCTCCCTATGATTGTTCACATAATAAAATTTATACTGTTGTGAAAGATAATCCACAAGAGTGTGCGGTGAAGTTTAATGTATATTTCGACCATCTGGTCTGTTACACCAGCACCTCATAGTTATTTAGACTGAGTGCAACCTAAAATCCTTTCTTCTGTACCTGCAAGATCAGCTGCAGGAGCCAGGCTTATATTGACAGCTGGGATCCAGGTGTAACTGTTAGCATCAGTGCTTTTACTGATACCAACAAGTTGACTGCTCATATGCCGCAGTCAGTAGTGACAGATGAGGAGTTTGACAGAAGGAGAGAGATCCCTGTATTAGCCCACACAACTAATGGGTGGCGAAGTATTGGCCTTTGGGCGTGCCAGTTACCATAATTTGTCAGTCTAATTGCAGGACCAGGAAATGTACTGAAATGCATAAGTAGTGCAGAAAAATAAGTTTGCAGTCATAGAATATTAAAGTCCCCTTGGAAAACTAACAAGTGTTTAAGAAAATGTAAAAGAAAAATTATTCCGTGTTTCAAATAATAAAAAACTAAAAACCTCTCTAAAATCTATTTTCCCAATAAATCTGGAAAGATTGCGCATCTTGCATGATTAGTACCTTGTAGCACCCCCTTTTGAAAATATCACAGCCTTTAAGCACTTTTTGTAGCCAGTCATGAATCTTTCAATTATTGTTTGAGGGATTTTCATTCATTCTTCTTTGGAAAATGCTTCCAGTTCTGTGAGCTTCCTCAGTCGTCTTGCATGCCTTGCTATTTTGAGGTTTAGCCACAGATAGATTTTTAATGATGTTCAGATCAGGGGACTGTGAGGGCCATTGTAAAACCTTCAGCTTGCACCTTTTGAGGAAGGCTATTGTGGATTTTGACATGTGTTTAGGATCATTATCCATTTATATAAGCCATCCTCTTTTCAATTTCAGCTTTTTTACAGATGGTGCTATGTTTGCATCAAGAATTTTTTGAAATTTCATTGAATCTGTTCTTCCCTCTATCTGTGAAATGTTCCCGTGCCATTGGCTGCAGCACAACCCCAAAGCATGATTAATTCACCCCATGCTTAGTTGTTGACCAGATGTTCTTATACTGAAATTATGTGCCCTTTTTTCTCCACACATACCTTTGATCATTGTGGCCAAAGAGTTCTATTTTATCCTCACCGATTCATAGACCTTTTTTCCAAAATGCATCAGGCTTGTTTAGATGTTCTTTTGCATACTTTTGACACTGAATTTTATGGTGAGGACACAGGAGAGGTTTTCTTCTGATGGCTCTTCCATGAAGTCCATATTTGTGCAGGTGTCTCTGAACAATAGAACTATGTGCCACAACTCCAGAGTATGTTAAATGTTTCTGAAGGTCTTTTGCAGTCAAGCGGGGGTTCTGATTTGCCTCTCTAGCAATCCTATAAGCAGCTCTCACTGAATTTTTGCTTGGTCTTCCCGACCTTATCTTAGCTGCCACCTGAAGAAGACGGAACTATTCCGTTGAAACGCGTTGTGGAAATATTAAATGAAGACTTTTTAATACCAGCTGAACTGTGTCGCTTGCGCTCTATATGACCGGTCCATTTTTACTTCATCCGACCTTATCTTGACCTCTACTATTCATGTTAACTGTCATTTTGAACTGAGGAAAGGCCAACTTGAAAACGCTTTGCTATCTTCTTACTACTTCCTTCTGCTTTGTTAGCCTCCATCATTTTAATTTTCAGAGTGCTAGGCAGCTGTTTAGAAGAACCTACCGCTGTTGTTTTTTGGCACAAGGTTACAGGAGGCTGGGTTTTTATAAAACTGGGAAATCTGCATCACCTGGCTTTCTAACGATGACCGTGAACAAGCCATAACCCTAAGGGTATGTTTCCATGTTCAGGATACGGCAGTGCTTTGGACGCAGCACATGTGCGCTCTTTCCAAAGCGCTGCCAGCTTTTGTACGCGCGGTAATTCCACATGTGTTCATTGAACCGTGCGGAATCACCGTATCCTATACATTGGACAGTGATATTTATCTTAACCTCCAAATAAAGGACATAATACCACAGTATCCAAAACCACTGTTAAATAGTTTATTAAATGTATATTTTAAAGTTAAAAAATGGAGAAACTAACAAGATAATCCACTATACATATCACTTTACAAAAAACATCATATAGGGTACAGATCAAAATATACTGGAAAATAATCCCCAATGAGACAAATAGGTGTATATATATATCATGAGCGGTCTCAAAGAGACCAAATAAAGTGCAAAAGAGAATGTCTCTAGATAAACATTAATACCAATGAAAAGATGATCCGAGGTTCCCCTGGACTCCAGCTCCAATGTACGTTTCGCCTCTGTGGCTTTTTCAAGGAGTGAGGAGAAGGTGAAAGTATGGATCTTTTATACGTGACCCCAACCAATCAGATAATACAAAACATACCATGTGATACATACAACACAATTAACAAAATAACAGACCGAAACAAATGCAATACCATTTCAGAATCAATTAAATAAGTTAACAACACATATGTGACATATAAAATGGTAAAAAACATTCCCCAAATCGACGCACACCAAGAAATAACCGGAACCCAAACCGGAAATGACGTATTGCAACTAGAGTCACATCATGTGACACCCGGAAATGACGCGAGGTAAGAGTGCGTTCCATGCTGGAGCGCAAGCCATAAACTACCACCGCGAGTCACGTCATGATGTGAGACACAGTGATGGGTATAAAACAACTCACAGAAAAGAGCGACATGGGTCCCATATATAGTGTTCCAACTGTCAAATATGACTATCTATACCCAAATACTGCAGGACTAATAAGTGTATACTCCCAAAATACATTTTAACAACACAAGAGATTGGAGTTCCATACACATAAGTAATGTAAAAACGTAATAAACTTTATTAGAAAAAGCACATAAATTGCATACAAAACATACACAAAGTGATAAAAAGGACGAAACACCTCTAGAGGGGGTTGACTGAGTACCTCGGCACTTTACCTGCCTCCACCATGGGTAAGAAAAGCATTTACTAAGTGTATTACCATTGCTATGTATGCCTAACATGTGCCGATCACTATGACAGGCACTTGGCATCTTTCTTACAATAGAGTACGTACCCATATTCAGGTGTGAGTGACATTTACTTTTCATGCCGAGGACTTAATTGTCTTCAAAATAGGTGTTTCGTCCTTTTTATCACTTTGTGTATGTTTTGTATGCAATTTATGTGCTTTTTCTAATAAAGTTTATTACGTTTTTACATTACTTATGTGTATGGAACTCCAATCTCTTGTGTTGTTACAGTGATGGGTATGTCGCACGCCGCAGATAGTCATAAATACAGCTGGAGGTGACATCACAGCCCACATGACCAAAAAGGGAGATCCGGACTAGAAAAAATATTATTTAACCAAGCATTTAAAACAGTATGTTAAAACAGTTAAGATATATATCAGCAACACAGCATATTTTGAAAGTAGAGATGACGCATCACAATATGTGTGCAAGCGGAAACATCACCGCTGGGACACAAACCGGAGGAGACATCAAAACATATACCACCATATAATAAAAGAAATTTGTTACATAATATATATATATATATACCGTATATACTCGAGTATAAGCCGAGATTTTCAGCCCAAATTTTTGGGCTGAAAGTGCCCCCTCGGCTTATACTCGAGTCATGATCGGTGGTGGGGTCGGCGGGTGAGCACTGTCATATACTTACCTAGTCCCGGCGATCCTGGCGCTCCCCCTGCCTGTTACACGGTCTCCGGGTGCAGCAGCCTCTTCCCCTGAGCGGTCACGTGGGACCGCTCATTAGAGAAATGAATAGGCTGCTCCACCCCCCATAGGGGCGGAGCCGCATAATTCATTTCTCTAATCAGCGGTGCCGGTGACCGCTGACAGAGGAAGAGGCTGCGGCACCGAAGACAGGCAGGGGGAAGGAGCGGGACGCCGGGAGCAGGTAAGTATCGCATATTCACCTATCCTGGTTCCACACGCCGGGTGTCGCGCCATCTTCCCGGCGTCTCTCTCTCCGCTCTGACTGTTCAGGCAGAGGGCGCGATGACGCATATAGTGTGCGCGCCGCCCTCTGCCTGATCAGTCAGTGCAGGGAGACGCCGGGAAGATGGCGCCGAGGAGCTGCAAGCAAGACAGGTGAGTATGTGTTTTATTTTTTTTTATTGCAGCAGCAGCTATGGGGCAATAATGGACGGTGCAGAGCACTGTATGGTACAGCTATGGGGCAGAGCACTGTATGGTACAGCTATGGGGCAGAGCACTATATGGCACAGCTATGGGGCAGAGCACTATATGGCACAGCTATGGGGCAGAGCACTATATGGCACAGCTATGGGGCAGAGCACTATATGGCACAGCTATGGGGCAGAGCACTATATGGCACAGCTATGGGGCAGAGCACTATATGGCACAGCTATGGGGCAGAGCACTATATGGCACAGCTATGGGGCAGAGCACTATATGGCACAGCTATGGGGCAGAGCACTATATGGCACAGCTATGGGGCAGAGCACTATATGGCACAGCTATGGGGCAGAGCACTATATGGCACAGCTATGGGGCAGAGCACTATATGGCACAGCTGTGGGGCAGAGCACTATATGGCACAGCTATGGGGCAGAGCACTATATGGCACAGCTATGGGGCAGAGCACTATATGGCACAGCTGTGGGGCAGAGCACTATATGGCACAGCTATGGGGCAGAGCACTATATGGCACAGCTATGGGGCAGAGCACTATATGGCACAGCTATGGGGCAGAGCACTATATGGCACAGCTATGGGGCAGAGCACTATATGGCACAGCTATGGGGCAGAGCACTATATGGCACAGCTATGGGGCAGAGCACTATATGGCACAGCTATGGGGCAGAGCACTATATGGCACAGCTATGGGGCAGAGCACTATATGGCACAGCTATGGGGCAGAGCACTATATGGCACAGCTATGGGGCAGAGCACTATATGGCACAGCTATGGGGCAGAGCACTATATGGCACAGCTATGGGGCAGAGCACTATATGGCACAGCTATGGGGCAGAGCACTATATGGCACAGCTGTGGGGCAGAGCACTATATGGCACAGCTATGGGGCAGAGCACTATATGGCACAGCTATGGGGCAGAGCACTATATGGCACAGCTGTGGGGCAGAGCACTATATGGCACAGCTATGGGGCAGAGCACTATATGGCACAGCTATGGGGCAGAGCACTATATGGCACAGCTATGGGGCAGAGCACTATATGGCACAGCTATGGGGCAGAGCACTATATGGCACAGCTATGGGGCAGAGCACTATATGGCACAGCTATGGGGCAGAGCACTATATGGCACAGCTGTGGGGCAGAGCACTATATGGCACAGCTATGGGGCAGAGCACTATATGGCACAGCAATGGGGCAGAGCACTATATGGCACAGCTATGGGGCAATGGTGCAGAGCATTATATATATGGCACAGCTATGGGGCAACGGTGCAGAGCACTATATGGCACAGCTATGGGGCAATGGTGCAGAGCATTATATATATGGCACAGCTATGGGGCAACGGTGCAGAGCACTATATGGCACAGCTATGGGGCAATGGTGCAGAGCATTATATATGTGGCACAGCTATGGGGCAACGGTGCAGAGCATTGTATATATGGCACAGCTTTATGTGGAGCATCTATGGGGCCA
This sequence comes from Ranitomeya variabilis, assembly GCF_051348905.1. NCBI lineage: Eukaryota > Metazoa > Chordata > Amphibia > Anura > Dendrobatidae > Ranitomeya > Ranitomeya variabilis. Next base: position 312,783,580 of record NC_135236.1, read on the forward strand.
TAATGAACGGTATGGAGCATCTATTTTTAATTTTGAAATTCACCGGTACCTGCTGCATTTTTCCCCCTAGGCTTATACTCGAGTCAATAAGTTTTCCCAGTTTTTTGTGGCAAAATTAGGGGGGTCGGCTTATACTCGGGTCGGCTTATACTCGAGTATATACGGTATATATATATATATATATATATATATATATATATATATATATATATATATAAATATTACCAATAAGTGAAGTGCCATATTAAAACAAGTTAAGAGGGAATAAACACCCCTATAATATATAAACATATGAGTGCCCTAGTAATACGTATACAACTATATAAAGATAAATAAATAATAATGAAAAAATAAAAAATAATAAAAAGAAAAGTGCTAAGTGCAGACTGAGCATCTCCGCAAGATAAATTGACATGCTGCAGTCTAGAAAATCGAGCCATATGTGTGTATACGCAGGGATGCTGGGGGCGTCCTGGCACGCATAGTGGAGATGGGATTTCATAAAATCCCCTCCACTATGCTGTAACATCTGGACGCTGTGGATTGGACACTGCAGATGTATGCAGCGTCCAATCCGCAGTGTTAACTGACCATGGAAACATACCTTAACTGGCTAATTAAGGTCTGAAACGTTGTTGAAAGTTATCTGAACACACAAATCTCCAAGAGTGCTTAAACTTTTGCATCGGCCCATTTTCCTTTTTGTAATTATTAAATAGTAAAAAATGGCTATATATATATTTTTTTGCCTAAAATACAAAGGAAATGTGTCATCTTTAACTTTAGGCCTTTTAGAGATTATTTAATCTTTAACTTGCTTAATTGTTCACAATAACAGTAATTTTGAGCAGTGGTGCCCAAACTTCTATATGTCACTGGATTTCTTTCACCCTAAATACTCTGAAATTGGTAGACTTACCACAGTTGCCATTTATAGGACACAGTAGATACCAGGTGAATGCTGTCATGGCAATAGTGCTAAGTTCTCCATCCCTGGCCTAGAATATTAGTAGTACATCTGTATTCACATCCATCTCGACCTCATGTATCCCATATGGCATTTCACAACTCAGGGCTTAAAAGATTTAGTGTTTGTGAAAATTACTCATGGGACTTTATAAATCCACTTATTGGTGAGGCATACCGCAGACGAGCCTTTAAATCTACTCAGTGCTTTCCTTATGTTACTTGCAATGTAATAAAGGTGAAAATCAACAGCCCCACATTACCAATTTCTTAGTTTTCTCCTGAAAAAGAACAACTATTCTGTGCCTTGGAGCAGAGGAAAACATGTAATAATTCTTACTGCGCACGCTACCTATATTTAGTTTTCTTGAAAGTTTACCTTAATTTAAAAGAACACTTACCAGTAGTTGGATATTTTAGGATTTGATTAATTTACTCTGCTTGCTTTCAAACCTTTTGAAGCCAGTCTTCCAAGGGGCAACTACATGTAAAGATTGTAAAAACTTAACATGTCATGTGCTGCTTTGAAATTTGCAGCCTTTATCAAGGCTTTAACCCCTTTCTGACCTCGGACGGGATAGTACGTCCGAGGTCAGAACCCCCGCTTTGATGCCGTCTCCGGCGGTGAGCCCGCATCAAAGCCGGGACATGTCAGCTGTTTTGAACAGCTGACATGTGCCCGCAATAGCAGCGGGTGAAATCGCAATTCACCCGCCGCTATTAACTAGTTAAATGCCGCTGTCAAACGCTGACAGCGGCATTTAACTAGCGCTTCCGGCCGGGCGGCCGGAAATGAGCGCATCGCTGACCCCGTCACATGATCGGGGGTCAGCGATGCTTCTGCAGAGTAACCATAGAGGTCCTTGAGACCTCTATGGTTACTGATCCCGGCTAGCTGTGAGCGCCACCCTGTGGTCGGCGCTCATGGCATACCTGCATTTCTGCTGCAGAGGCGATCGAGTTGTGCCAGCTTCTAGCCTCCCATGGAGGCTATTGAAGCATGGCAAAAGTAAAAAAATGTGAAAAAAATCTAAAAGTTTAAATCAACCCCCCCTTTCGCCCCATTCAATATAAATCAATTAAAAAAAAATGAAACCTACACATATTTGGTATCGCCGAGTCCAGAATCGCCCGATCTATCAATAAAAAAAAGCATTAACCTGATCGCTAAACAGCGTAGCGAGAAAAAAATTAAAAACGCCAGAATTACTTTTTTTTGGTCGCCGGGACATTGCATTAAAATGCAATAACGGGCGATCAAAAGAACGTATCTGCACCAAAATGATATTATTAAAAACGCCAGCTCGGCACGCAAAAAATAAGCCCTCAACCAACCCCAGATCATGAAAAACGGAGACGCTACGGCTATCAGAAAATGGCACAATTTTTTTTTTTTTAGCAAAGTTTGGAATTTTTTTTCACCACTTAGATAAAAAATAACCTAGTCATGTTAGGTGTCTATGAACTCGTAATGACCTGGAGAATCATAATGGCAGGTTAGTTTCAGCATTTAATGAACCTAGCAAAAAAGCCAAACAAAAAACAAGTGTGGGATTGCACTTTTTTTTGCAATTTCACCGCACTTGGAATTTTTTTTCCGTTTTCTAGTACGCGACATGGTAAAACCAATGATGTCTTTCAAAAGTACAACTTGTTTCGCAAAAAATAAGCCCTCACATGGCGATATTGATGGAAAAATAAAAACGTTATGGCTCTGGGAAGGAGGGGAGCGAAAAACCAACACAGAAAAACGGAAAATCCCAAGGTCATGAAGGGGTTAAACATAAATAGATGCAAGCTACTCACAGTTTTGTAGACATGTTCCGGATGTTGTCCACCCTGATTAATAATTTTAACAGCTCTTGTGAACGTTACATTTAGAGATAGCAAGGTTACTGAATGAAGCTGCTGAACGCTATGATACAGCATTGACATGTAATCTTGGTTTGGATACTGGTCTGGTACACTATGTATGTGTAGTTAACGGTTTCTTTGGCTGTTAATATATGTGGCTTTTGCTCTTAGGTTCAAAGACGCCAGCTTGTGCTCTTATTTTCTGCTGCTTCTCTGAGAAATCCATTAAAAAAAATATATATATATACCATATGGTTACAGGTGGGCCTTTTTATTTAATGCTAATTTTTTGCCAAGAGTGTTGTTCCCACAGGATTCTCTGGGCCGTGTGTTTAGGCTGCTTTAAATGATTACCCTGTGAGCAATGCCTCCCTTAACCATAAAAATCAGCACTAAACAAAAAGGCCCATTTCTCTGAAACTGTATACCAGATTAAAAAATCAAAACTACAGAATACTCACAGGAGCAGCGTGAATAAAATAAGAGCCAAATCTAGCCATTTTGGACTTGGTGATAGGTCTCCTTTAAGCACCTTCTTTTAGAATATCTTCTCATCATTTTAAGGGCTCATTCCGTCTTGCGATGAAATCAGACAAATACCATCCGATAAATAATCAGATTGAATTCGGACCAATGTTATAATATGTGTGTTCATCTACGTTTTTTTTTTCCAGCTCGGATCTAATCACGATCGGACTGGAAAAAAGTCGCAGCATGCTGCGATTGTAATCGGAAATCGTATTGCATCCCGCAATAGACGTCAATGGGTGCAAGAAAAAAATCACACAGCACTGGGACCATGTGAGTGCTGTCCGATTTTTCCACACCGATGTCCTTTGAAAAGCCGGCAATTAAAGGGAACCTGTCACCACGTTTTTGGAAGATGGGATAAAAATAGCGTTAAATAGGGGCAGAGGTGGGCGTTACATTAGTGTGTGTGTTATGCGTTTATTACCCACCTAAGTTGCCGAAATAACTTTGCAAAGTCTCCGTTTTCGCCTGTCAATCAGGCTGGTCAGGTCGCATGGGCGTTGTCTTCCCCCAGATTTGGCGTAGTTTTCCGTTGGTGGCGTAGTGGTGTGCGCATGCCCAAAGTCCGGAATCCTCTTCCAGGGGATTTAAAATAGCGCGGTGTTCGTTATTGCATTGGTGATCGGTGGGCGCGGCCATCTTCCTTTGGCCGCGCGTGCGCAGAAGCGGCGCTCTGCTGGCCGCGGCTTCAGGAAAATGGCCGCCGCGATATCCATCTGCGCACGCGCGGCATCCCGCGGCCATTTTCCTGAAGCCGCGGCCAGCAGAGCGCCGCTTCTGCGCACGCGCGGCCAAAGGAAGATGGCCGCGCCCACCGATCACCAATGCAATAACGAACACCGCGCTATTTTAAATCCCCTGGAAGAGGATTCCGGACTTTGGGCATGCGCACACCACTACGCCACCAACGGAAAACTACGCCAAATCTGGGGGAAGACACCACGCCCATGTGACCTGACCAGCCTGATTGACAGGCGAAAACGGAGACTTTGCAAAGTTATTTCGGCAACTTAGGTGGGTAATAAACGCATAACACACACACTAATGTAACGCCCACCTCTGCCCCTATTTAACGCTATTTTTATCCCATCTTCCAAAAACGTGGTGACAGGTTCCCTTTAATGTGCTTCATACAGTAAAATCACAGAGTGACAGGTTAGAATAGAATAGATACAGTTGTGGCCAAAAGTATTGACACCCCTGCAATTCTTTCAGATAATGCTCAGTTTCTTCCTGAAAATTATTGCAATCACAATTCTTTGGTATTATTATCTTCATTTAATTTGTCTTAAATGAAAAAACACAAAAGAGAATGAAGCAAAAAGGAAAACGTTGATAATTTCACACAAAACTCCAAAAATGGGCCAGACAAAAGTATTGGCACCCTCAGCCTAATACTTGGTTGCACAACCTTTAGCCAAAATAACTGTGACCTACCGCTTCCGGTAACCATCAATGAGTTTCTTGCAATGCTCTGCTGGAATTTTAGACCATTCTTCTTTGGCAAACTGCTCCAGGTCCCTGATATTTGAAGGGTGCCTTCTCCAAACTGCCATTTTTAGATCTCTCTACAGGTGTTCTATGGGATTCAGGTTTGGACTCATTGCTGGCCACCTTAGAAGTCTCCAGTGCTTTCTCTCAAACCATTTTCTAGTGCTTTTTGAAGTGTGTTTTGGGTCATTGTCCTGCTAGAAGACCCATGACCTCTGAGGGAGACCCAGCTTTCTCACACTGGGCCCTATATTATGCTGCAAAATTTGTTGGTAGTCTTCAGACTTCATAATGCCATGCACAAGGTCAAGCAGTCCAGTGCCAGAGGCAGCAAAGCAACCCCAAAACATCAGGGAACCTCCGCCATGTTTGACTGTAGGGACCGTGTTCTTTTCTTTGAATGCCTCTTTTTTTCTCCTGTAAACTCTATGTTGATGCCTTTGCCCAAAAAGCTCTACTTTTGTCTCATCTGACCAGAGAACATTCTTCCAAAACGTTTTAGGCTTTTTCAGGTAAGTTTTGGCAAACTCCAGCTTGACTTTTTTTATATCTCGGGGTAAGAAGTGGGGTCTTCCTGGGTCTCCTACCATACAGTCCCTTTTCATTCAGACGCTGACGGATAGTACGGGTTGACACTGTTGTACCCTCGGACTGCAGGGCAGCTTGAACTTGTTTGGATGTTAGTCGAGGTTCTTTATGCAACATCCACACAATCTTGTTTTGAAATCTCTTGTCAATTTTTCTTTTCCCTCCACATCCATGGAGGTTAGCCACAGTGCCATGGGCTTTAAACTTCTTGATGACACTGCGCACGTTAGATCCGGGAACATTCAGGTCATTGGAGATGGACTTGTAGCCTTGAAATTGCTCATGCTTCCTCACAATTTGGTTTCTCAAGTCCTCAGACAGTTCTTTGGTCTTCTTTCTTTTCTCCATGCTCAATGTGGTACACACAAGGACACAGGACGAGTCAACTTTAATCCATGTCAACTGGCTGCAAGTGTGATTTAGTTATTGCCAACACCTGTTAGGTGCCACAGGTAAGTTACAGGTGCTGTTAATTACACAAATTAGAGAAGCAGCACATGATTTTTCGAACAGTGCCAATACTTTTGTCCACCCCCTTTTTATGTTTGGTGTGGAATTATATCCAATTTGGCTTTAGGACAATTCTTTTTGTGTTTTTTCATTTAAGACAAATTAAATGAAGATAATAATACCAAAGAATTTGTGTTTGCAATCATTTTCAGGAAGAAACTGAGAATTATCTGACAGAATTGCAGGGGTGTCAATACTTTTGGCCACAACTGTATCTATTCTATTCTAACCTGTCACTGTGATTTTACTGTATGAAGCCCATTAATTGCTGGCTTTTCAAAGGACATCGGTGTGGAAAAATCGGACAGCACTCACATGGTCCCAGTGCTGTGTGATTTTTTTTCTTGCACCCATTGACGTCTATTGCGGGATGCAATACGATTTCCGATTACAATCGCAGCATGCTGCGACTTTTTTCCAGTCCGATCGTGATTAGATCCGAGCTGGAAAAAAAAACGTAGATGAACACACATATTATAACATTGGTCCGAATTCAATCTGATTATTTATCGGATTGTATTTGTCTGATTTCATCGCAAGAGGGAATGAGCCCTTAAAATGATGAGAAGATATTCTAAAAGAAGGTGCTTAAAGGAGACCTATCACCAAGTCCATAGAATACATAGATATATAGATGTCAGTGATACACACATACTGTATATATGTATATTTATTGCATAGATTGATAGAAGAAAAGCCGGCAATTCATGTGCGGTGTACAGTATGATCACAGCGTGACAGGTTAGAATAGATATATACAGTACACATAGAATGTGTGTGTATGTATATATATATATATATATATATATATATATATATATATACATACACAATATATATATATATATATATATATATATATATATATATATATACACTCACTGGCCACTTTATTAGGTACACCTGTCCAACTTCTTGTTAACACTTAATTTCTAATCAGCCAATCACATGGCGGCAACTCAGTGCATTTAGGCATGTAGACATGGTCAAGACAATCTCCTGCAGTTCAAACCGAGCATCAGTATGGGGAAGAAAGGTGATTTGAGTGCCTTTGAACGTGGCATAGTTGTTGGTGCCAGAAGGGCTGGTCTGAGTATTTCAGAAACTGCTGATCTACTGGGATTTTCACGCACAACCATCTCTAGGGTTTACAGAGAATGGTCCGAAAAAGAAAAAAAATCCAGTGAGCGGCAGTTCTGTGGGCGGAAATGCCTTGTTGATGCCAGAGGTCAGAGGAGAATGGGCAGACTGGTTCGAGCTGATAGAAAGGCAACAGTGACTCAAATCGCCACCCGTTACAACCAAGGTAGGCCTAAGAGCATCTCTGAATGCACAGTGCGTCGAACTTTGAGGCAGATGGGCTACAGCAGCAGAAGACCACACCGGGTACCACTCCTTTCAGCTAAGAACAGGAAACTGAGGCTACAATTTGTACAAGCTCATCGAAATTGGACAGTAGAAGATTGGAAAAACGTTGCTTGGTCTGATGAGTCTCGATTTCTGCTGCGACATTCGGATGGTAGGGTCAGAATTTGGCGTAAACAACATGAAAGCATGGATCCATCCTGCCTTGTATGGAGCATCTTTGGGATGTGCAGCCGAAAAATCTGCGGCAACTGTGTGATGCCATCATGTCAATATGGACCAAAATCTCTGAGGAATGCTTCCAGCACCTTGTTGAATCTATGCCACGAAGAATTGAGGCAGTTCTGAAGGCAAAAGGGGGTCCAACCCGTTACTAGCATGGTGTACCTAATAAAGTGGCCGGTGAGTGTATATATATATATATACATATATATATATATATATATATATATATATATATATATATATATATATATATATATATATATATATATATATATATACACACAGGGTGGACCATTTGTATGGATATACCTGGGTGGGCCATTTACAAAGTTGGATCCAAAATGGTCGACTTAAAAATGGCCGCCATGGTCACCACCCATCTTGAAAAGTTTTCCCCCTCCCATATACTAATGTGCCACAGTTTGTTGATATCACCAACCATTTACATTTTATTTAGGTGTATCCATATAAATGGCCCACCCTGTACAGTTCAGCACTAGTGATTAGCGAGTATACCCGATACTCGAGTTTCTGCGAGCACGCTCGGGTGGTCTCCGAGTATTTCAGCGTGCTCAGAGATTTAGTTTACAGTTGATGCAGCTGCATTATTTGCAGCTTGAATACATGTGGAGATTCCTTAACAAATAGTCAATCCTCACTTGTATTCAGGATGTCTATCAGCCACAAATCATTCAGCTGCGTTGACATAAACTAAATCTCCGAGCACACCAAAATACTCGGAGACCACCCGAGCGTGCTCGGAGAAACTCGAATATCGAGCATACTGGCTCATCACTAGTCAGCACACAAAAAACAAACCCTTGCACAGTCATATTGATGGAAAAATTAAAAAAATCCAGGTCTCTGTAAATGGCAACATACAATTGTTGTTTTTTTTTGTTGCAAATATAAAAATTACTTTTCACTACTAAAATATAAAAGAAGCAAAATCAGACCTCTAAAATAATCATGTGACTGCAAACAATGTTTTTGGTCAACTTGACTGTGAATTGCTGTCTTGTGACTTATGTTGCCTTGAGGTTACACTAGTTGAGCGCCAGCAATAGATGACTGCCGATCAGCTACTTATTTGCTGATCATTTAATAGCTTGTTTACACAGCCGACCCCCCATCAACTGCACAGAACAACCTGTAATAGATCATACTGTGTGCGTGGGATGTCATTTTCTCGTTATTCCCATTTACACAATTTAATACGCTGAAGAAAACATTGATTTTTTTGTGCAAAATAGTTGTGGTTATTCATCAGGTGATCAGCAGCTTTTTCACTGTAAAACAAGTCTTCCTATGAGCTCTCGTTTCAAAATAATCGTGAAGTGTAAAAGTGTTAGAGGAACATTAGGGCAATCAACATAAAAATTACAGTAAATTTTCAATTTCTGAATTTTTATTTCCATACATACATAAAAAAACAATAAAGTTAGATTAATATGGCATGGAGGACGACTGAAATCGGGCATCTGGGATGGGCAGACAGTATGGTCTGATTATTGTGGCTATGGAGTTAAGGGACATATTCAGAGCGGAGAGGATTTTGGGAGGTTTCTTACACATACACTGGGATTAGTGCAAGGTCAGGAAGAAAAGGGGCTGAAGGAACTGTCCAAATAAAGTAACCCTTTCAGGTATAATATGTTGTTCTAAAAAATATATATATAAATATATAGCATGAATATCTGCTTAGACGCTGTATCTGATATGTTTGCACAGCGCCAATATATTCCTTAGGGATTTCCAAAAATTATCTTTACTTGCTCCTCTCATTTGGGCTCACGGTCTCAATTTCATGTCATTATAAGGGATGAGCGGAAACGTGCAAGTTTGCGTTGAGATACCTGACCCAAACTTTATTCCAAACTTCGGTTCGGGTACCAGAACTATACCCAAACATGAATCAGAACCCGAACCCCATTGATTGGGGACCCGAACTTTATTCCAAACTGGACACGAACCCCATTGAATGGGGACCCGAACTTTATTCCAAACTTTAGTTCAGGTACCAGAACTATACCCAAACATGAATCAGAACCCGAACTCCATTGATTGGGGACCCGAGCTTTATTCCAAACTTTGGTTCAGGTACCAGAACTATACCCAAACATGAATCAGAACCCGAACCCCATTAAATGGGGACCCAAACTTTATTCCAAACTTTGGTTCAGGTACCAGAACTGCACCCAAACAGGAATCAGAACCCGAACCCCATTAAATGGGGACCCGAACTTTATTCCAAACTTTGGTTCAGGTACCAGAACTATACCCAAACATTTACCAGAACCTGAACCCCATTGAATGGGGACCCAAACTTTATTCCAAACTTCGGTTCGGGTACCAGAACCATACCCAAACATTTACCAGAACGTGAATCCCATTGATTGGGACCGAACTTTATTCCAAACTTTGGTTCAGGTACCAGAACTACACCCAAACATTTACCAGAACCTGAACCCCATTGAATGGGGACCCAACTTTATCCCAAACTTCGGTTCAGGTACCAGAACCATACCCAAACATGAATCAGAACCCGAACCCCATTGATTGGGGACCCGAACTTTATTCCAAACTTTGGTTCGGGAACCAGAACTATACCCAAATATGAACCAGGACCCGAACCCCATTGATTGGGGACCTAAACGTTTGATCTGGAAAATATTGTAGCCCTAGCCTTAGATTAGGTTGTCAGTTTCATCCAGAAAACAATTTTGTTCTTGTCATCCTTGTACAGTCCGCATCTAATCCTTTTATTACAGCAGCAGCTATTAATCATTTATAAGAACATTAGTTTTCTGTGCTACAGAATTGCAATGTATCCATAAAAATCGGACGCTAAGCTGTGTCTGTATTTTCACGCACCCATAGACTTGAATGTGCGAGTCTTTATTCACACGCAGATTCGGTCAGTGAAAATAAAACCCCTAATCTACACTGCCCCAATGGATAACGTTGGTCTGAGTGCTGGTTTTTGTCACAGGTAACAGTTGGACTGAACATACAGTCGTGTGATCGATCCCTAAAAGATTTTCCCATATTCTCCAGTTTCGCATCCAGGTTAGCGATTACATTGCCAAATATTTTCTGGATCTGATCTGCTGAGGGTGAATGCCAAGTGTGCATTAAATATTAAGGCAGCAAAAGCTCAAATGAATAAATAAAGAAAGTGTTTTCTGTAACAATAGTTTGTTTAACGTGGCGTCGGTATGAGATTGGAGCCGCCTCCGAGAAGTGAATGGGTGATGATTGACTGATGAAACATGAGCCTGTTTACACACAGCGTAGTGCTTGTGGGTCAGCGCAGTGGAAAATGAGAGGCTCAATTCAGCACATTTTGGGCTGATAAGTCAGCACTTTAGAGATGTATACCTGAACCTTACTGTTAGCTGTTTTCTGCCTCAGTAACTGCAGTACGACTAACAGAGCAAAAAGTGACAGTCACCAAATTACAAACTAAATATGCTGTAGATTCTAAAAAAACAACAACCACCATATATCATTTCCAGTATTTATATATGTCTAAAAGCTATATGGTATTAATGTAAACACAATGTGTGGCCGACCGTCTGGTGTCCGATTTACTATAATTTATGCATAAATTAATTTGCCGCATAATACTTCCAGGAGGTTTTTGATAAAAACTGGAGGAGGAATTTCCCTCCAAAGTTTCTATTATGTATGAAGCAGAAAAGCACAATTTAAAGACCTTTGTAGCCATTTATAAAATGTGCGTTTTGTTTTTAGCTTTAAACCCCTAAGGCTACATTTCCACTATGAGTTTTTGATGTTGCTGATCTTCTGCAGCGGTTAAGTAAATGAGGTTACTTTTTTTTTAAATCACGTTTTGAGTGCGTTTTTACATTTTTATCATGTTTTTTGCTATTTCTTGTCTCTTTTTGGCATGCCATGCTTTAAAAAAGCTGCTTTGTTTTTAATACATCCTAGTATTTGGCTTTGCCAATACTTTATTGATATAGTCATATGCGGATTACATGCTTTTTTCATGCTTTTCCACTGTGGAAACGCACTAAAAGCGTACACTCATCATATATTTTTATCAATTAGGTACATACTGATTGTGGGAATAATCTCTTTGCATTCCCCACTAGTGTGAGTGATGTGTTTTTTTTGATCATTGTTATTTATTTTTTTTGTCATTTTAAACCCTATAATGAAGCCTAATGGAAAATACCTGAAAAATGACAACAAGCATAGATCATGCTGCCTTTTGAAAAAAAAGGCAAAGGACCCAAAAATACACAGCAAAAACAGGGTAAAATGGCACAAACAACAACATCTTTGTTGATTCAGGATAAGGTCTTGGCACGTTTTTTTTTTCTCTCCATTCTAGATAGGATTTGACTGAATAATTGATATTATTTTGATGTGTGCATTTACCTGTGCAGTTGTTTGACATTTTGATGTAAAATTCATGATATCCAATATCCTAACACAGTGGGCGACGTGTGAAAACATGGATAAAGGCTAGAATTGTTGCCTATAACATCAATCACCACTCACCGCTTTTATTTCTCATTGCTGCATATTTGCATACTGTATTGTATACAGGTAAAAAAAGATGAGATTTATATAAATCTCATAGCTGTTGTGCTTTTATTTCATGCTGCACAAAATGATCCGCGGTGCGATTTTGAAATCTGAAATTTGTCAATTTCTATTGTAAACATGCAAATTTCCTCCTAGACTTGATTGAGGGTCAGAAATTCGACAGATAAAAAACACGTATGCTGGGAGGTCTTCATGTGGTGCTCTACTTACATATTCATACTGATGGCTTATGATAGGTCGCTAATCCCTCAAGTGACCTACCTCCTATTTTACAGTGTCAGGCGCCATCCTGACACTGTAGGTTACTAGGCACAATCCTGCTGACATGTTTGCTTTAAAACTTGACCTATCCAGAAAAAAAAGACACAGCTGGAAAAAAACACAATAAAATGGCAAGAAATCTGTCTTTGTGAACCCAAATGTTAAAAGTGTAGCACTATATGGGCAGCACAGTGGCTCAGAGGTTAGCACTGTATCTCTGGAGTCCTGGGTTCAAGCCCACCAAGGACAAGATCTGTAAGGAGTTTGTATGTTCTTCCCGTGTTTGTGTTAATTTCCACCGGGTTCTCCGGTTTCTTCCCACACTCCAAAGACATAGTGATAGGTAATCAAGATTGAGAGCCTTAATGGGGGCAGTGACGATAATATCTGTGAAATTAATGGCATTAAATAAATAAGCAAAATAAAGGAAATAAATAATTGTCATTACAAATCGTAAATTGAGACAGGCAGGTCCAGGGCAGATTTTTTATTTTTAGTAAACTGCATCATTGTAAATCTTTAGAAAGCCAAAAATATACATTTGATCTTACTGCGCTAATTACAGATTCTAGAGACTTGTCATGTGCCATTAGGTCCTCTATAGCATCTGTATGTACATAGGACTTTTTGAAGATATAATACTAAAGTTTTATATTAAAATGACATAGTGGCTTATAAGATTGTTGGTGTGCAGCCGTTCGCTGTATCAACAATAAACAGATCAATGATTCGCAATGTTTTGCAAGCTGAAGCTTGGGAATAATCCATCAAGACTCTGAGTCCAATACCTTATCATTTCTTTGTCACTCAGCAACCACAAGAACACAGAATAATATTGGGTTTTGACTGATTCATTTTTAAAGAGGCATCAGTGTTCCTATCAGACAAAATTATACCAAAATTGTGTTGTTTTTTTCATGACTATTATTGTTTCATATACATTGAAGGACAATTGAAGCTGATGATGAATACGCTGTGTGATTTATAGACTGAAAGCAAGAGTCTAGAGATGGGTAAACCCGAACAGTAAAGTTCGGCGTCCGTACCGAACATCTACTGTTTGGGCACGGACAACGAACACGGACTTCACCAGGAAGTCCATGTTACTGTTCGGGTTCGGCTGACCAAACACCGGGTGTTTGTCGCGCTGTCATGTGCATGACAGCGCAGCAAACACCGCTTCTGATCGGCAGTGAAATTGTCCCCGCCGGTCAGATAGCAGCATTTCCCACGCTGTCAAAAGACAGCGTGAGCGCTCAGCTGTGATCGGAGGTTTAAAGTTCACCTCCGGTCACTGGTGTCAGCTGATGGGACTACTACTCCCATCATCCAAAACCTGCTGCCGCTAATAACAGTGAGAGCAGGAGCGGTGGATGGGAGTATTCATCAGCTGCTTCTGTGCTGTAAATAAATAATTTAAAAAAATGGCTTGGGTTTCCCTGTATTTCTGTTAACCAGCCAGGCAAAACTCACAGCTGGGGGCTGTAACCCTCAGATGTCAGCTTCAGCAAGGCTAGTTATCAAGAATAGAGGGGTTCCCACACTGTATTTTTTAATCATTTCAATATTTTTTGACAACCAGCCTTGCTAAAGCAAACAGCTGAGAGCTGGTAAGGGGCCATTGAATTTGCCCCCCAGCCCAAAAATAGCAGCCTGCAGCTACCCAGAAAAGACATCTATTAGATGCGCCAATTCTCTCGCTTTCCCCGACTACTCCCACTTTTCCTGTAGTGGTGACAAGTGGGGTTAATATTTATGGGGTTAATGTCACCTTTGTGTTTTCCGGTGACATCAGGCCCACATCTTAGTAATGGAAAGGCTTCTATAAGACAACTATCCATTACTAATCCTACAGTTGTATTGTAAATAAAGACACAGCAAGAATAAAGTCCATTAATTGAAAGAAAGACACAGACTTCCTTTAATAATCTTAATTAAACCATACTTACTGCAACACCTAATTCCACCGAAGCCCTCGATCTCCTGTAATAAATAATAAACCAAAAATAATAAAACAATATACCATACCTGTCCGTCATTCTGTCCCACTCCATAATCCATCTCTGGGGGATAAATAGTTTTCATCCAGGCTGAGAACCATTGGGGATTGAACTGCTGGGAGTGCAGCCTCAGTGAATGGAGATGACATTCTTGAGGTTACCTATGGTCACTAAGGCTCTGTTCCCAGTCGGGCTGAGCTGCGGTGACGTCTGTGAGATCCCTGGTAGCAGCGTGAGAGTTTTTCTAATTGATGCGCCTTTTCTGAGCGGTTGCTTACCAGCCTGAGAATAACAGCCCCCAGCTGTCTGCTTCAGCAAGGTTGGTTGTCAAAAATAAGGGGGACCCAACGCCGTTTTTTTAAATTATTTATTTAAATAATTAAAAATATGGGATGAGGACCCCTCTATTCTTGATAACTAGCCTTGCTGAAGCTGACAGCTGAGGATTGCAGCCCCCAGCTGTGAATTTTTCCTGGCTGGTTAACAAAAATACAGGGGAACCCACGCTGTTTTTTACAAATTATTTATTTACAGCGCAGGAGCGGCCGATGAATACTCCCATCCGCCGCTCCTGGTCTCGCTGTTATTAGTGGCAGCAAGTGTCAGATGATGGAAGCAGTTGTCCCATCAGCTGACACAAGTTTATGCCTCCGATCACAGCCGAGCGCTCACACTGTCTTTTGACAGTGTGGGAACCGCCACTCTCTGACCGGCAGTTATTAGATTTTCACTGTTGATCCAGCAATCATGCAACAATTGCTCTCTCTGGATAAATTCTAAATTGATTGTCTACCCTTGGATATGATCTTTCTTTCTTAATCTAGTAGTAATGAAATTATGTGTAAATTTTTTAATGCATCTATTTAGCGACTGGAGCTCCATTTTTGTAATAGATTGTCCATAATCCCCTGCATAGATTACTAACAATGTGCAGACATATAGTGAATGGTTAAATAATCGAATAGCCTTCTGCTATCACCAGGGAGAGCCCTGCATACTCATCATGTATTAAAACAATATGCGCTAAACTCCCCTGAGGGTTTGTTTCCACCGTCAGGATTGGCTCCGGATTTGAAACAGGTGAAATCTGCATCTGAGGTCACTGACAGGTCACCTGCCTTTTTGATGTGTTTTTTCAGTACATGCGTTTTTACTAGAAATAAAGCTTATTGAAAGTTGGCTTCTGGGAAGGAAAAAAAAGTGATTTCCTGTTTGCAGATAGGGTACGTGCACACAGTAAACGCTGCGGATTGGACGCTGCGTACATCTGCAGTGTCCAACCCGCAGCGGCCAGATGTTACAACATAGTGGATGGGATTTCTTGAAATCCCATCTCCACTATGCTTTCAAAAACACAGGCGGCAGACCTGCGTAACGGACATGCGGTGCGTCTTTCCAACCCGCAGCATGTCTATTTACGATACGGAGATGCTCCGTCCCCACAGTGTAAATTTCCCATAGACTATCATTAGATGCGGTAAATCCACATCTAATTATTAGTCACATGCGTAATAACTGCGGAAACACAGCTTACTATGCATGCAAACTAATTTACAAATGTTGAATCTGGTGTCACATCCGGAAGTACGTGACGGACCGGTGTCACACTTGCGAGTGTGATGTGAGAAACTCACGCGATTGTCTCGCATCAACACTTGGCACTGCCGCCGGCACTCAGGACCGGAGCATGCGGCTGCATACAAATACATGCAGCCTCACACTCCGGTCCCGAGTGCCGGGTGTTGATGTGAGAGACTCGCATGAGTTTCTCACATCACACTCGCAAGTGTGACACCGGCCACACAGGAATATGTAATGTCCTTTCCTCTTTTTTAAACTAAATAAATATTTTTTTTTTAAAAATGGCGTGGGCTCCCGCCCCAATTTTCAAAACCAGCAGGGGGAAAGCCAGTGACTGGGGGCCGATCTTTATAGCCTGGGAAGGCGGTAATACCCATGGAGCTTCCCAGCCTATTAATATCAGCTCACAGCTGTATACTTAACCTTTATTGGTTATTAAAATAGGGGGACCCCCAAAGAAATGATGTAGGGACCCCCTATAATTAATAACCGGCAAAGGCTAGGCAGGCAGCTGCGGGCTGATATTAATAGCCTATGAAGAGACCATGGATATTGCCCCCCCCCCCCCCCAGCTACAAACACCGGCTCTCAGCCGCCCCAGAAATGGTGCATCTCTAAGATGCTCCAATTCCGGCACTTAGCCTCGTTCTTCCCACTTGCCCTGTAGCGGTGGAAAGTGGAGGAATAGTTTGGGGGTTAATGTCATCTTTGTAATGTAATGTGACATCAAGCCCATTAGTAATGGAGAGGCATCAATAAGACACCTATCCATTACTAATCTTATAGTTATTACAGGTTAGATAATGACACAGCCAGAATAAAGTATTTTAATGAAATAAAACACAACACCGTTTTCCCATCTTTATTGTTCTACTAATTCCCCGAATCCCCCGCTCTCCTGCAAAAACAATAAATAAATAAAGCAACGCAAATACTTCCTGATCTGACGTAGGCCTTAATAACGAGTGTCCCACGACGAGTCCAGCTCTGCTACATCTTGATGCCGGACATCCAGATGTAGCAGAGCTTGTAGATGACCGCAGGAGATTACTCTCCGTCAGTCACCTGCACTGCAGTTCTCACAATCAGCTGATCATGAGAACCAGCCTACAGTAGTGACCGGAGGTAAGCTCAGGGGAGCTCAGTCATTGCGAGAACTGCAGTGGACGCGGACTTCCGGCTGTCACAAGGTAAGAGATTATTTAAATTAATTTGCATGCGTAGTAAGCTGCGGTTTTGCACTTATTAGGCATGTGACTAATAATTAGATGCTGTTTTACCGCATCTAATGTTAGGGTTTGTTTCCACAGGGTGTATTGGCAGCGCTTTGGATGCAGCGGATAACCCGCTCCGCTCAAAGACCTTTAGTACGCATGGTGATTACGCGCGTGTTCATTGAACACATGCAAAATCACCGCATCCTATACATAGACTGTGTTATTTATCTTGCGGAGACTGAGCGTCTCTGCAAGATAAATAGACATGTTGTGGTCTATAAAGACTCGCCACATGTCCGGTTACGCAGGTCTGCCACCTGCATGTTTCATAAAATCCCCTCCACTATGCTGTAGCATCTGGACGCTGCGGCTGTATGCAGCATCCAATCCGCAGCAAAAACTCAAGCAATACGCTCCGTGGAAACATACCCAAAGTATATGGGAAATTTACGCTGCAGAGATGGAGCGCCTCCGCATCGTAAATAGACATGCTGCGGTCTATAAAGATGCGCCGCATGTCTGGCGCATGCTTCTCTGAACCCATAGTGGAGATGGGATTTCATGAAATCCCCTCCACTATGCGGTAACATCAAACCCGCAGTGTTTCCTGACTGTGGAAATATACCCTAGGGGATGACTGAAGGTAGCTAGAATGAAATTATGTCTTTGCAAAAAATATATGGCTTTCTGTATTGTAGGTGCCGTTTTCTTTAATGAAGCATAGTGTTGGGATCTGGTTTTAGAGACCCTATTACAAAAACTAGAGCCAATTCCACCCCTATCTCCTGATCTGGCAGGATTGAAGACACTGAGGGTGCACCTGGTTTACCATATGCCACAATACAGTTCACAGTTCATTTTTAACACAGAATATCCTGCTGTAACGTGATCGATGTGCAGCTTGTTAAAATAGGCATCTGTATGCATGGATTTTTTTGTACTGCATTATATTACCGTATATTCTTTTACAATCTCATCCAAAATACCAGCAACTGTAAGAACACATTTGTACAGACAAGACGAGCTATAGCTTGCTATGTCTAGATCTCTAAATGCTTATTTATAGATGTGCTGTTGAGTCAGAAAACGCTTTGATGGAAGTTAAAGGGACGCTAGCAATGGGAAGAGCCCATGAAGTGAGCGCAGCTTCGATAAAGATATGCCTGCGGCACCCTTCTGTTGTGGACATATGTTCGGGGGATGCATTCAATATTTAATATTACTTCTACCTAGCAATACACAAATCATAAAACATTAGATATGTTATAAGTACCAATGCAATGTTGAGATACCCAGATTTTAGATAAAGTAACAAGACATTCAGAAAACAGTGAAGTGACAGATTCTCTTTCAATTAGTTTTTAAGAGACCTAGTCCATGTGGCGCAGAAACACTCAACAAAAAAATAATGTAAATAATATTTCCAAAAGTTATTAACAGGCGTTGCAAATTTCTCCAGTGCATTTTACATAATTCGGCATTTTTAGTGGGATGCCAACATTACAGAGGTTGTCCACTACTTTTTTCTTTGATGACCTATCCTTAGAGTGCTTTCACAATGCGTTTTTTATTTCCCGTCGGGGCATACGCCCTAAATGGTGATGGCAGACCAAATAAGAGCTCTGCCGTGCACGTTTTTCGGAAGTGTATGCCTACAGGAGGCAGACACGCCCGAAAATGATGCACGGTTATCAATGTCTGATTGGCTGGGATCCTACACCCAGTGTCCCCGCCGACCAGATGCTCTCAGCCTGCTGGAATGCGATGATTGCGGAGCTCTTCTGTCTGCTGATACAGCAGAGTGCTACACATCCGTCTCCCTTTGATTTGGTTAGGAGGCCGAGGTGCAGTACCCTGGCACGACCATTATTAGAAGACGGAGCCACTACGCAATCACGCAGCTGCCGACACCAAGAGCAGCTGATCAGCGGGGGTGCCTGGTGTCAGATCCCGACCAATCAGACATTGATAGGTCATCAATGAAAAAGTAGTGGACAACCTATTGAATTATTTATTTCTAGTTTGTACATAGTGCTGACTTCCTAACCCCTCACATTAGCCCATGTTCACAGTGGGCTTACAATACAGAATAGAGTAATTATTGTATGTAGGTTTTGAAACTTGGAAGAAAAATGTAATGGAAACTCAAGGAAACCCTCATCAAATTACTATCTGATATAAAATGGATTTATTGGTTTAGAAAACCCAATTTCGAAAAAATCCTGATTAGGACCATTAGCTATTAACTAGAGATAAGAGTGTTTACGCCAAGCGTCTATAGGTTTGCAGGACTTGCCATGTAAGTGCATTAGATCGGTAGCCCGTGCATTTCACTGGTAACTATGTAATTGCAGGGGGATTGAACACTTGCTGCTGGTTCCTGAATAGACCTCAGTAGGACACCCTATAATCAACTGAGCATTAAAGATTCCTGATAAAGAAATGGAAAACAAGGAGGCCATGTTGTAGCATGATGATTTCATTCTGATTTCCTAAGGGTACCGTCACACAGTGCCATTTTGATCGCTACGACGGCACGATCCGTGACGTCGCAGCGATCGTATGATTATCGCTCCAGCGTCGTAGACTGCGGTCACACGTTGCAATCACGGCGCTGGAGCGATGCCGAAGTCCCCGGGTAACCAGGGTAAACATCGGGTTACTAAGCGCAGGGCCGCGCTTAGTAACCCGATGTTTACCCTGGTTACCAGCGTAAACGTAAAAAAAACAAACAGTACATACTTACATTCCGGTGTGTGTCCCCCGGCGTCTCAGCTTCTCTGCACTGTGTAAGCACCATAGCCGGAAAGCACAGCGGTGACGTCAGACGTCACCGCTGTGCTCGCTTTCTGGCTGGCCGGCGCTCACAGTGCAGAGAAGCTGAGACGCCGGAGGACAGACACCGGAATGTGAGTATGTACTGTTTGTTTTTTTTACTTTTACGCTGGTAACCACGGTAAACATCGGGTTACTAAGCGCGGCCCTGCGCTTAGTTACCCGATGTTTACCCTGGTTACAAGCGAACACATCGCTGGATCGGTGTCACACACAACGATCCAGCGATGTCAGCGGGTGATCAAGCGACGAAAGAAAGTTCCAAACGATCTGCTACGACGTACGATTCTCAGCAGGGTCCCTGATCGCTGCTGCGTGTCAGACACTGCGATATCGTATGGATATCGCTGGAACGTCACGAATCGTACCGTCGTAGCGATCAAAGTGTGACTGTGTGACAGTACCCTAAACGTGGGGAGACCTGAATAGTGCAAGATCATTTTACACTTCTATCAAATGTAAATATAGTAAATCTTTCTAGCAAAATAACTAACTTCTTGCGTTTTCTTTCTCCATAGGGGGGCGTTTTCAGAAGTTGTTCTAGCTGATGAAAAGCTGACTGGTAAACTTTTTGCTGTGAAGTGTATTCCAAAGAAAGCACTAAAGGGAAAAGAAAGCAGCATAGAAAATGAAATTACTGTTCTGAAGAAGTAAGTATCTGTGATATTAAGCAACAGTAAGAAAAATCACAATATCCCAGATGATGTTTCTATTTTCCTTTATTTCTGCTATACATCTGCAAAGCTGTCCTGAACTCTCAGATACACTTACTATCATCAGTGTACTTATAAAGGTTATACAATATTGATGACTTATCCTCACCATGGGTCCTCACTATCAGATTGGTGGGGATCTGACACCCAGCACCTCACTCTGTTTAGCTCCAGGAGTTCAGCATGGCTTCCTTCACTGTATAGTAGGAGTCCAGCTGTGGCACCTGAGACCGGCCACTGCTCGGCCATCAGAGCTGTGCTGTGCCGCATCTGTTCCCTCTTTACAGTCAGGGTTGCTGAAGCTGAAAGCAGCTGATCAATAGGGATCTCTGTGATATTGATAATCTATCCTATGGGGGTGATCTATCCCTTTAAAGTTAGCATATAAATAAATGATATTTGAATGAATTTCACTTAGGGTTCACAGTGCATATTAGGCAGACAAGTAGATTTAAAATCCTTCGATTTGTCATCCATATTGTCATCTGTATGCAATCCATGTGTTCTTTTTTTTTACATCCTTATGGCATCTGTTTCTTGCATAAACAAATTAACAAATAATAAAAGGTTGAACATAGTTTTCTATCCTAATAACGCTAAATGATCCATGAAAAACACTTACACATGGTTGGTAAGCCATATGCGAACTGTGTGCCATTGACTTAAAATGAACTAATTTGGTCTGGAGTACAGTATGTGACAATATAGACAATATACAATATATTATTTTTTTATTAGTGTTTAAAGCACTTGTACGAGTTGTCACTGTTTCATCGCCATTATTTGGTATTTTTTTTTCGTATTTATGGGATTAATTTAACTTCACTGGTGGGAAATTAATTTGCAAAAAAGGGCCACTCAAAACAGATATTAGTAGAATCCTAGAAACAACCAAAAACCAAAAAACAACAAGGATCCCTAAAATATAACTTTTAATAATTATAAAAGCTAAAAACAGTTTTCTCCAATGTGAGAGACAATAATATTCAGAAAAATAACTCAAAGAATAAAATCTAATTTACCCTGTCGGGTATCCTATTACTACTCCCTACCTGACAGCGGAGGTTGACACCCTAAGTTTCTGCGGTAGGCGCCCCCGCTCCTCGACGACAGGCCCTAATAGCCCTAATTACACCCTATATTCCCTAAATGAGACCTACTGATTACCAGAAAAAATGAAACAAATATAAAAAATCAAAAAAATGCAAAAATTAGAATAGAAAAAAGCAAAAAAATGAACTCAGCAAAAAAACACAATTGTTATTTAGTACCAGACAAGAAGGTCCCTAATAGGGCGTAACAAATCACAACTATTGGGTGAAAATATCAGTGTCTCGTTTATCCAAAAAATATATCAGCGGGCCACTCCATCCCACATTCCTATATATAGTCATGTGTATCCAGAGTTTTCAAGGTGTCAAATGACACCCAAAAATGTGGTGTCCTTAATAGGACTGCAGCCCACAAAAACAAAGACATCCCCACAAGGGACCACCAGAGCAGGTTAAACAACCAAAAAGACAACACCCCATAATACAGTACTATAATACACGCTTCTACTCATCTGCATCCCAGAGACGTTGTGGGTGGTCATACAGTCATACAGCTCCGCTAGTCTCCTGCCGGGATATCCTCCCTATACTGCCCGACGCGTTTCACCCCCGTGGGAAACCTGGGGGTTCATCAGGGCACATGGAGCAATGCCACAGAAAGATAAAGATGCAGGTCGTCGAGGAGCGGGGGCGCCTACCGCAGAAACTTAGGGTGTCAACCTCCGCTGTCAGGTAGGGAGTAGTAATAGGATACCTGACAGGGTAAATTAGATTTTATTCTTTGAGTTATTTTTCTGAATATTATTGTCTCTCACATTGGAGCAAACTGTTTTTAGCTTTTATAATTATTAAAAGTTATATTTTAGGGATCCTTGTTGTTTTTTGGTTTTTGGTGGGAAATTAATTTGCCCAAGGGGCCACATGAGAGACTATGATTGTTGTGGAGGGCTGAACCAATCATCCAAACTTAATTCTGCTCATTATTATTTTATATCTATTTTTATTACTTAATATTAACCCCTTACCGACATCGGGCATACATTTACGCCGATGTCGGACTCCCTCCCTTTGATGTGGGCTCCGGCGATGAGCCCACATCTTTCCGGGGACATGTCAGCTGTTTTGAACAGCTGACATGTGCCTGCAATAGCCGCGGGTGGAATCGCGATACACCCACAGTTATTAACCAGTTAAATGCCACTATCAAACTGTGACAGCGGCATTTAAATCGCGCTTCCGGCCATCAGGCCGGAAATACGCACACCGGTGTCCCCTGTCACGCCATCGCTTGTCAC
The DNA here is from genome assembly GCF_051348905.1 of Ranitomeya variabilis. NCBI lineage: Eukaryota > Metazoa > Chordata > Amphibia > Anura > Dendrobatidae > Ranitomeya > Ranitomeya variabilis. The sequence goes on from NC_135236.1 coordinate 312,806,645, forward strand.
CGGTGTGTTAGCATGACAAACTGAGGTCTCTTGGAGACCTCTATGGTTGTCAGTGCCAGCTTGCTGTGAGCGCCACCCAGTGTATCAAACATACACATATTTGGTATCGACACATTTAGAATCGCCCGATATACCAATAAAAAAAAGAATTAACCTGATTGCTAAACAGTGTAGTGAGAAAAAAAGTCAGAACACCAAAATTACATGTTTTTGGTCACCGTGACATTTCATTAAAATGCAATGATCGTATCTGCACCAGTATGGTATGGTTAAAAATATTAGCTCGGCACACAACAAATAAGCTACTGGTATTAGAAAATGGCGCAATTTTATTTATTTTTTTTAACAAAGTTTGGAATTTTTTTTCACCACTTGGATAAAAAAAGAACCTAGACATGTTTGGTGTCTATTAACTCATAATGACCTGGTTACATAGTCATAATCCTTGTATGACTATGTAACCAAAGACCTAAAAAAGTTATGGCTCCTGGAATGCCACTAGAAAACAATTTTCTGTTATAAAGGCCAAAGCTGGCTGAGACTAAAGGGGCAACGCTATTTCTGAATAGGTTTTGCAGTGTGCCATGGTGCATAATAGCGGCACAAGATGGCCCAGAACATCACTACTCCTGTCACCGGGTCTTCTTTCTGAAGTGCATCGTGCATCTTATTTAGTGCTATTTAACAATCGGACAATTAACATACACCCGCATATCAATATGATGTAAAAGAAAATGTTATTCTTTACACCAGACCACCTTGTTCCATTGCTCAATATTCCAGTTCCTAATCTCTAGTGCCCATTTTAGTCGCTTTTGGTGTAGGATGGGCATTCTGACAAGCCTTCAGCTACGTAGTCAGATAGCAGCAACTTGTAATCTGTGGACCAGACAGTCTAGCCTTGGCTTCCAACACACATTAGTGAGCCTAGGGTTTTAGTGACCCTGGCACTGGTTCCTGGTTTGGCCTTACATGGACCATTTTTCTTAGGTTCCCACCATTGCATTCCGAGAACACCGAACAGGACCTGTTGTTTTGGGTTAATGTTGTAAATGTTCCTTATATTTGCTTGTTAGGTGAAAACTTTATCTTAGGTATAAATAAAGCATCATCACTGAACATTGCACATCATGTTCAACTAACGCTGTCACCTAAAGTACGAATCATTGTAAGAACTCGTATCCAAGACCTTCTACACTGAAAATCTGCTTTTCCTGGCTTCACATGTTGGGCTCATGCTGTTTTTACAAAAGAATGGCTAGCCAGAGTGCATATGCTCAAATAGATTTATGTAAAAAAAATTGGACCATAAGAGCAACAATCTGAGAGAGTGCGTATTTACATATCTCGTTCCAGGAGCTCCCACTTCAGCAGCTGTCGGTATGATTAGAGTGTCTATACGTGACTATCTGCCTTTTCTGCTATTTTGTATGAGAGAACTTATGTCCATCATACTAATTCATGTCTTTAATGAATATTCAGTAATTATTAGACATCTCATTTTTATCTTTTTTACCTCTTCAAACGGTGATATATACGGAATAAATGACACTTTGAAAAAGCATGTTTTATTGAATATATTATAAAATCACATATAACAAATTCATATGGAAATTCTACTTAGAGGGCAACATAACCTAAAATAAAAGGGGCGATCTGGCAACAAATACTTGGAAGTTTAGTGATCTGATATTTACTTTTGATGACAGATTCTCAGGATGTCAACTTTGATAAAGTAGTTTTTCCGTGTGAATAAATGTGATTTATTGAAGATTAATAATTATTATGGGCTTTTGTTATATAAAGAGTAAATAAATAGACAAACTTATTCTCTGTTCCTCGAGGTGTTCCTTTCCATCCATGAATAAATGTAGACTGAATTTGCATCCATTTCACTAGAACAATTTTAGATTGCTGTGTTCCTTTCATATTGCCACAGGAGGATAGTTGGTGTAAAGGTGAACTTTATGTAAAAAACTGTTAGCGCTAAATAGGACTTCCACTTATAGATTTTGCGTTAGCCAATCCAGAGGAGATCTGGACAACAGGGACCCATGGGTTGTGTCCATGAAATAGCTGCTGGCTGGTGGAGAGCTGGCAGAGGATAATCAACTAGCTGGGTAAAAATCAGATATAAGGCATTATTAGGAGTGAGAAACAAAGTTAGGAAATAGCCGGGGTCAGAACTAGAAGGATGGAGTTAGAGCCAGAATTGTTAGGCAAAAAAAGTTCAGTTATTGTTGACAATAACTAAATCACACTTACAGCCAGTTGACATGGATTAAAGTTTACTCAACCTCTGTCCTGTGTCCTTGTGTGTACCACATTGAGCATGGAGAAAAGAAAGAAGACCAAAGAACTGTCTGAGGACTTGAGAAACCAAATTGTGAGGAAGCATGAGCAATCTCAAGGCTATAAGTCCATCTCCAAACACCTGAATGTTCCTGTGTCTACCGTGCGCAGTGTCATCAAGAAGTTTAAAGCCCATGGCACTGTGGCTAACCTCCCTAGATGTGGACGGAAAAGAAAAATTGACTAGAGATTTCAATGCAAGATTGTGCGGATGTTGGATAAAGAACCTCGACTAACATCCAAACAAGTTCAAGCTGCCCTGCAGTCCGAGGGCACAACAGTGTCAACTCGTACTATCTGTCGGTGTCTGAATGAAAAGGGACTGTATGGTAGGAGACCCAGGAAGACCCCACTTCTTACCCCGAGACATAAAAAAGCCAGGCTGGAGTTTGCCAAAACTTAACTGAAAAAGCCTAAAACGTTTTGGAAGAATGTTCTCTGGTCAGAAGAGACAAAAGTAGAGCTTTTTGGGCAAAGGCATCAACATAGAGTTTACAGGAGAAAAAAAGAGGCATTCAAAAAAAAGAACACGGTCCCTACAGTCAAACATGGTGGAGGTTCCCTGATGTTTTGGGGTTGCTTTGCTGCCTCTGGCTCTGGACTGCTTGACCGTGTGCGTGGCATTATGAAGTCTGAAGACTACCAACAAATTTTGCAGCATAATGTAGGGCCCAGTGTGAGAAAGCTGCGTCTCCTTCAGAGGTAATGGGTCTTCCAGCAGGACAATGACCCAAAATAAACTTCAAAAAGCACTAGAAAATGGTTTGAGAGAAAGCACTGGAGACTTCTAAGGTGGCCAGCAATGAGTCCAGACCTGAATCCCATAGAACACCTGTGGAGAGATCTAAAAATGGCAGTTTGGAGAAGGCACCCTTCAAATATCAGGGTCCTGGAGCAGTTTGCCAAAGAAGAATGGTCTAAAATTCCAGCAGAGCATTGTAAGAAACTCATTGATGGTTACCGGAAGCGGTTGGTCGCAGTTATTTTGGCTAAAGGTTGTGCAACCAAGTATTAGGCTGAGGGTGCCAATACTTTTGTCTGGCCCATTTTTGGAGTTTTGTGTGAAATGATCAATGTTTTGCTTCATTCTCTTTTGTGTTTTTTCATTTGAGACAAATTAAATGAAGATAATAATACCAAAGAATTTGTGTTTACAATCATTTTCAGGAAGAAACTGAGTATTATCTGACAGAATGGGGTGTGAATACTTTTAGCCATGACTGTATGTGTGTATATATATATATATATATATATATATATATATATATATATATATATATATATATATATATATATATTTATATTTAATACAGCGCTAGATAGCTTAAAAGCCAGTAATTCAATTGCCGGCTTTTGCTATCTCCTTCCCAAACCCGACATGATATGACACATGGTTTACATACAGTAAACCATTTCATATCCCTTTTTTTTTGCATATTCCTCACTACTAATGTTAGAAGTGTGTGTGCAAAATTTGGGGGCTCTAGCTGTTAAAATAAAGGGTTAAATAGTGGAAAAAACTGGCGTGGGCTCCCTAGCAATTTTCTCTTCCAGAGTGGGAAAGCCAGTGACTGAGGGCAGATATTAATAGCCTAGGGAGGTACCATGGTTATAGGACCCCCCCTGGCTAAAAACATCTGCCCTGTTGTGAATTCCATTTTTGGGCTCCCTCTAGTGGTCACAAGCGGTACTGTGTAGTGTTGTCTTTCTGCAGGTTGGCTGCATCAGCTGGTTCGTTATCCTTGGTTGGTTTCCTATTTAGCTCACCTGGAGACTCAGTTCCTTGCCTGCTATCAATGTATTCAGTGCTCTTCAGATTCCTTGTGTCTACCTTGCTCCCAGTCTCTCCAAGACAAGCTAAGTTTTTGTTTGATCATTTTTTGATTATCAGTGTTCATTATGTTTTTAGTCCAGCTCGCTAAAATGTGATTTCCTCGCTTGCTGGTTGCTCTAGGGGACTGAGTTTCTCCCCCCACACCGTTAGTGGGTGTGGGGGTTCTTGAAATCTCAGAGTGGATATTTTGTAAGGGTTTTTTACTGACCGCATAGATTCCCTTTTCTATTTTCTGCTATCTAGTATTAGTGGGCCTCATTTGCTGAATCTGCTTTCACCCCTGTGTATGTGCCTTCCTCTTACCTCACCGTTATTATCTGTTGGGGGCTTCTATATCTTTGGGGATTATTTCTCTGGAGGCAAGAGAGGTCTTTTCTTTCTCTCTAGGGGTAGTTAGTTCCTCAGGCTGGCTCGAGACGTCTAGGATTTTTAGGCACGTTCACCGGCTACTTCTAGTGTGTTTGGATAGGTTCAGATTTGCGGTCAGTCCAGTTTGCCACCTCCCTAGAGCTTGTCCTATGTTTGTTACTTAGCTGGAGTAATTTGTGATCCTCAACCACTAAGGATCATAACACTGCCCCCAGCCACCCCAGAAGAGGCACATCTGTAAGATGCGCCTATTCTGGCACTTAGCCTCTCTCTTCCCACTCCCATGTAGCGGTGGGATATGGGGTAATAAAGGGTTAATGCCACCTTGCTATTGTAAGGTGACATTAAGCAAGGTTAATAATGGAGAGGTGTCAATAAGACACCTATCCATTATTAATCCAATAGTAGTAAATGGTTAATAAAACACACACACACTAGGAAAAAAGTATTTTATTGAAATAAAGACACATGGTGTTTTAATAGTTTATTATACTCTTAATCCAAATGACGACCCTCGTTCTGTAAAAAAGGAAAAATAAAAAAACAACAATATCCCATACCTTTCCGGCGCTCAGTCACGTCCCACGATGTAAATCCATCTGAAGGGGGTAAATAATTTTACAGCCAGGAGCCTGCTAATGCAGCTGCCCCTGCCTGTAAAAACTGGGGAATGAATGGTAAGAAGGGGAACGTAGCTACCTAGACTTGCGGTGCTGCGCCCCCTGCTGGTATAAACTCATATGAACTCGAGCGTGAGAAAATATTCAGAAATATTCCCACACTCAAGTTCATATGAAGTTTTAGCCAGGGGGATTCCTATAACCATGGTACCTACCTAGGCTATTAATATCTGCCCCCAGTCACTGGCTTTCCCACTCTGGCAGAGAAAATTGCACGGGAGCCCACGCCAGTTTTTTCCGCTATTTAGCCCTTAATTTTAACAGCTAGAGCCCCCAAATTTTGCACACACACATTACTAACATTAGTAGTGAGGAATATGCCAAAAAAAAAGGGATATGAAATGGTTTACTGTATGTAAACCATGTCTCATATCATGTCGGGTTTGATAAGGAGATAGCAAAAGCCGGCAATTGAATTGCCAGCTTTTCTGCTATCTAGCGCTGTATGAATTATAGAATTATAAATAAATATATATATATATATATATATATATATATATATATATATATATATATATATTTATATATGTGTGTGTGTGTGTGTCTCACTGACATATATATCTCCCTATACTATGTGTAGACATTTATTTTATCTATTCTATTCTAACCTGTCAGTGTGATTTTACTGTACACCGCAATGAATTGCCAGCTTTTCTCTAGAACATTGCGTATTTCTCGCAAGTCACACTGTTGGTCCGTGTGTAATCGGTATTTTTCTCGCACCCATAGACTTTCATTGGCGGATTTTTTGCGCAATACGCTGACAAACGCAGCATGCAGCCCGTAAAATACGGCTGAGAAATATATACGGCAGATAGGAGCTGCCCCATAGAGAATCATTGGTCCGTGTGCAATGCGTAGTTTTTGCGCCTCTCATACGTCCATAAAACTCGCTAGTGTGACCCCGGCCTTAGTCACATGCCTGTGTGCAATCTCGCTGTCACATGGTCTGTCAATATATATTCACCTTTACTGAAAGGCCACAAAGGCTACAACATCATTAAGGAAGAGGCACCACTAACCAAACACCATGAAGACCAAGGAGATCTGCAGTATAAACAAGCGAGTGACAAAGTTGTTGAGAAGTACAAGTGTGGGCTGGGTTATTAAAAAAAAAAAAAAAAAGTCACAATCTCTGTTAATCCCCCAGAGCACCATCAAATCCATTATAATCAAATGAAAAGAACCTGGTACCACAACAAACCTGCCAAGAGAGGGCTGCCCACCAAAAATCTCACCCCGGGCCAGGAGGGCATTAATCAGAGCGGTAGCACAGATACCAAATGTAACCCTGAAGGAGCCGCAGAGTTCCCAAGCAAAAACTGGGCTAACTATCCATACAACCACAATAACCTGTACACTGCGTAGAGGTGGCCTTTATGGAAGAGCGGGCAGAAAAAAAGCCTTTACTTACACACAAATATTGTAAGGCTCATTTTGAGTTTGCTAAAAGACATATGGGAGACTCCCCAAATGTATGGAGGAAGGTGCTGTGCTCAGATGAGTTCAAAATTGAACGTTTTGGCCACTAAAGTAAACTCTGGCGCCAAACCAACACATCTCATCATTCCCAAAACACCGTCCCCATAGCAAAACATGTCGGGGAGAAGATGGATGGTGCAAAATACAGGAATATTCTTGAGCAAAACTAGATTCAGTCTGTCAGTGGTTTGAGACTGGGATGGAGGTTCACCTTCCAACAAGACAATGACTCAAAGCATACTGCTAAAGCAACACTTGAGTGGTTTAAGGGGAAACGTGTAAATGTTTTGGAGTGGCCTAGTCACAGACCTTAATCCAATTAAGAATCTGTGGTCAGACTTGAAGATTGAAGATTGCTGTTCACCTGAAGAAAATATTTAACGTGAAGGAGCTGGAGCAGTTTTGCCTTGAAGAATTGGCAAATATCTCGGTATCAAGATGTGGAAAGCTCATAGAGACTTATCCAAAGTGACGTGCAGCTGTAATTGCCACAAAAAGAGGCTTTACAAAGTACTGAATTTAGGGAGGTGAATAGTAATGCACACTGAAGTTTTCAGTTATTTTGTCCTATTTTTCTCAGTTGTAGGCATGTTCTTTACATGAACTTATGCAAACTCTCAAAAAAAAAACTGTGAAATTCCAGGTTGTGAGGTAGCAAAACATGAAAAATACCAAGGGGGGAATACATTGTCAAGCCAGTGAAACTAGCAACTCGCAGCATTAGGCTGGGGTCACACGTGCGAGTTTGATGCCAGAAACTCGCGGGAGTCTCTCGCATCAATACCCGGCACTGCCGCCGGCACTCGGACCGGAGTGTGCGGCTGCATGTATTTCTATGCAGCTGAATGCTCCCCTCCCGAGTGCCGACGGCAGTGCCGGGTATTGATGCAAGAGACTCCCACGAGTTTCTCGCATCACACTCGCAAGTCTGACCCCGGCCGTATGGTGGGACTTTACGTCTAGTGTGGCACTGCCTCATTGGCCAAAGCAGGGAGCTGATTACACCTGCTGAGCTGCTGGGCAGCAAACACACCCATTCTAATTGACAAGGTGGCACCACATTTTCCAGCCATAGTTTTATCTCTGGCTGGAGGGTGCCTTCACCGTTAAGAGCTACTGGCCATGATGTCTCATCTATCACCAGCGTTTCCCACAGAATGAATACAAAGATGCCTGGTAACAGAAGAAGAAGTCGTCATTGGGGCAGGTTCAAGTAGCGATGAGATTGTAGGACTCGATATGACAACCTGTACCCCGACTACTGCTGGGATCACACTAGCAGATATAATTGGGGACAAAATATTGAAACATCTTGTTGATTAACAGAAAGAAAATGTTCAGAGTAAATCTTATAATTTCATTTAGCATTTTGAACAAATGTAATTGGTCTTCATGGTTGCAAATGTTTGCTTCCCTTTGACTTATTTGTATTAGAATGATACATACTTCTTAATATTTTCCCAGCACACTACGACCTCCACAAGACACTCACTGTGGGTTTTCTAATACCTTGAGCAGAGAACAACAAGCGTGCTGCAGGATAATACGGACAGTCATAATGCATATTTGCATATTTTCATTCATCAGACATTTATATATCTTTTTCTTGGCAGTAAAATTCTCGGAAAAGTTTTGCTACCATCAAGTTTCAACATGATATTTTGACTAGTGCTGTATCAGTGACATATATCCAACCAATTGTGACATACATTCAATATGTTGGGAAATCAGTAATTTCCTAATTAGTCAATTTATGGTATTGAGTAACATTTAAAACGTTTTTGATTTGCTTGTAATTACAGCAGGAAACATTAAAACTCTTTATTGTCTGTGTCTAGTGAAAAGTAGCTTTAGAGCAAACTGAGAAGCTCTGAGCGATGGTGGTTAAAGAAGACCTGACCGCCCTTTTCAGATGTCTGTTTGATTAAATAATTGTATTCCCTATAACAACACAATTCTGAAGCATCTTTACGTAGAAATCTGCTTTGATAAGTTTATATAAAATTATATCTTCTTAGTAGGAGTTATAGCTTGTGATGTAAACTTTTAGCTTCCACTAGTCAAATAAAGAAAACCGTACAAAATCAACCAGTTCTGCTGATAACATGTCCTTCATGTACCAATTTAATGATTTAATATCCATGGGACCATGACAGTAAAAATTAAAAGAAGAGAAAAGGAAAAGGCAATCCAGTGGAAAATTGAAGAATTAACCTACTTTTGGAGAAAGAAATGTAAAGCCTCATTTTAAAATGTCCTTTCAGCTGTCTTTCATGCAAGCACATGTACTGTTTTACTTTCTTACCACATATACAAGATGCATTTTTTTCATTACATTTTAACCTATTGGCTCAGCAGCCAGTTCTGGCTTTTACAACGCTGCATTTGTTTTTCACTCCTGCCAACCAAGAACCATTCCCCTAATTCATCCAAATGGAATTCCGGAACTAAACTAGAAAGTTGCAACATTTTTCGCAACTTTTAGTTGTGGAAATAAATGCGATTGTTACTATTTTTCTGTAAGCGCTGTCAATTTTTCAGGAAGAGACATGGACGAGCGTGACCAACAAATTGATCAGGACTTATGCAACGAAAGTGTTACTGACTAGAGTAAATACCTTATAGTAGCGCATGACATCTGAAAGATGAGCCAATTACTGTTATTTTCCTGTCCAGTTATGTTTGCTCGCTGTTTTGCAGGATAAGTTGTGGCATTTTTCAATGGTGCTACTTTGGGATGAATAGAATGTGTTAAAAAAAATGTATTTTTTTTTGG